>NW_017804242.1:3173855-3353855 GCF_001625305.1 Branchiostoma belcheri | reverse complement strand
TGTATCATTATTCATTAATGCTCTACTCCAATGAGCATTGCATTTGTCTTTGTCCTTTGCCATTTTCTCTTCCAAAAAACAAGATGATGCTGTTTGCTTCATGTGCAAATGTTTTGTTTCCAAGGGCTACAGGGAAATTCAAAATGAAAGCAAGAATGGAGGTTATAGGGATGACCCTCTTGAATAAAAGAGTTCCTTTCTTTTCCTTCTTAGTCTGGTACCTGGCTTAAAAGATATATAAGGGCCTGCATGGGTCCCGATAACGCTCTATGCTAATTTTGAGAGCTGGCTACGTATTATGCTGAATTAGAGCGGTCATTTACGCTCTAAGTAGAATTTAAACGGCTGATTACGCTCTACGGAAAAGGGCATGTGGGTCCCCATATATAACTGATGACCTGAAAACAAACTGGAAGGTTAACAGGTGTCATCAACAACATCAGCTGTAGCAGGCTACATAGAGCTGCATGTTCAGATGAAGGAGACTTGTCCTTACCGTCTGTGAATGAGGTGTCCTGGTCTGGTCTTGCCTGTGAGGTGGTGAGCCAGCTCAGCTGGAGCAGCAGCAACATCACAACAACACCCCTGCAGAAAAACAACAACAACATAAACATCAACACATGTGGTAGCACTGTACATTTGTAGTAGCATACACAGAATATTGCGCAAACTTACAAACATCTTACATTCCTACTAACTCTGCTAACACAGCTTTCTTCAGTGTATCCAGTTTCCCTCATTCCCCAAATCAAGGCAGGTAGGTAATGGACTTGAGTAACCATGGGCGATAGGCCACCGAGTTTTTGTTGAGATCGTTGTTACTTTATTCAAATTCATATACTTAGGTAACTGAACAACAAGTTCACTGTGCACTCCGTACAAGATTCCCGAGAATCATACCCTTCATAACACAGTGTGGTCGGTCCGTTGAAAGATTCCCGAGAATCATACACTCAACACTTCACCGTCAGCTGATCTCAGCTCGGTCGTCAATGGTTGAGTTTGAAAATTCCCGAGAATCATACACTCAACACAACACACCGTGGACACAGTCCGTTGAAAGATTCCCGAGAATTCTCCATACTCATACATATATAACACATACTGGGTACTTGGTCGGCTGAATCACACAATAAAAAGCACACTCATTACTTATTAGCTGTTACTTCCGAATCGGCGTTCTGATAGAGATAGATGGCGCAAAGGCCGACGGGAGTAGAACTGGTTTCGCAGTTATTCGAACGCGTTCGCAAAACCGCTGCTCGACTCGATAGAACCCTAAGCCGGGGCTAGCGCAAGCGATGATGATAACTTCAAAAAAGATGACAGGGTAGGAAACACCTACCCGTGAACTGCGTTACCAACTGGGGTGGCAGCAAAAATGTGACTTAGAATCACGTTCGGTCCCTGCCTCCCCAGACTCAGAGGACAACGATATCGTACATCTATAGAGATATTGGGCACAACTACACTTTCCAAATCTCGTGCCTGGGAGACATATGTAGACCTGAAAACATGTCGGTGGGGTTTGTGGACGTGTTTTGAGCATCCTGGCAGTACATTTACACATAGAATGTCGTATGATGTAGCCTTTCTGGCCGTCTCCATTTTAGAACCGTGCGGGAAATGTGGGCGCCTACCGTGCGTCTGATTGGCTAGCGGTGATGTCATTGTCTTACTGCTGGTAACGCAGTTCGCCGGAAATCGGACTTTACAAAATGCTTAATATCTTCTTTAAAATATGGTATAGTAACCCAAGAAAGTTTACATGGCTACATAGTTACCCCTAAAGTATAGATAGTATCCAGACTTTTATTTTCCTTGTGGCATTTCGCAGAAAATAGGATGTTTTGAAATGGCATTTCGCACCTAGTGTATACTAGTACTTAGTACCTAACCAAGCTAAAGCGTTCGGAAGTCGCCGTTCGGCTCTCGGCAATCTTCGGTATATGTTCGTATGGTTCTTTGGAATCCACGTCAGGTTGGAGACCGAGTTCACAGTGTGTGTTGAGTGTACGATTCTCGGGAATCTTTCAACGGGCCGTGTTCACGGTGTTTGTGTTCAGTGTATGATTCTCGTGAATCTTTCAACGGACCGAGCTCACGGTGTTTGTCAGAGTGTATGACTCAACGGATTGTGATTGCAACGGAGTGAGTGAGTACATAGTGTATGTTATAACATATGCAAAACAATCAAGTTGTAAAATAGTTTTTAATGGTTTACAAAACAACATAGTTTTCAACAAAAACTCGGTGGCCTAGCGCCTGTGGAGTAACTGGCAATCAAATGAAAAGTTACTTCAACATGCAGTAATGACTGTAGCTACTAGAAGGCGCTGCTAACTTACAAGTGTCAAGAGGTCACTGCAGACTGTGTAAGACACATCATTACAGCACAGGTGTGGTAAAAGGTGGCAAGAGTTTCTTTGTCAAAACTTCAGGTGATCATGTATGCATTTAGAACATTTTATAAAGGAACATGTCCACTTTTGATAAAAGTCTGTAATCACCCTATTAAAAAAACCATTAGTTTAATACAATGTACATTCCCTTTATATAGAAACCTAAAACTTCTTAAAACTTCTTTAAAGTCCTTATCAGGTGATGTGCTTTCACCCCGGGGAAAAGCATAACACTATAAATCTGTAATACTGGTAGTTCTGTATCACTGTATCTTCTAACAAAGGCCAGTAATGTTAAGGAGCAAAAGCTGTAGGGCAGAAAAGACAGATTATGTTACTAGCAGTGTGTAATACCATCGCATACTCTCCTTCTAAGTGGTCCATTAGGGCTACATTTATCTTAAACAATTAGGGCAGCTGGTTAGATCTACATGTGTATCAGTACTCTTCTATTCATATCAGATACAGACTACTGTAACGCTTGAAATATTCACTGTGGTTTTATGTCCAGAGTTTCTGCCATGAGCTTTCTTGGCTGAAAAAAATGAGCCACATTGCACCACCATCGAAACAGCTTCTTGCTTTGCGTAAATCCACTTTTACCATCCCTCAGCCTCGGGTATCACCCATCCCCCTCAGGTATGACATTGACAAGTGCACCACAACTACTAATCTGTATGTTGCATTTCCCTTTAGAAGATTTTAAAACTGTTAGACAGGAACATCTTCTCAAAATGCAAAGCTTATGTTGCTTCATCCATCCTCAGCTTCTCATCCATTTGTCTCCATGACATACCATCTTATCAGACAGATCTTTAAGAAAGAATTTATCCCTTTTCATCTGTTCTTCATTACAAAATATTTACAATAGTGTCAGCCTCAGATCTCTGATGGATCAACAGGATGATTGGATTTTTGGACAAACATCCCTCCCATCCAGGAAGCCCTAAGTAAAACAATACCCCTCGTTATCTCAGCTGGATCGACTAATTAGTACTTCCTAGACCCAGGGTAGGGATGTTGTTGTTCACAATAGGAAGCAGCACGCCACAGTTGCTCCTATCTATCATCCCTGTGTGTGTCTGTCTTTCTAGGCCAAGACCACACACCGCTTCCACAAATATTGTGGCATTGGCATGATAACTATGTTTTCTATGATACTATATTACTTCAAGAGAAGCCACATGCACAGCTTTCCACAGTCATCCAGTAAACTTAACAAACGTATAATGATAGTGTCAATAATCTGTCCAAAAAGGTGACAGTACAATATACAAAATACATGTATGCAAATAGTATGCAAGCATTGCTAAATTATTACAACAAGAACGTTTGTAGCTAAAATTAATTCTGGCTAGATTTACGACTCACGGGATTGTATCTTTGACCACAACTATTTGCATGTAGGTAGGTGTCATGATGTCATTGGATGATTAATCCAGCCTCCATTTACAAAATAGAACTCACCAGACAGAATCCATGGAGGAGACTCCACCACAAATATCAGCAAATGTTTCATACTTTTATCCCCACTCATAAGATCTGAATTCTTGACAAGGCACACTCTCTGAGACCCACGGGGATGGGCAGTCAGATGAACATAAGAAGTTTGTAAGAACCATTTCTAAAAACATCGAAAACCAGTCGTATGACCGAACAAGCATATCGAGAATAAAGAATGGATTACTACTACTACTACTACTACTACCGTACTACTACTACTACTACTACTACATAGCTACATGTATGTATAAATCATGTATTGCTAATCAGTGGCAGACTTTGACAGATCTTGGGAAGTGGCATGTGCCATTGGGTGTCCAAAAAATTACATCACAAGCAAGTCTTCGTGACAAGAAAAATTGATAAGCTACATTGCCTCTGATTTGTCTGAAGCGTCTGCCACAGAGACTTTTCGTTCAGAATCTGACTGTATTCACACATTCACACATCCATTGGGAATGATGGGAGAACCAAGACTACAATGATGTCAACAAGCCTGGAAGTACAGGTAGAAATAGATGCATTTATACATAATATGGCTGACAGGCATTCTTAAATCATCAAAGGGACAAAGACACAGACCAAGGAAGATGAGATTAAAGACTTCTGTAAGGACAGGTATCTTATCTACCGACAGATCACCCGACCAGGACTCCAGGAATGCTTTTACCTGGAAATGTTTACTCATTACGGACTTGCAATGGAATTCTGTAAATAATAAAGGAAAATAAACATGTCTGGAGGATTGCGATTTAGCCCTTGGGATTAGACTTGGGCTCTTGAGTATTATTATTACAGGCTCAGTCCAATTTCTAGGCAAGGTCTAGAAGGTATGTCAGTATCCCAGAATGTACATTACCAGGTCACAGGGTTATGCCATCACTGGGAGGTACAGTCCCTAGGAGAGGTAAAGTAGTAAGCTGTTAATCCCATGTTTAAGGAAAGCCACACCTTGAGCACATTAGAGAAGACACAACACTCCTTTCAGAAGAGTCCAGGCCTGCCCCCAGAGTGCATTACGGCTCAAGGTCAAACCAATCAGACTAACTCACCGTAACGAACATGTGGCAAGTTGCTAAGTTCTATAACAAACATGTTGTAAAGTTTTCAGACCATGCAGTCACTCACCATACAGACTTCCGACCGTCTTCATAAGGCTTCATCAGGCATCTGAACCTGGACTCACTTCTGTGTGCTTTGACCTTGAACCCTCCGGATACCTGACGTCAGAAGTTCAGGTGTGGTTCAAAGGTGCCCAGAAGTTGTCTGAACTTTTCAGTTGGATCGACAGTCTATAAATTGTGCAAGATATATTATGTGTGTACCTACAAGGAATTCAGTTTTCGATTATTCTAACTGGACATGTGCATAGTTTGCATGTGCATATTGATTGAATCCCGCAAAGGGACTATTTAAAACAATTTTACCCTCCCCAGATCTACGACATCCTCCACCAACACAGTTGACCCTGGAGAGCCCAGACAGACAAGAAGGGTGTCAGTAGTCCAGGGCTGTTTTCTCAGCAACCTGACCCAGGTTCAACTTCTGCACCAAGGTTGGAGCCTTGAATTTGATTTGGTTGAAACTTGAATGTGAGAAAGGTGTTGTAGAGTGCAGACTGACCTTGTCTCATAATCATGACAGTAAACGTTTCCAAGACACAGTAAATATTCAACTTATTGCACTGCAAGCAAATGCTCTGTATTCCTTTGCATTACTCAAGTGCATTTGATTTTTATTGCGCCACATAATTCAGTACAATACTCTGGTAATAGGGCTGCAGTCTCATTTCAAAACATCATTTAACAGCATAAAAAAATGAACATGACATGTTAGATACACCATGGAACTGTCAGCTATCCTATCTGTATCTGCATAGCCAGTAAAACTAAGTGCCCAATCAAGAACACTATTACATTGTACCTGATCCTAAAGAACAACCACAGTAGTAAGGGTATTTGCCACAACCATGATTTATGTCATATCGCATTTTGATAATTTTTTTTTTATGCATTTGTATGTGTGGGAGGGGCAAAGTCTGATTTAAGGCTGGCTCACAGAGGCGTGAGTGCTATCTGCCCAACAAGGATGCTCCTGACCAAACTGCCAAGGTTAAGGCTATAAAAGGGGTTAGTGATCTCCATTTGCTACAACTACAACCATAGAGATGGTGTAGGATCCACCCCTTTACAAGCCCTGCTCCCCGGCACCCCACCATGCCAGTAGACTTGGCAGGTCACAGTGTGGTGAATGGGTTGACTATGAAACATACAGTTTGGCAGTTGCCACTTGCCTCCGAGGGCGCCCTGCTGGGGCTGAGGTCTGCTGGAATGTCCCTGGAACTCATTAGGCAGACAAGCAATTGCAAGTGGCAATGACGTTTCATTACCTATATGACTCAGAGAGTACTGTAAATTACATCTAAATCACCAGTAGGGTAGAAAGAAGGTGTTGGTCATGTTTTAAAGTTTGTAGTAAGCACATTGCTGACAGAAATCTGTATTGTTGACTGTGTGATGGTTTTGAAATGTAAACTATTGAACATTAAAGTGCTGTGAATTTTAAAAGGTTTGCAGTAGGTGTTTATGACTGCTTGATTATGGACAGGATAAAAACTTAACCTCGTAACTTTGTCTCCTAACCCTTTCCAGCATTGAATTATGAAGCTATAAATGGTGTTTCATTTTCTTTCAGAATATGATTTCGAAAATATTGGAAAATATTTGGATGGAACTTATTTGGCCTGAGAATCTAAGAGAAATGAAAGCAAAGAAAAGAAATGGTGGTCAGAAAGAAAAATCATGAACAAGACCGTCATAATCTAAAATGTCTTTAAAATAGTACAGACCGCATACCTACAGGTGGGTGCAGGAATGTGTTTTCCTAACTTTTGTCCCATGTCATTCTGGAAAGTTGTGCTGGGGGAACTGGCCTGTCCTTGGACAGACTTGGCGTTCTTCCAGGGCAACGGCTTTGATATATCCTAATGTTGTCAGCTATCAAGAGTCAGAGTTGACACAGGAGATAGTACAGGAGAAGTTACTCCAGCCACCTGTCTGGGTGTGGATAAGGAAAGACCTGGCATTTTGAGTGGTCATTAGTCCTCATACTTAGGCCACACCGATTTAATTTGCTGTTTCTCAGAACTTTTCAGAAAAAATATGAAGCGACAGGGTGAAAAAAAAAACAGGTCTAGGCATCGTATTATAGCCCCAAATGCTATGATAGGAGCCATGAAGTCAACACAAAAGGCTGAGTTGATATTTAAACAATGAATTTTGAACTTTTAATCAAACCACTGCATTAACAGATGGAAAAACTGTAACAACAAGGAAGAAAAGGACTATTGGGGTCAAAATAGGAGCATTTTTTAGTTGATTCAGAACCAGAATTTTTTTTTTTTTGCAAATCAGGAAAAAATGAAGAGGCAAATCCGAGAACCAACAAATTAAATTGGTGTGGCCTAAGCCACTGGTGTAGTCACTCACACCTTCTGACACTGCCCTGCAAAGCCAGTCTGGTGCAGATAAGAACAGTTTTACACTGGCTTCAAGGTCGGGCATGTTATGGGAGTTGGGCACATAAACTACAGCAGGAAGTGGGGATGTGTGTGCTTCAAGGGCGGACGTCTGGTACAACTTAGCCACCTCTAATTTGGAGGCAGGGATCAGGAGGGGAACATCTTGTTCTGAATTAGCAGCTGGCAATTAAGAGTTGCCTGTGTTTTATCATGGAGAGAGAATCATTATATACGAAACAGAAATATATTAATTTGTTGGCATTTATCCTTGTCTAGCATTTCTACAAGAACATTCACACAATGGCAGAAACACAGGCTGGAAAAGAACAATTTGAAAACGTTTTGAGAAAGACCAAATGTTTGGCGACAGACCAATCTGGACATGAACCAAGACAAGGGAATGCCCTTGTGTTTTTCAACAGTCTGATTAATCTCAGGTTCATGGTTAAGGGAGGGACAGAGATTTAATGCTTAACACTAATAACAGGAAGAAATGCCTCCACTATCAGGAAAAACTTCCAGTTCCACTGGGGAATTTAATAAAAACTCAGGTATATAATCCAATTAGGGCTGACCATGGAAACGGATGTGTGAAAAAGTCAGGATGACAGGAGTTGGACTACTGTAGATTTTGCAATTTTCACATAAAGTTTGTGGATACCTCTGACAAATATACATTAGACATATAAAAATACAAGGCAAAACATATATATCTCACCTTGCACCTCATTTTTAAACATAAATTCTGCTGAGATACTGCAAGATCTCTCCACCATACAACTTACGAAGTGCTTCAAACTCAAATGAATCTACAGTAACAAAAGTCTAATGTGTCAATGGAGGTACAGTTGGACAGAATACCAATAAGTTATACGAGTTCTCTACAAGGACAGTGGCCACAACGGAAGCCACATCCTACTGGAAAATTAATGACATTCATAGGAAGCTTGGTCAGCAGGCAGAAAATTTCATTACTGAAGAATGTCATCTATAAAATATCCTACAGTTGTATATTAGACCAGAGAGAAAGAATGAGAACAAGTAGATGGAAGTTCACACAGAGGTCAACCAGAAATGCTGGCATAGCTAACATAGTTCTACACCACTGCCTTCATAACTGGCAAGCTTGGCTGGTCACACTCAGACCATCATCACTTTCTACTTTCCAGCTACATTTATACACAGCAAAAGAAGCAAGCATGCAATTGGCACAGTATATAAATGTGAAGGGGAATAGATGAGAGAAATGCAAATAAAGAACAGCATGATTCGATTATTAGAGCACAAGTCCGAAGTCTATGTGTATATAACGTTAAAAAGTGCATTATTTATTAGAAGATATACGGTACTTTCCTCACTCCACCCATGTGTAAATGGGGGTGTGTGCCATAAACACCATAACTAACCACAACTGACCACAACTGGGTCTAATATGCTGTGTACATGGGACAAGGACCTGGTGTGGCAGAGTACAATTTCTATCAGTCGTGACAGAAAACATGCAGTTAGTCCTAATTAAGTGCATGTATTTACCAGATTAACAACCAACTGCCCTTACGACCTTAAAAAGTGGCTAAAGAGACCTTTGTACCATCTTTTACCTCAGTTTGCAAAGGCTACAACCTTGCAGTTCACCCTTATTCGAGAAGAAACTACCATACAGCAAAATGTAACAATCCTATTCAGAAGCTGGTAGACAATGGCAAGCAGGGTGACCCGTACTGTGGGACCATGTAAGCTGTTACACCAGGCAAAATCTGCTGCCAGCATACAGATTCAACAAACCCAAAACAGCAGTGACATGCTATTCTAGTACAACTTTGTTTTCATCCCTAAATAATCAAACACCGACGCTTGGCATTTAAAGACATGGCAAGGGCGGGTTCACATGACGGAAAGTAATACGCATTATCTTTAATATTACGGAGCCTAACACCACCAGGGTCTCCGGGATTTTTCTACCTTAATATAGACGATGGGTCAAACCCTCACAGCGTGGCGGCTTCTACTGTACTGACATAGCCAATCCTGGTATCACATAAATGTACTGCACAGATCCACCAGTCTCTATGGGAAACCAACAACCAACACAACCATCGCTGATAAGATAAAGGTCTTGTTGATATCTATGCCCTTAAAACCTTAAGTGAAAGCACACAGTAGACAGCTACATGTCAATATCAATTAGGACTGACGAGAAGCGTGTTAGAGCTCAAATTAAGATATAAACCAAAGAACGTAGATTGGTAAAGCATTGGTACTGTATCATAACAATTTGACATTCCTGGAAAGATATATTGCTCCAACTTAATTGGTCTCTAAGGAAAGATCAGAGGGGTATATATAACTTGGGGGAGAAAAGCAACAACTTGATAACAGGCCAGAAAGGAAGACTGGCTACAAATGAAAAGGTTTGCTCCTTTGAAAGCTTTGGTCACGGGCATGATTATACTGGATACCTACCTACCAGGTCGACGGTGCATGCTGTTTCTCTCTGGCTGGCAGCCGTCCTGGGTGGTTCATTGTGCACGTCTCCTTATAACAGAGCTAATCACACGGTTCAGGACAGACCAGCTAGGGGCGGCCTGGACCAGCTCCATCTCCTATAAATGGTGACCATCATTCCGGATCAGTTCAGCACAGCGGTATCCGCCCGCGGCCGCTTTTGTTCACTCGTACTTGCCTACACGTCTAAATCTCGTTTCCTTTGGCACCCAATCAAATGTCCCACAAGTCCGACCGCTCCCGTTGTCGTAAGGAAGACGTCTGCCACTTGACGAGTACAACAAACACGGCTCGCACTTGAGAACAGTCAGGCTCCCGGCCGTCTATGAATCATCGACTATCTGCCGAGTATCAAAACACAGGAGTGATGTTGCTGTTTCCCTCCTCCAGCCCAATTACAGTCTGGGAAGTAGTTATGCCAACCAGCAGTATATAAAGCGTGCATCACGCTTACATAACAGTCGCTTGTTTCCATAACTTTTGGAGTGAAAAGCCTCAAGCAAATGAGTGTTTATACAACATGGTACCGATGGTGGCCAAGTCGAGGGGGCAGAGAACAGGTGGTGCTCACAGAGGGAAGCATGCAATGTTCACAACGTTTGGCTTTGTCCTATAACATCGGTTTAACTTTAACGTAGTATTCCACACATTGATCTGAGACCATGGTACTTTACATTGTCATTCATTGAGTCAGACATCTACTGAGACTTCGAAGAAGCCATTTCTCTGTAACTTAAGAACTTCAAAGTGAAGAAAACTGTGAACTCAAGACAGCGGATACAGAACAATGCAGTTTCCTTTTATTACTATTATCTCCATGGACCCCGAGACTGACCCCTACCGGCGGCCAAAGCCAGGACAAACACCGGCAGGAGGTCATCACAATGGTCAGCGGAAGACCCACGTTGATGACATCACAAACACAACAATACATCAAGGATGCCCAGTCTTGACCCTTCCCAAGCAGACAGAGCCGTGATTGACATCGAACTAACTGAGACTGGCAGAAAGAGAAACCATACACCTTCCTTTTCTACCAACAGATTTCAAACATGTAAAATTTACACGACCGGGTGTGGAGAGGTGCTTCATACTGTTAACATCCACATGCATGTCTGATAGCAACAGCTGAGGCTACTGCTTTGATCCTAAGGACATTTATATGCTTCAAGATGAAAAGAAAGGTCATGTGTGAATCTTATAGTTTGTAGCGTTATGTTTCTCCCTATCAAGATTGGTTACACCTAACAGGCTGGGTGTTATAAGGCCGGGCAGAAGTGAATCAAGAGAGGCTGCCATGGAAGATTTACCGTCAATCGAGAAATATTGGAGATGGTTTTGAGAGACATTTTACACAAACTAGTAATCATACTGCAAAAACTGTTGTCTCAAGCACTCACTCAAAGACGTAGCAAACTCTTGCTGCCAAATTCAATTGCCAAATTCAAGTGTCGTGAAGCTAAATGAATTTACAGTAATCACTGAACAAAATGAGGCCCTTATGCCAGGAGTGAGCATTTCAGCTTGACATTTTGGTCAATTTTGAGCTGAACAACATGTTACATATTGGTATATAAATCAACATTATGAGAGTTCAACGGCAGACATTTGGCATTGTTTTTTAATATTTGGCTGAAATTCAGGACAGATGTTATGATAAACTACTTGACAGGTGGCAGTATATCTACTAGATCTTCATATTTTGTAGGTCAAACGTATCAAAGAGAAAGTTTTCTAATCATTCTAGATTGCAAGGCACCAATTATTTCACAGGATAATGTATACATTCTGACTTGTGTCAATGTGTGTGTTGCAAGCAGCAATTAGAGTCAAAACTTGAATTTTAACTCATTGAACTATGCAAGTCTCATGACAAATGTTTTCCATCCCACCTACAACCCCCCTCCCTGCCAGTGTCACCACTGATAAGACTTTAGGCAGGTGACACTATGAGGGTTAACTTTTTCCACCAATGTTGCGGAAGTCAGACCAGATGTGACCGGGTACGCGACTTTGACTCATCTTGGATGAAACACTTAACATTCACTTTCAAAGTTGCTCCAGCAACACCAATTCATTTTCCTGTTTCTTGCCAATTCCTGTTCTAAAATATACATATAGAATACAACACAGTGTATTCCATATCGACTGAGGTACCAGCCTGACCACAAGTTGGATCATCCTACTCGATCGATCGAGCAATCCGACTTGCGGGAGCTTGGACTGAGGGTGATGCAGAATACACTGTGTTGTATTTTATTTATGTCATACCCACCCAAGTAAATTTGGTGTCCCTAAACCAAAAAATGCAACCAGGTATGATATAATAGTTAAACACATATAGCCCCATACTGTGTTTGGATTTGTTTAAGATTTCAACATGGTGATCCCTGCAAAGCGTGCTCCACAAAAGGGATCTGTCATCACTTTTTGTGCATGTAGCGCCAAGGCTATGGAGGAAGTGATATCTATGGATGCCACAACGGCGGTATATTTTGATTCAATACTAGAATCCATTCTACTCCATTCACCACACAATAAATTAAGCCAGCAAACTGAATGAGAATGAAAACCACTTTGTATGTTGGGAAAACACATCAAACAAGAGCACGCCATCGGCTTTGTGGAACCTAAACCACTTTAGATCTTTGAATCTACCTACGGCTGTATATAAACTCCGAACAAAACAAACACATAAAGAAAACTTTGCGGTCACTTAACGTCTTCACATAAAAGGTGGGTTTATTTACGGCGGGGACATAAATATTACTCTGTTTGGGAGGGACCCTCTAAAGAGAGCATTAGGAGTCTGCTTCTTTTGTCTACACGGAAGCTAACCGGGTCTACTCTACCTGTCCAGTCTTCATGATGCCTGCCTCCACTACTGACCCCTTTCAGAGGTCACTTCCACACAAAGCCAGTGTGTTGACAAGGCCTGCGAAACATGTAAACACCTGGTAACCCTACCAGGACAGGGCCGGCCAGGGGTCCACACAAGCCTGAAGGCTAACCAGTGCTACTAACCAGGGCTGGCATGGTGGCCTTGTGGTGGGGAGGGTTCTTAATCAGAATCTAAAGGTTCTGGGTTCCAATCCCTAACAGGTCCCAGTGTTATGCCGTTGGGAAATGTCCAATTACCCCAATTTCCTCACTTGTCTCAAGTGAAAATGAGTATCTAGCTTCCTTTAGGGATGTCCTGTCCAATGGAACAAAGCAGGAGATCCAGGGTTTACAGAGAGCAACACCTTGAGCAAGATAAAGAACCTACTGCACTTACAATAGTAGGGATCCTTTTTGGTGCTTTCATGCACTATATCAGTGTTTTCTTTTCATAGAAAGAAGATGGAGACAGCTATGATAGATAACGATACATGTACATGTAAAGTTAGGTGGTAGCAATATTGGGGAGGCTTAGAAAAAACTTAATGAATGAAGACTGAAATGTTACTTTATACATTGATGTTTGAACTTCAATTTTGGTCCAAACTAGGTGGAAAACAAAATGATTGATATTGTGTTGCACCCAGTTATAATGCCTTGCTTTGGTAGCGTCAAGAAGCTTTAACTACAGTCCTGTACTAAATTTAAAGCTCCTTGATTCCACATGTGCTACTGTTTGCTTCCAAGACTTTGTCCTGGCCAAACACCACTGACCAGCTGAGACGAGAAGTCTTATTGGCTAAGAGTCTTGTTCATTTTACAGCTAGTGGTAATGGTTCCCCCATTAGGTTTTAAAGCTGTGCCTACATCTCTCCGGAATGTCTTTGGAACAACAGTTGTTGTTAACATGTGACTTTTACTGACCGCAAGCATAGGCGATACCGACTTAATTTCATGTATGACATCCACGTGCGCACTGATTTTCGCCTGTTCTCAAAAGAAAAAGTCCTCTGAGACACTAGCCTGGCTCTTGGCCTGAGTAGTCCATGGTAGTTATCAACAATACGGAGCTGGTGGTAGCAATGGAGGATGACACCCAGGCTACCGAAGTTCCGCAACTCAAGAACTCAGTACATGCACACAGTGCCGATTCATAAATTCCGCAAAAAGCCAGCATGTGCCTGCTTGCCGTATAACTCGCTATGTACTGCCGCAAATTCAGGATACCAGCTTTGTATTCCTGTGGTTTAGTAGCATTTTTATTTTTGGCTGGCTTTCTTTTATACACCCGCGCGCACTAGTTTGGGGGTCTTCAGAGGATGTCATCCATAAAATCAAGTCGGTGTGGCCCTACTGAACAACTGGAGAGGAAAGGCCTCTTCCGGATTCCTGCCTGCTAGACTGTGAAATGGTCACCACGTTCTGGAAGGAGGAGGTGTTTTGGTGTATGGACTACATGCTTGCATGACTGGCCTCAATCCTGGACCTAGGCAGGAGCATTTTACATAAGAAACCAGGCCAAAACACTACTTAACAGGTTTCCCCAATCTATCAGAAACTCAAGATGGGCATGAGCTGGTTCAAGATGCTTCCTGTAGATAGTCTTCGGTTCGTCTTAAAAGTATTACGCTACATCTTGTCGGAGTAATCTCACAAGCTATTTAAAATTGGCTGTCATTTGTATCAGTTAAGTCATGTTCAGAGCATCATAGTTTGACTTAAGAGAGAGGGAAGGAGGGAGTGTTCAAATGATAAACTTTTTTAGATCTGGCGTGTGCAATTTTTTCATTGATCAGGTACTAAAATTAACATAACATTTAAGTCTACAATTCAGCCATTTAGGCTGCCACCAACTTTTAAACCTGTATGTCTATGTATTTGTTTATGTGAATAATAAACCAGTCATCATCATCATCATCAACATACATTTCTTTTCATTCATTTTGCTCTAAAACCACTTGTGATCAATCCTTTGGAAAATGGTTGACCTTGAGGGACCAAAACTATTCATGGACGATGATTATGATTAATTACCAGTACAAAACAAGGCCAAGTCCATTCCCTAATGTGAGCATCTCCCATGACTTAAGTGTCCTTTCATCTGCCTTGTTGCATTCTAACAAGACAGGGTACAAGTACAACCACTATACAGTATACAAGGCTTCTGTTGTGTATGAAGCAGCTACTTTAAACATTGAGAGACTACTGTGTACAGTATGTCTCTCCTCAGAGGTGCATCAGTAACGTGATATCACTGATGAGATTCACACGCTGGCTTCCCCATCACACACAAGGTCAACATCAAAGGCGTGGTTTTCAGAAGATACCCATTTAGTAATGGAGTTGGTCACTAGCGATTGCCCCAGGATGATTCAGTCCCCTGAGCTTGATAAGCCATTTATGTAGCTAAGACAGTGCTCCTCTCATTACAGGGGCTGTGTGTTTTGACTAGCCGTGTCCCGCACCCTTCTTCAATTGCTACATCTGCTGACAAGCGGCCAACATCGTGTCAGGTTCGGGAGTTTTCTCAGGACGAGACCATCTGATATCTAGTACCGAGTCTCGGTTCATCTGCCTGGTTTTCGGGTGCTCCTTTTCCCATGGTCAGGACTGACCCTAACCGCCTTAAAACAACTTCTTGAGCACAAACTACAAAATATATTGCTCTGACCCTACAGACAAACTGCTATCAGCACAGCCCTACCAGACTGAACCCTTTGAAACTGTCAGTAGGACTACTGTAAATCTTCTAACTTTTATGGTGGTTTTATTTTGGGTAGTTTTATTTCGTCTTTTATAGCAACTTCTCCACTTGAAGTTTATGACACTGAAAATACAAGTTTCAAAGTATTACTACTGTACTACAGACTTGTTATAACTACCACAAGACTGTGACCTCCTTTTTCTCCCCATCTCGAAACAGAACTGACCGCAGAAGTGCAAATGACTTACACACTTACAGTGAACGTTAGACAAAGAGTACCACTATCCCATTGCCCTCCTGTTTGTTCTTGTTACCATTGACAAGTACAGCTTTCTTTGGCATCATTTTCTGTGGGGATCAACACTACTTAGAATCACCTGTGTAAACTACATGGTGCCATCAGGGCAGTTGCTTTTATATTCATTTGTTCCGCTGCTGCCCTGGCCAGTGTGCCGTGGCATCTGGTGGGATCAGATGTCAGGACAGGGCTGATTGGTGATGTAGATGGATGGGGGAGTACCAAAACTGCCCCTGGAGAAAACACTGTCTTTCTGGGAAACAGTGGAGATGAGCCATTGCAATAAATGTACTGTGAGAGATCTGTAAGTCGCTTTGCAAGTAAAAATGCAAAGTAATCCTTAGGGTGGGGTACTAGACCCTCTATACATTGCACCTACAGATTTATAATAAAGACCTTTAAAAGTTCAAAGAACAAAATGGAATTCGAAGTATCAGAAAGGCATGTTGGAATGTTGTATTTCCCACCACCACCACCTCCCCCAAACTGAATGTATCCCCCTCACTAACCTCCCACCACAAATCTCACACATACCTGTTCTTTAATATTATTTCTCATTTCTATACCTGGTACATACAGAAATCTAAAGTTCCACAGTTACAGTTTGTAATATTGAGGAAGCAGAGTAGAGTCAATATACCCTACAACATACAACATATAAAAGCTTGGCTACTACACACTTTACTTTAGGCTAACTGGCCCATGAAAAGATGTAGACATTTAAACTGCAGTGCACTCACTACATCAAAAGACCCCCTTAAAATCTATAATTATGCAGATGTTTCAGGATCACTTGGCCTGTAAAAGGATCCAGACATATACATAGACCACACATAAAATGACAGACTATATATATACACAGACATTTGTGAAACACTATATAACAGTAATGCAGCTACCAATTTCTTTTTTCCCAGCAGAGCAGGAGAGAAGAGGTCAACAGTGCATGGACATGAGGTAACACTAGCTGGTGGAACTATTCAGGTCTTATTTCTGGTATGCCCAGTGAACATGGAGGAGGACCTGAGCTGCCTTGCTTGCTTGCACAAGTGACAGTTGAGGGATGGTGTGGGGCATTCCTTGTCACAAGTTCATTTGCAGGGTTGTCATCTGTCCAAACAGCAGATACCTACTCTCCAACTCCAAGCAGAAGTTGGTGGGGAAGATTGTGACCTTTCTATCATACATGTATGCCCTGTTTTCTTTCACTATTCCCTACCCATAGACCAGTGAGACAGTAAACGGGACACATGATAGAAGTGTTACTATCTTCCCAACCAACCTCTGCTTGGAGAGTATAGATACCCTGGTATGGGGTAAAGAGATACACCTAGGTACAAGGTAATGGGAGAGGAGAAGATAACTACTTTACTATAGAACGTACCGATATACTATAGATATTCACTGCTATTGATACTATAGAGTCCAGGTGTAACAGGCCGAAACATTCTGGCCAGGGGTACATTCCAGCCTGCTACACACTGGTCATTGGCATCCCCCAGCAAGACACTATGAGAGCAGGTTGAAAAGTACAATGTAGGTGTAACAACAGGTTGGAGTGTTGATACATCAAAGGCAGTCAAATGGTCCTTGAAAACAACTAGACTTTTAAATTACCTCTCTAGGAGTGGCTAAGAATGGTCTGGAGTCAGGACAAAGGACCTCTTGAGCCACCATGGGAGAGGTAGTGTGAACAGACCTGCCACAGATGGGCTAGTCTACAGATTTGGTGTTCAAGAAAGGGAGTAGAAAGTTCATTATTATGTTGATATGACCCAAAATAAAATCTATATTGTTATCAGTCTATTGTTGATGGTTCCAATGGGAAAGTTCTCTATATTTCAGGTGGCATTGATGCAGTGTCCATTGTTGAGTCTGTGGGACCCTTGCATTTTGTAAAAGGTACAAAAACCAGAAGTTCTGCTGCAGCACCAAGGAAAGCCACCAGGTGGCCCAAGTAATTCAAGACCTAAGCACAAACCAACAACAACCCATCCTTATCTCAACCGCAAACATTCAACTAAAACATAATTTTGCAATCATTGATAAGATCATATTGTAGGAAACCCTGACCCAGATGTCAATCATGTACTATACAGCATGACGAGAATCCAGAGGAAGAGTGCATATGGATGTATACGTAGTTTAGTGAAAGTATAGGCTAGTTATAATGATAATCATTATGAATTTTTATAATTATAATAATTATGATAAAGTTTATTGGTCAAAAGTTACCTGTGTAATCACAGCCTTTTAAAGCGCTGAATTGATACAGGTTTTACAAAATCACATAATACACATGATACATGCATGTAACATATTTGCTCCACACACACTTTTTGTGGAACTGTCGCAAGGGTCTGTGTGGCTGTCATTCAGCGCCACCAGGCGACTTTCCCCAACCGAAGTTGGGTACCCATTCACATCTGGGTGGAGTGAGGAAAGTTGTGTTAAGTGCCTTTCCCAAGAGCACATCAGGGCGCATGTCCAGACGTGTCCTGGGTACAACTCGGGATCGAACCCGGGTCTCGCCGTTTTATGGTCCAACGCTCTACCACTACGCCACAACAGGCTGTGGGCAGAAGAGGCGGTGACAGGCCAGGGCAGATGGCCTTACTGTGGTATTCATCACTTCATCGCCTTCAGTCACAACACAAGTTGTAGACAGAGTACACCACTGATAAGGCTATCTCTCACAAAGGGTCTGGAGAGATGGGTATGGTCCTCATCTGTTCTTACTCCAACTGGACATCAAAAGGAAGAGATGTTGGGCAACATTGATGGTCTGTTGTAGGTAATGGAAAGGGTTGGTGATGTGTTTTGAGCTTAATGGCAATAGTTGTCTCTGCTCAGTCTCTCATCTGTAGGAAAGTGTTTTACTAAGATGGTTATCTGTGAACCCCCTCAACAACACCTTTGTTTTCAGATGACACACAAGCCGCCTGGCAGAAAACAAGTACAAGTAGCTAGAAGTTTGTTTACATCAGGTTGAAAAACTAAAAAAGTCAGCTAAACCAGTATTCAGAACCAAGAGAATATTATTCTGACTCTTGTTAGGTCACTGTTGGAACAAGTTGGGTCTAAAATAGAGATGGATACCAGAAGAAATGTTGAAACTCTTTACAAACATCTTATTACATGTGACATCTTCAATAGCTCCACTGGCATTCCCAAAGTACATTGGAGCATGTCCTTTGTAACCAATCCAAGTGTATCACTTGAAGAAAGTGAGAGTCTCTCTACAAGGTGGACCAGATGGGATGACCAGTGGGCTGACCAGTTGTTTAGACAGCAGCAGACCCTGGTGTCAGGTATCAAAGGGTGTATAATTATGTACCCTACCAGTGACAAGGAAAATCCAAAGGACACTCTGTAACACATCCAGTAAAAGGGCACACTCAGTCTTTGGGGCAGTGGCGCTTTTTCAATAGCTGGTAAGACAATGTGGCCTGGCCACAGCTTGCATTCTCAGTCAAGCACACTCATCTTGATACGCTGCCAGGTTGGGGTCTTTTCTATGCATCTAGAGGTTTGACACATCTTGTACCATTTCAAGCTCCAAAGCTGTCCAAACACCAGTCTCTGAGTTAAACAGTTTCTTTCTACCGAATTACAGAGCACCTTTTTTTCCCCTTCCCAAGCCTTGAAAACCAATGTTCACTGCCATCTTCTATATATAGTGATCTGTACCTGCCACTGACCTAGTTTGGTGCCCAGAAGTGGTCTTTTGACTTTGCATTTGATTGGGCATACATTTATGCAAGTATGATGCTGTGCAGACCAAGGACTGACTTTGACGCAGGCCACTTGCCAAGCTGAGGAGACAAGTACATACATCTAAAAAAGAGAGAAAGACGACAACATACATGTACTGCGGACTGTAGAGACCTCCCAGGGAGATGAAGCTTTTTGGCAACCAGCCATGAGAACCACCTGCTAGGTAAATGGTAAGACTGGGACCTAGTCAGCCCTTAGACCATCTGTCACATGTGACACATTCTCTCCATGTGTAAACTCTTTTATTATTCTGGCTGTATATAGCACACTAAAGGTTAAATATACAGGTTAAACACAGGATGGCCCCCAGGACTTTGCAGTGTAACCTTTCTTTGTGTTCATCTCTCTTTTTCAACATTTGCGGAAACAGTTGATGAATGGTATCCGTGATATGCTGTAATTCTGTTCACCTATTTTGGAGGAAATTTAATTACACTGTAGGAATGGGAAGGAGGATTTTGCAGTGTGTTATTTTCATGGTCCAAATGACACCGAAGCACAGAGATACAGTTTCAAGAAAACAAAATCACACAAACATTTCAAGATTGTTGACTCAGCTTCTATATACCAAAACCACAAGTAAAGTTGGCTTATCCATCTCCAAAACAAAAGATGCCTGGTACAAACCCCATGGCTCCAGCTGTAGCCCTGAGGTAGAACAGAGATGCAGCGGTAGATATAGGAAGCGACAAGCATGACTTAACATAATGGCCAATGTCTGCCAACCTAATTGCTGGGAATGGCGTTCTCTTGCCAAAATTCCTGACTTACAACAATTAGGGTCAGGACTCAGGAAGCCTGTTCTCTTGCAACATGTAGACTAAACTTGCGTTGGTGCAATCACTCTTGTTTAAAATTGTTCCAAAATGCCGTCGGTGTTACCAGCAAACTAGCGCTCAAGCCTGGGCGGATGGGCCCCAAGAGAGGTTGGTCGCATTTTTCGTTTCCTTAGGGCGCATCCCGTATTTGCTGTACGATGGTCATACAATCGCAAACTGAGAACATTCTTGGGATAGTGAAGCATGTGTCATACAAATTCATCTGTCTTGTTACCTAAATGCCAGTTCTCAATGTTGGTTCTGCTACAGTCCGCTTGAAAAGACTATGATATCAAAGACCTACGACAATTGTTGCCATTTTCTAACATGTCCCTGAACAGTAGTAGTCTTACCTAATGTAAACATCTCTTATTGTATCAACAGCAAAGACCTTGTGGAGTATTCTTGAGGTATACTCAAGTGCCTTTTTCCTTGCCTGTTCTGAATAGCTGTAACAGGGACATAAAGGACTATAACATCGTTACAAGGAGTTGAAGTACTCTAGAGAATAAAGTCTGAAAGACCAAAGCCACAAGATGCAAAAAAAAGAAGGTAAGCTCCAAGTCCTAAAAGAACCCCACCATGTAAACTTGCATTCCAGATACACAGAAGCAAATTGAAAAAGTCTAAGAAGTTGACTTTCTAATTCTCCCCAGAAAAAAAGCCCAGAATCTTTTTCTATATGTGTGTCTAAAAAATCAGGGTGCCAAAATCAATACAAAGTTACAACAAAGTAAACCCTCAGCCCACTACAAATGCCCTACAACAAAGCACCTGTAACTTCGCCAAAAGTTTTCAAACACAGAGTAAAGGATGTCAACTAAAAATGCAATAGAACGCCTAGAAAGTGCCTAGAAAGTACCTCAATATAGAAGCAGGTGGTTAGAAAACGACCTACAAACGTGATGTAAAATTCTGAGACCGGCAAATACGACGAGTCTTTGGTAAGCATCACACCTGTGAAAGTAGCCCGACCGCTCCTGACGCGGTTACTATAGGCTGAAAACGTCACTTACCTTATAGTACGGGCAAATGTAAACCAACAAGACAGCCGAAAAATTTTCCTTCTTACTATCGCAAAAATGTTGAATTTAACATCGTGAACATCTAAACGTTGTCAACTTACATCTTCGGTTGTCCAGATCTCCAAAGGCCGGTTGGGCTGTGACCCGGTCCGTAAGGTCCGACAGGCGCAGCGCACGGTACTGACGAGGTGCACCCCACCACACATACACCTCAACCGCTTCTACAGACCGCCAGAAACTCAGTCGTCTGATACCATTGCCACGACCCTTCCTAGGAACAATACCTCCTCTGTTCCCTCCCAATGGCAGAATGATGCCGGCTGCATTAACAAACAAGTTCGCGGTGGACGAACAAGGTATCCGTAAGCTGTCCTTTCCCTTCAAGATGACGTAGTGAGTGAGGAAAGGTGGGCGGGGTTGAGTTACATGAGGTGTGTGGGCTGGGCGCGTGACATTGGATTAGGCATCACGTTTCAGATCCTTTCATAAAGTACAAGCCAGAGCCACGGATGCTTGCTGGTCTTCGTCAGAAAACTCCAGTTGGAAGCCACCCACAACCCTAGCACACATAAATCTAACGGTGTGAGTGCTTAGGAAACAACCCAAACACGCGAAAGGCGATCTTGCCAGTCTCCCGCTCTTGGGTTGTTCCATTTTCCAGTACTACACCACGGGTGTATATTGACGCGTGTTCTCTTCTCCTGTGAGAAATACACCTGTCAACCCTATTGACGTGTGAGGTAGGGACACTACAACATATTGGGGCCACGCAAATATTATCCAGCCCTTACACAGAGCTTTCTCCAACAGAGGTGACACCCTTGACCCGTCCAATCCGGATGGCTTCAGCGTGCAGTGTGCCGATTTGGGCAGTTACTAATCTATGGACCGTCCGGGTCAACACTGAATCGTCACGTACTCACGATATCTTTAGTTTACACCGACCAAAAAGGGCAACAAAACCTTGTCTATAGTTACAGCATAATTCCAAGCGAATATAACAAGTAGTGCGTAACGAACATAGAGGTCCACGAAGGTTATCGGTGATGGCACACGATATCCAAGGCAACTGCGCGTCCTGACGTCGGCAGCACCTGGTCAGGCTGAGCTTGCCTCAGCACAAACACTAGTGGAGCACCATGTGTACAAACTATAGGAGAGATGTAGGTCCAGATATCGTGACAGAGCTGCAGGACTTTGGTATTAAACATGCCTTCCACTTTGATCCTTCGGGCTTACCGCAAAGATCCGCAGCTTGAGAGCAGGCAGAACATCTATATTGAAGATCTAAAAACAACATGTGCCCCCTGACATCGTCACTGTAGGGTAGGTTTATTTGGGCAGCTTGACAGGGGGGATGACTTTGGTCAATTCGAGCAAGCCTTACAAAAACAGGTCGTATGATTGGGAAGTGGCCAACAACTCCTGTTAGTCTCGAGGGAGTGCGGTCGGCCAGGTCCTGTCATGTACACGCAGGATTGTTGTCAAAAAGTATCGCTTGACAAATCTGTGCAATGGGATAGAAGAGGCAGCCAAGTGTGTAATTGTCGCCTTTCTCTTTTGGATGGGCGCCCTCCTACTTGTTTGTACGTGTGCTTACTTGGTGATGTGATACCTTCTCTGGTCGACATCAATGCAGTGGGTATAAAATATGTCGTATTAAAAGCCAGCGGGACACTTCCGCGCGTTGCGGAGTTGATTGTTTAAAGGCCCATGCCCTTAACGTTTGATTTGCACCGCAAATGTGACAAGGTCGCGTAAGGTTTGTAAATAACGAGGTTATTGGAAACTTAGGGTCAGATCGACCAGGGCCTGTGTCCACACATTTGATCTGTGCAGGTTTAACTTTGTTAACCTCCCGATAGATTTCTTGCTCCAGAGGTGTCAACGTGGAATCTTTCCTCGTCGTAAACTTGACAAAGTATTTTACTTTCTTGACCTAGATCTAGATCTCTCAGCCTGGTCTAGTT
Source organism: Branchiostoma belcheri (assembly GCF_001625305.1). NCBI lineage: Eukaryota > Metazoa > Chordata > Leptocardii > Amphioxiformes > Branchiostomatidae > Branchiostoma > Branchiostoma belcheri. The sequence goes on along the minus strand of NW_017804242.1, from coordinate 3,330,453 downwards.
GCTCCGAATAAAAATTCAATTTATGTAGAGGTTTAGATGACTGTCAGATTAGGCAAGACATATCATTCACGGAGGGCTTTATTGTTTATAACTATTATCGAATCTCCATACTATTGTAATTTTGAGATGCTCAGTACAAATTCGGATCAAATGTCACTTATTTTCAAACGATCACAGGGTAGATGAAGGCCATATTGTTTTATTGAATGGATGACATAGTCTATAGTCATGTCCTGAACATGTCCAGACAGGTGCCGTGGCTTCGGGCCAGCCGTAAACATGTTTATGACAACAAACACGTGTGTCACATGCTATGACATGGTAGTAAAATACTTTTGACAGAGATCAGAACAGTGGATGGCTCGTCTCACTCCTCGCGACATGTGATATACCTTAAATTTCTTCCTGGTTAGGTAAGACCAGGTGGGGAACTTGACTTAAAGGGGAGTATATATGTTCGAATGTCGAAGAGCCACTAAGGAGAAATCGGTATTCTGGCCACAACGGGTGGTCCAACTCTGACGTCATCAACACACAGTGTGGTCAGCCCAAAGGACAGCTGTGACGTCACCCTTCCATGTGATGACCAAGAAGAAAGGTTACCTAGGCAACAGACATACACTGTTCGAAGTGGACCATTTGAAAGTACATACCTCTAACAATACGTCAGTGGCCTTGCCGTTCTACATGACCGGACGTACCGTGGATGGTTGGCCGGGATCATTACGGAGGAATGTGCGGTAGCAGGTGTCTTGTTAGCAAAGTCACTGTTGAAAGTTTACATTATCGGACAAGCAGACGACAAAGGAGTGGGTCGAACTCACGAATTAACATTATACCAGTTTTGAACGACACTGATTTCGCTTTTCAGATCTTTATCTATTTTTTATCTATTTATTTCAGATGCAACAGTACATTACTCTGTATTACAGGCAGCTGGGCTGATAATGTGATATTCGTAAGTCATACATTCGGGAAAACAGGAAACGTTACCTAGATTACAATAATTTCTAATTAAACCAGCTGACAGTTTTTAAGTCGATTTCCAGATGATTTGACATTTTCAAAGAATCTAATACGGCCTGATACCGAAGAGCACAAAAATAGGAAAATTTCTATCATATAATCACGAAGATGTTGTTAGGTTGCACTTCAAGTTACCTCAACAGGTCCTCTTCTCCAAACGCATGAGGTCAATGACCTAAAGCAGACGTCTCTCACCATGGTAACTGGTGATGTTGGCTTACATAAAGTAGCACTAGCAGAACAGAGTTGGAGGGCCTGATCACCATTCAGAACGGGGGTTTGTTTGGTGGGCTAAACCAGGTGAAGGTTAACATTATGTATTTTCTTTGCATATGTTAGTTACCTTTCTAGTTATTTATTCTCAACTGCTTCATCCACATGTTTTATTTCGTATGAATCTCCGTACAGTCCGTCCTCTACGACATGAACGTGACGTTTCTTGCGTTTCTTTTGCAGTTAGCCTAGAAGCCAGACTGTTTCCAGGGCCTAGCCTGGAAGTCAGACCATTTCCAGGGCCCGTGTAGGACCGCCAAGACGGCCTGCCTCCCAGGCTATCCAGAGGGTTGCCCTCGTCGAAGCAGTTGCGGTCGGCACCATCATCGTGTGCCTTATGAGTTTTAAACCTAAAACTACAAACAGTCACAAATCTATTTACATTTCTCAACAGTTACTCTTGACCTCCGTACCCAGAACACCTCCTGTGACATGACACGAAATGACATGAGGAGGAGTGCAAATGTCTTCCTTGGCCACCTGGAGTTGCGGTAAAGGGAATCTAGGGTCAAGCTCCTTCCACAGAGGTGGGTTCAACACGACTTGTTCGAGTAAAGCACGGCGTAACTGAAGAAGGGCACATGGCAGCACACAGATGAAGTCCTGATTCACTCGCGCATCACATAAACTAATTGAACCGCAAAAAAGCAAACGCTGCCGGATTATGTAACAATCTCGTCTGGTGCAAAGATGGGAAATTATAAAGTAAACAAGACTCCGTGTATATTGTCAGCATTTGTTTGACAAAGCGGAGCCGCACGTGTTGATGAGGAGCGGCCAGGAAATCCTGAGGGAGAAGCCCCTTGTTTCTGGTTTCTAGCGAAGATAACACAATGAAAGTGTGGGGTTTTGACAGGCCGTACAAGAGGCGCTCCTGTCCATCTGGTTCAGATTCCCGTCAGCATGACTGACAGCAGGAGGGACGGGGTTGGGGAATCCGCCTTTCCACAAGCTGTCACACCGCACAGGGCCGTCCATCCATCCGGTGGGGATGTCTCTGCACTTCTTTACCTTTTTTTCCTGCCAGAGCAGTTCCGTATCGGTGACTTCACTTCCTTTGGAAACTGGTACATGGGGAGATCCTCGCTCACGTGCCAAGCCACAGACACACATCGGAACCTGCCAGCGGCCACAAGCCGGTCCCATAACAAGATAAGCCAGATTAAAGGTGCAGGGGATGTCGTAACCCTGGTATCTAATGCATACATGGCATCCATCCGGGCGGGAGGTCAACACGGCAAGGGACGCTGCAACAAACTGTAAACATCGGTTCCCGGCCTAATGAGATACTGCGGAGTGAAGTATGATATTCCGATATGAGAACATCACATTGCAAATATTTATTGTCTGCTTCTGCTTCCAAGATACAGTCTACCCCGAGTACTCCAAGATGTCTTATCAACGTGGTATTCCTAATTTCCTAGCTACTTGGCATATCTTTGTGGTTGCTTCGGAATGTGGTATTCTGTACACACTATGAAACGATATCAAAGAAGCACACAAAGCAAGGATATGTCATTTACATTCTCTATTAAAAGATAAGCATGTTGTCATCACTGTTTTTTTTGTATTATGCTGGATCCATATAGTCTTTACTAGGCTCGTTGAGTTGCTAGAAAAAAATAAGACAAAATACAGGCAGGATGACTTGCCAGAGAAACAGATGATGTAATGATGCTGCACTGTGATCAGTGTATCCAGCAAGAGACATTAGCCAACAATAATGTTACATGTTGGCAACCCAAATGTCTGTGGCAGGCTTCAACGTTTTTCTAGTCTCTACCAGACTTTTTCCTCCAGGCTGGCGGAGTCCACGGCCGTCTGACTGCAAGTATCTGAGCCCGATGGGAATTTGGAGACTCCCACGGGAGGCCTGGCTGCCAAATGGCTAAATGCCTCCATTGGTATGTGTTGACTAACGAAGAACGATTAGCAGCCCAAGAGGAAACCGTTCGGTGTGCCCAGGAAGACGCACCGTTGCCTCATAAGGATCTGAGACACAAGATAGCTTGCAGTTGAAACAACATGTCCAGTCACACTGACACTGTGGTCTTTTGGCTGGAGAGGAAGCGTATCCAACACTTGTTTACACAACGTATACCGGAGCATATCGCAGATGCATGATTAACTTAATTGATGTCAAGTATTGTCAGGAGGCTTCAGAGGTGAAGACAGGCTACGGTGCTTCAAAATTGAAGTATGGGGAGCTGCACTGCATCTAATAAATACAGTGACAATCTTCCGAAATGGGTCAGCCTTACACAAGTAACATCAAATAGAAAATGCCGACAGTATCCCATCGGCATGTAGCCATGATTCTACAGTGTACACACGTTATCTGTTAAATACTCGTTATCGTATGTACACATCCATAAACTTATGTGGGTTAGGAACATCTTCCTGATACCCTTCTTGTGCCTAGAATTTATTTTATCGTGTTGGTACTGGTACGAATTCTGTGTCAAACAACTGTGTTGCCACTGTATAGCGTCTTACGTTTTGATGAATGTTTAGTGTTAGATTTTACAAAAAGACGGTCACTTTTGTCTTTTTCATTTGTCAGACAAGGCTTTGACAGGTACACTCCAGTCCTCCCACCAATTAGTTTGCCCAGGTTTTACTGGGCCGCTCATGAGCTCAGTGGGCGAATCAATCGTCATCAACGTCAGGAACCGTTTACACCACCAGTCGGTCCGGCGTTTTTCGGCCATGTGTTGCCCAGCTAGCAAACAGGCGAGACAAAAAACCCCCATGGCATCTAGTACACGTGTCGGGGGTAGTGACTGTCTTCTTCTAACGTGTATATCTTCTATTGGCATCAATTTCCACTGTCAAGTTGGAGAAATTCAAAGAGAACCGAGGATGGAACATAAGGGGTGCATCAGCTCAGACAGACGCTGCCAGCCGTCTGGCTACATGGTAACGGCTTGTAGTGGAGGTGAGAACAGGTTGACATATTCAAGGTGAGACCAGTAGACAGAGGTCAGAGTAAAGGTCGTGAACTTGCACTTTGTAACGCACTTTTCAAGACCTCGTGGCCCTAATAAACCTTGGGTAAATGTTGACCCACCGACAACTCACTCGACAACGATCGTTAATTTATGATTAAAGCTGCAAATGTGATAGACTGAATACTTTAATGCAAGCAATTACAGATTAATATCACACCAACTTTAGAAAGGGCATTTTGGAGTAACCACCCGCCAAACAGGGCAGCCAATGGGGTAACTCACTGTCGGAAACGTCTGAAGGCACGGGCCTGGAGGAATCTTGAGATTAAGCATGAGATGTTGACAGCCGCGACCGGAATGCAAGGCAAACCAGCAGATATCGGCGGCTTCTAACTGGAGCAGGTTCTAGCTTGTCGTGTACTATCCTTATAACTGAGTGGCCTTGTGGTCACATATAAACCAATCGTTTATAATCCCCACAAGCTAGATTTGGCATCATGGTGTGGACCAGTGCCGTTGAGAGGTAAAAGTACGGTGAGTCAAAATTATGCTCCCCCATCTGCATCTGCCGTTACAAATCGGATGGCACCCAGGCTAATCAACGTCTGCATCAGGACCAAATGGCATCAAAAGTTCTGTCTTGTCACATGCTTGATAGTCTCACTATATCTTGTGTGTGTCTGTCATATTCTATAATGATTCAAAATTTCTGAGGGAAATTATATGTGTTGATAAAGGATTGGACTTACCGGCAAGGTGGGCTGTCGTTCAATGTCATTCCCGTCTGTCCACTTCTCATGAGTGTACATAGCACCACTGATCGGGTCCGACGTCCTTCCACTAGTAGTCGACACTGTGTGGTCTATAATTTAACACGCACGGCCTTTGGTGATCACGCTTCTCTGTATCAATGTCGGCAAATCCTGGTCCCCGCCGTTTACGATTTGCACCGGAACGTAAACACACGGCAAGCAGCACGTCCCAGTAATAATCACCGCCGCCCACAATCAACAAGAACGAATAACATTACACACTTTATAAATCATGCACGCAGTTCATCTCAAAATCACGCAACGGTCGACGACCTGTGGCTGCGAAAATTGCGTCAAGGGGTCACTCCAAAATCCATAAGAACGCGTGCTGGCACCGCCACATGGTAGCCACTTGGTTCCTCTATCAAAAGGGAATTATAGTCACATGTGGTTCAAGGCAGAAGATTCCTGTATGAACTCAGATTCAAGAAACTCTGCGACGACAAAAGTCCATAGGAGGATTTCCTCCAGAGCGTACGCAGCTGACACACGACGAGGTCAAATAGTGGACAGCCCGTCCAAACCACTGCGGATCACTCTCCGGGTCCTCCCACAGAAAACTGAGTCAGTGATGACGTACGTCCTCTACTGGCCACACGACGGTGGAGAAGCTCTCAGGGGAAATGATGAAAGCGGAAAGTCTGGCTGTACATTACACAGGGGACGGACTAGTGGTGGTGGTGGTCTTGCCTCTAGCACACGACCCCTTCCGACTTCTCACCCCCGCTCTCCTCAACCAGTAGCAGGTATCTCAGCGGCTGTTTGAGACACAAATTCATCACAATGACTGTTGTGTGTGTTTGTTTCCATTCGCAGTGTTAGAAGTTCAGTAGACGAATGCCCACCAATGTGAGAGCGTGCACCATCCCCCCTTTAACCCCACCCCACAAATAGAACTGCGTAACCCGATAGACTACCACATCTGTCGACCCGCCCCAAGATAGATCCCTGATGAGCAGACAGATAGAGATACTATCTCCCGGTACTAATTCTCCCTCTCCGTGTTTTTGAGGTCACTATTTTAAGCGTTTCCGTCGTTCAATCTTCCCCCCGCCCCACTGTAAATGCTTGTCCTCAGTACAAGGTCACGAACGTCTGTCTGGAGAAGTCTGAACGGTTAAAACGTCCGTCCTTTCCCCCAGCAAGTTCATCCATGCCGGGACCACATGTTTTGACAACGGTTCATTTACTTTCCCTGCACATCCCAAATATTTAGTACTCACCCCTGTCCTAAGAGTTCACTCCTCCGAGCATTCCGCCTGTAGAACAGAGCGGCAAGACAAGAAGTTAGTTCCAAATGTTCCCGATGTCAATATGTCTTGGCCTGGGAGGAGTAGTCAGGGCACCAACACTCCAAATTTAGCGCGACGAAGTTACTGGTCGTGGTCCAGACGGTCGTATGGAGAAAGGGAAGCCCTAGCGGGAAGGCGGGCCACCCCCTTCCGCGTTGATGTAATGAGAGAGGTGAAGAATAATACAAACAAAAATGCACGAGGATGAGATAGTGTCCAGACGGGACGATACACGCCCAACGCAACCTATATTTCACACCAAGAACGTTCCCGTGCCGAGAGTCCTATATACAAGTGTGGAGTTTAAAACAGTGGTCGTCAACTGGCAATCGCACCTCTTTGCAAACTGTTTTCAGTACCACACGCTGTTCAATCAACAAATTTGACAGTTAAAAACAGGTCTACCCAGGCCTGAGGTCTACCTTTGAATGGTGCCGTCTCACAGTCCAGATTCCACAATGGTAGGTGGTGATGTAACTAGGACGTGCGTTAGTGTTCAGGGGTGTGTCAGGGGACATTGGGTCTCAAAGGGGGACATTTGTGAGATCTTGTTAAAAAAAGGAATGAGCAAAAGAAACACACACACGCTACTTCTACAACAACTACAGTTTTTCTTTCATGGTGGTAGTAAATCTTATTAAGAGTTAATAATGATGAAGGCATTGAGAGATGTACATAAAGTTTCTGGCAACAAGATAGCAGGTTTGTAAAACGGCCAAAGAAATATACCTCAATTTCATACCATCTAATATGTATGTAAATTGCACATACATTTTTGTAGTGTAATGACAGTCTTTTTGTAGATTAAAAAAAGTATAACATCAAAATTCATTAATATTAAACAACAGGTAATAAGCAAATATATGCTTCTGAGTTGCCCACCGGTGGATTTAAAAAAAGAACCAAATGCTCACCACGGCCTACAAACGTGTCTGCTACCATTCCTACCAAGGCTCCCCTGTGCCTGGATAAAGTATAGCATATCCACACCGAAATGAAAGGCCAGACACTTCAGCTATGTGTCAATGACAACAAAGTTAAGCAGCTGCTCCTACTGTGATCCTTGTGGTTGGAAACATGTGGCTGGTAAGGCTGGGTTGAAGGGTGACCCTTGAATGGGAATGATAAACTGGATATAAAATTTCAATCTCAAGTAGGTGGTGAAGAGAGACATTGCAGAACATGCCTGGTTTAATGAGGAAGTCCTTGTCGGTAACTTGTAAATACTGGCATGCATGACGCTTTTTCGTGAGGCGTATGTTGGGAAGCTATTCAATATAATTTCCATCTTTTAAAAATGTAAGACACCATGCATTCAGAAAATGTGGGATTCTTTGTCTTGTCTTCCTTTGCTTAACAAAAAAGAGTCAAACCTAGGAAGTTTAGATTCAGCATTTGAAATTAGAGTAGCCACATACATGACTCACAATGTCTGATTGTGATGTCTTCATCTATTGTATTTTCTTCTTATTTCCAATTAGGCTTTAGACAAAAACTTGGAATGAAATCAAACATTAAAATTGGACTTTTACAGAGCAACTTCATCACTGTCAACTGTTGAGCATGGTTGTCAGGCATTACAGGGACTATGTGACAATTCTGGTTGTGTTTGACCTACACTGTGTACAGTGCCCTTTACATCGGTGGCCAATTAGGACATGTAGAGAAAGGACTGCTTAGGCCTTGATTCAGTGGCTTTGTTTCGACTCAGTGACTTGTTGGAAGGGCAGACATTAGTGTTGACATCTGCCCCGTTAATTTGTTCTTGATGTTCATTTCTTCCTGTTCTGTATCCTTGGAGATCACCACACAAGATTCTGATGTCTGTGTCGTAATCTAGACTTAGACACTGATAAGGGACTGTCTGTGTGTTATCTTTATCAGAGCTTCAGAATCTAGAAAAGGTCTGTCCTTTCTTTCTTGCGAGTCAGAATTTTTAAACATGTACAATAACAGATGAAAATCCACCACATTACAGCATTCATAAAACTTTTAAAAGGCGGGGGGGAGCATTGCAAAGTGCTAGTAAGATCATTTATGCAGCAAATCACATTCAAGCTAGCTCAAACAATCCTGATGACTGTTTTACAGTCTTTTATTACTGGCATACATTCTGGTAACATCACAGTATAGTCTAATAATACATGGGCAGCAATGCCAAGTTCAGTCGCTAAATAAAGATGATAAGTTCAACAGTTGAAGGGCACCACAATAGTTCTTTTATAGTACGGTCAACTAACACGTTGTAGTACTGATCAGTAGCCTCCTAAGCAGGCTCTACAGGTCAGGCTTGTTCAGAGGGCTTATAATGCTTGTTTTTTTATGATGGCATTTTTTAGTTCTCAGTACTCAGTTTAATCTAGCCTGGGTGCCAGTCCCACAGCACACTCAAAGTTATCCAGTGTGCAGGACAATGGATAACTTTGAGCATAGTGTGCTGTGGGTCTTAGCCTGGTGTCCAGCCTTGTTACAAGGCTGGACACCAGGCTAGTGGGTCTGGCACCCAGGCTAATTTTAATCTCGGCTCAGTACATTATGGACCCTTTAAGGTAACCGAGAACCAAGAACTGATATACCATCAGAAAAAAAAGCACATAATAAGCACAGAAAAAAGCCCTACACATAAAGCCTGCTAAGGAGGCTATAGGAATCAATAAACAGCTACCTGCAGCTCAGGTTTGAAAGTTGCCCATGTACTGAACCAGGCCTAGGGCACATGCCTAGGATGGGGGGCTGTAATTTGCAACAAGGACCGACATTTTGTGGACATACGTGACCCTCTCCTTGTCCTTCACCATCATGGATTAGACAAGTTTGTTTGCTGGTTTGTTCCAGGGAGGTCTCAGCTTCCTCGGGAATGCAGGCTGCCCCAGCTATGCAGCCAACCTCGTGCAGAATTAGTTACAACTATTTCGGGAAGGGGCATTCCACACTTGGGCAGCAACACATAACATAAATATTCCTGGAAAATTCTGGGTGTCAACTGGCCTGGTCCAATCTGTCCAGGGTGTCTGTGTGTGTGTGTGTGTTTGGTTTTAAATCCCATGGGCCTGGGTGAATAACACAGCAGCTAATCAGGAAAATCATGGTAGACTTTGACCCTGTTCATACCAGACTTATATTTAGCGGTTTCAACCGGTTTTTCAAAAACCCGGCTAAAACCCTTAGCGTTCATACCAGACTTTTGATAACCGGTTTTGTAAAAATCCTGTCCGGTGAATATCCAATTAATCGGCCATGACTGCAGTTTGAATAACCGTTCCTCCCGCTCTTCTGATTGTTGTCCTTGGCCTTCTTGCTTGCATGCCGTCTTCAGTTTGTTTTTTTCACCTTAGTGCGGCACTGATCCTTTATCTTCAAGAAATCAGCCTCCTCCAACATTTTTGGTTCGGTAGAGCCCTCCCCCCCCCCCTAGCTTTCTCGAATTCGGCGACTGCTGCTCTCCAAACCTAAATAAGTATCAGGAACGTCCCGTCCGCCGACCAGGTTGCGTTTGCTGATTCCATCGCAAAATGAAGAAAAACCGTGGAAAAACAGTGGAAACGAACTCAAGTTGGTCAAAACAACGCGATCAAAAAAGCTTGCAGGTCGCACACGGCCAGGATGCTGACCCCGTGACCCCGGAATTATGACGCAAAAACCGGTTCAATAAACCCTTAGCGTTCAGACCAGGTTTTTCGGTGGAAAACCCCCACAAAAACCCCTCAAAAACCACCTCCCGAGGTGGTTTTTCAAAATCGGATTTAAACCCCTAAAAACCGGTTAATTTGCGTTCACACCAGGTTAAATAAAAACCGGTTTTTGAAAAACCGGTTGAAACCGCTAAATATAAGTCTGGTATGAACAGGGTATATTATGTAAACACAGCTCACTTATCACCATGCTCATTAGGACGTTAGTGACTACAGAAGAAGAAGAAGAAGAGGATAGGGATGGTACTGCTTATATCACAAATGTCATCTATAGAGATAATTCTATATTGTATAGCCTAACTCCCAAGATTTATTGTAACTATTGTTGATCTATTTGTACATTTTACGTATTCAATGGATTTTGTTTTACCATCATTCACTCCTTTGTTTGTACTTTCCATTTGGGCTCATTAGAAAGCTTGATTATTTCTGAGGAACCCACTGTTATCCCTGTATCATCTCTGACCCTTTCTTAGGACTTTATGCATCAGTCCTTCTATGAATGTATCTATCTGCTTTATTCAACCATGGAGGTACAAAATCAGACTTTCTACCTCCATGATTCAACATTCCTTCTACGAATTTTATCTGCTTTATTCAACAGTCCTTCTACAAATGTATCTGTCTGCTTTTATCATAATAATGGGTCAACTTTTCTATGCTGTAATACCATAACAGCTTGTTGGATTGGCATGGACAATCTGCATACAGAATCCACATGGCCATATAGTTATTTTAGCTCCATCTCTGCCTTTGATTGGGATATAAATCTCCCAACAACCACTCAAGTGTTTTGAACTGGCCTTTGCTAAGTAGGCCTCATTAAATACTCAAGACAAACAATGATATTATCACCAAAACATAAAGGTACAAATCACCCATAGAGTCAACAAATCTCTCTCAGGAGAATGGGAACACAATAGGCTTATTTACAATGAAAATAACCATTGTTTATTTCATTAGCCTCAATAAGAAGTAAGATAAACATCGCTGGTCTAATTAATGGCATCTTTTCAGACAAATGAATAGATGTCCCAAGTATTTGCTATGTACCCAAACCATCTCATCACTTCACACCTTTGGTTTTATGCACAGTAGGGGGGCAGCTTGGGCTAGACTGGTCCAGGCCATTATTTGTTTTATCAGCATTGTAGCAAAACGATACAGGTACTTGAGGTCTACTCTCCAAGCAGAGGTTGATGGGGGAAGATCGTTACCTTTTTATATATGGCCCATACCCCCACCAACCCTCTCTGGCAAATGGATACTGCCTGGCCAATTTGATAGTGTCTTTTTGGCACTCTAGGATCTGCTTGGACATTACTTGAGGTCTGTCTTAGCTAGAAGACTTCTACTGAGCCCCAGTATTTTGATGACAAAAAGAGAAAACTAAACTTTTGTTACTTAGACCAAGGAGGTTTGAAATCAAATCTTGTATTGAACCTCCTTGCTTAGACTACTGTTACTGCTAAAATATTCATTCCTATCTTTTCCAAAGTTTTACTTTTTCAACCACAGAAAAGAAACCTATACTGCTCAGATATTCATTCAAGTTCTAACCTGTTCTTCCAATGTCTTACTCCTTTTTGAAACACACAATGACTTACTGATTGATTTACCAGAACATTAACCCTCTCCCAGCTGAGGTAGCCTTTTGACACCAATTTGTCCTGCTTGTGGGGTTAGACAGCAGGAGGAGGGTCAATACACGTGATAAAGCCCCAAATGTCTCTCTTCAGTACCCTTGCTGCAGACTTTAAGTTAAAATTTACAATAGGCTTAACACTGCATTGTATATTTTCCTTCCTTTCCAAGGCCACCCTTATTGAGCTCCTTTCACTGGCCAAGATCCAAGCAGATGTAAGATATCTTACTAGAGGGCAAAAGTGCTGTACTATTGCTACTTGTTCTATGGTACATGTACTAGGCAGAGCCGTAACCCTACATCTGCTTGGAGACTAGAAGGAGAAAAAAACTGACATTTACACTTTTTATGCCCTACTTTCAACATTCCTAGAGGTAACTAAAAGCACATCCTACGATTCACACTGAACACCTTTATGCCAGATGCAGTCTCTCCGACAGGTACTAGTGATGTCTGTGTAAGCCATCTTTGACTTGAGGAAATATACAGTTATCTCCTCTCGGATGTGCCCCTGTAACATCACCCTGAGATAAGACACGCTGCATCAAACAGTGTGACATTTTCACCTTCCACCTGATACATGCCACCTGCACAGGGAACTTTATCTTTCCTATGAGAAGTTTTCATCAGTGTTTCCACAAGAAAGTCATCTGTGTATTAAAAAAGTAGGTTATTTCAATACAAACTGTATAGCCAATTGGTAACACAGTATATAAGAATAATATTGTCTAATCCTACTGTACATCCAGGCATAGGCATGATATGAAGGGTGCCCACAGGAAAGGTTGCAGCCTCCTTTCACTAGATTTAGAAAAGACCAGATGATGATGCGTGGTGTGTACATTACGCCTAGGGGAGGTTATACTGGCTATTCAGATACAGATGATGCTGTGTGGTAGATTTTGCCTTTGCATTTGTCTTGTAACATTTGACCTTTAGTGCTGGTACCAATTTTGAAGTACAATACTAGTATGTATGATCTCCTTCTCAACCATAGCTATAGCATGCAAAAGGTTAGATGACAACTGACATTACTTCCAATGCAAGAAACCTTTAACAGAGCAGCCTGAAGGGCAGGCGGTCCCTGGTGAGTCAACCAAAGTTTTTGGCACATATTTCTTTCCACTTAGCCCAATTTCCTCTTTTTACCCCATTAAAGTCCAGGCATTTCATGACAGCTGAATAGCCTCTGTACAACAGTGCATTTTATTTCAATTAAAGGTTAAACTGGGGGAAAAGGCTAAATGATGTGAAGATGAGAGAACGTGTGTAGGGTCAGAAGTGGCTGTGACTTCAGCTGAGGAAGCTCATGCAGATGGAATGGGTAGACCTTAGCCTTGAGGCCAAGACTTTGGTTCAGTAATAGGCTGGGGGAGGTAATCCGACTCATGCAGAGGAAGGATTTGTTCTCGCCTTGAAGTCAGCTGTCAGCAGGGCCTCAACACGCCCAATGTGTGTGTCTGGCTGGACCTTAACCTTCAAGAGTTACTGGCCTATTATGAAGGCTTAGTTCAGCTCTTGAAGGGTTAAAGACCCAGGCATAAGGCTGGCCAACAGACACTGTACACAGCATCCTCCTCTACTGTGCATGATTCACTTGTCTTTGGTGCAGAGATATTTTTTTGTTGGTTTAACAACTGTCTCATCAGGTGAGGAACAACACCTTTCGTAAAGTCATAGTTCTGATCAATTTGGGAGCAAAGGGACATTACACATTGTTGACATTTAACCCTCAGCCTGCTAAGCCAGCCATTTGGCACCAAATTTGTGTTGGGTCACAGGGTGAGGCAGCAGGGAGAAGGTTAAAGACTTATTTCTCCATAAGGTTTGCTTTTGACATCATATTTGACATACTTTCTATACCACCCTGTACTGGGAGTTTGCCTGTAGATGTAGAGCAAACACAGCTGAAAATGTCCCTAGCCTTTATTATATCACCTGTACCACATGTTCTGTCCCCACAATGGTCAGTACCTCCCACACTGTTACAATGTTGCCACACTGCGCACTCACCTGAACATGAACGGCTTTGTTCCCGGCTGACACGGTTACATGCAATATTTCTTCAGTCGCCGCACCTGGGAAAGATAAACAAACAAGCGTTTCATCACACCTATTGTCTCCTGACATGTCGACTCCATCAGGTCACCTGAGAAATTGCCAGGTATGTAAATAACCTTCTGTGGGGCACATCTCCCGCTGACCCTCACTGGGGCCACTTCCTTAAAGCAGGTATATTTACTAGCTGTAAATTAGAGCTGTGTACCTAAACAAATTTTAGGTACAGGTACAGGTACAGGTACACAGGTTTAGGTACAGGTCCGGACCTGAACCTGTACCTGAACAATTCGACCAATTTATATGCTCTTCTGAACTCCTTCAATAACAAAAAAACATAAATAAACTTGATAGTTAAGGTTTATTCTTTGTTTATGGCGAATGCTCAGATAAAATATAGGCAAAACTAAGTTGTTTTTGTTTTCATGAACACACTGTCCTTACACAGGGACCCATTGTTAACCAGCTATTTACACATTTGAGGTCACAAATAGGCATAAAATTAGTGTGAAATTGTTTAGGTACAGTACCGGTACTGAGGGATTAGGTATTTTGGACCTGTACCTAATCAATTTTTCCGGTACAGTATCGGTACTGCGTACCGGTACACAGCTCTACTGTAAATAGAGACATGAAAAACACAGCATGGAAAAGTCATTTCTTTCCCCTATGATCTTCCTGGGGAGCAGGAACCGTTTACTTTACGACTGGCTGTGGTGATTCAATTAAATGCTGTGTTTGGAACGATATGTGTTAATCATAGAGGAACACAGCCATCAATTTTCAAGGCATGTCTATCAAAAGGTTGCATGATGGAAATAACATGTGCTAACATCTGAAAATGCTGAAAAAGGTGTTTACACACCTCAAAGCAGATGTAGGGTTTGGTTAGTGTCTCTGAGTGGTAAGGACAAAACCGGGACCATTAAAATGACATATAAAAAGCCTTCAACATGTTACACATTGAGCCGGAACCTACACACCCCCTGGAGATTGGAAGTACTGTAAATCTTCATAAACTTTCATGATAGTTTTATTGTCATGCTTTTCACTGTGACCTCTCTAATGCAAAGTCAAGTACTACAGAATTGTTTCAATCACAAATTTTAATACCATATGAAAACCTCCTTTTCCCTCCTACCACCAAATAAAAGCACTGTGAAAGTACATGAATTTACAGTTATGTAGACCATTAGACAAAATAGTTAAGTCACTGCCTACAGCCTGCTTGACCTGGCAAGGTCACATAAGTCAGAACAGGTGCAGCCACTAAGGATAACCACACCTACAGGTAGTCAACACCATCCTGCACAAGTAACTGATGCTTTAATAGCAAACAAGTGGATTGATTAAAAGTGTGAAGTGGGAGAGAATCGAGAGTTGATCATATTTCCAATGCCTGAAATGCTGGGACAATGCCCCAGCATATGACACACCGGTCAGCAATGCAAACACACAGCTTCAATGTCATTATCAAAAGTGTGTCCCTGAGGAACACAGGTTTAAAAGTGTAAGACTTCAGGCTTAAATAACAGGAAGCCAGGTGCAGGAACCATGTGAGACAACCCTTTGAAACTCTTGTGAATCATAGAAAGCTTCTATCCTACAGTAATAATGTCATACCTCCCAGGGAGCTTAGCATGTGTAAACTAAGGCCCACTTTACATTAAATTTCCTGTTATAGAGACTGACAATTTCAGAATAGTATAATCCACCGTTTTAATTCTACATAAAGCGTAGACGGACCGCCCTAAATCTAATTCAAAGTAGAGCATAATTGGCGCATTTTGCGTAGAGCCTAATTTGCCATTTTAATTATACAAAATGTGTTGTGGCTACCTGGAATATATCATAAAACGTAATGGAGATGACAATATGTAGCCGGCTCTTGAAATTTACTGTAGAGCGTTGCAGGCCCTCTTTCATAATGGTTGTATGAAGGCTTTTTATATACATGTATCACAAAAATCTCCCACGACAGCTCCGAATACTCAAACAGTACCTTGGCAGGAGTCTTAGATAGCTTCAGTACGTACAGTGTAAAGCCAACCTGTTGGGCTCACTATATCATGAGGTCAGAGTTCAGGCTAATTAGTAGTTAGCTGGAAACAACATTTATCACTATGGGTCATGAGTCATGACAGTAAGCTATGCACAATGGGCGTCCTGCGGTATTTCCTGGCGGCATGGCGATATCGGAAAAAAATGGGCCTTACAATGGGCCTATGTCAGATTTCTGAGAAAAGAGAGGTAGATACCACACCAGATGGTTTGTATAGACCATCATTAGCAGTGCCCTAACCACATACAGGCTTCACAAATAACAGAACACCCAGGTGTAAGTCCGATAAAGGGCTGTCTGCACATCTGCAATAGTTACTGGAGGACTCAAGTTGTTTGTCTTTGCAGAGGCCTGTTGAGTTTAAGATGTAACTTGTGTGGGTAAAGAAGAAAGCTGTTAATCACAAACTGGACTTTCCAATGCTATGTTCAGAAATCCCTCTGAAAGTGTAAACATCAGGATTTTGAAAATAAACTTCTACAGGACAGGTGTGCCTGAAACCGCATGGGGCAGAAATTATAAAAAACTTGTCTTTTCTACATTAATGTATCAACCCATCCAATTGTAATGATTATGGTTTGTACATATACATTTGTACATCACGTAAAGCACTTTGTTCATCAGTCAAACTACATGTATGGACCTCACAGACGGTGTCATCTATGGTGTCAAGTACGCCCAATGTACAAACTGTTTGTTCAATCTAAAAAACCAAACTCGAATGACCCTTTGCAGAAAGAAATCCAACGCTCTTGGTTCTCACCTAGCCTTTTGGGAAGAAATCAAAGGGATCACCGACACCAGGAAAAACAGGGGGTGGAAATCACATCAATCATCGCAATCCAAGAAAAGTACAACTTGCTTACAGACCCGTCAAAGTAAACAGGTTAACAGCCTTTCTTTCTTTAGGGGGAAGCTACAAGATACACTTGTTTAGGTGTATATTTGTTTTGGCTGTGGCTATTGTATATGGCTGACCACTGGGGTATAGCCACTGTTTTGTGCAGACGCAGCGCTTTATTTATTTGTGTCTAGTCACCTGTTTGGAATACGCCTCCTCAGTTACAGCTATGGTAATCTAGTGTGGCTACAGTCACCTGAGGGGATAGAAGCACCTGCCTGAGTCTCCTCAGCCAGGTCTCTTTACTGTAGCCTTGGAGGAGGGTTTTATGTCTTTTTCCCTGAGGCATAGCAAGATACATCAATAGTGGCTGGCCCTTTGTACTTTCAGTAAATTATTCTTAAAATTAATTAGTGGTTTAATTCTACATAGCACAATTTCTGTTATCCTGAATTATTCTTCATAAAGCAATATTGACAAATTAGTCCTGTCACGAAGTTGAATGCCAGATTACCCAAAAGTCACAATGTAGTGTCCGGTTGTGTTGTGTCAGTAGACTAGTTTTGCCAGGCACCCCATGAATACAAACTGATGGTACAAGCCAATGTACTGTATTTACAAACATTCCAAAAAGTAATTTCGCAGTTAGAAGTCAATTTACCAGCCCTCCAAAATTTAGCATAAAGCATTGCCAGGATCCCCCCATGCAAACCCTCCTGGAGCTGCCCACCAGTCTCACAAGACTACCTCCAGACAAAATATTTCCTCTTGGTTTCCAGGCCTGGATTACACCGAGTTATGCACCTGTGTTTAGGAACATTGTTCGTCCATTAATAAGCTTACAGTTCGCCACTAGCGCCCACAAACACCCAGCACGAGCCAGACAAATCACTCAAACCTGCAGGTAAAATGATCTCAGTGGCCACACAGGTAAGACAGGGCCTGTCCATCACTACCTACTATGAAAGGTGAGTAATTCTCGCTAATTGCCTACAACACTGGCCATCCTTGCTCGCCAGTTTACATACCAGCTCCACATACCTTCATGGTCAATCTGGCTTTCAAGAGGTCAGAAGGGATCACAGGCTTTTACCAGGAGGATGTCTTCTAACACAAACAGAGGCCAAAGGCGTTCAGTAGGCATGAAATTGTACTCCTCACCTCCCAGCCGGCCAGGATGATGCCCAAGCCTTTACGTGTACACAGGGGTTAGGACAGCCACACACAATCCTTAGTCCTGTTTGTAAGAGAACCAAACAAGCTGATCGCACCGATAAAAAGAGAGATCACAAAGATTTAGAACTCCAAGGCAGTTCCATACAGACTTGCTTGTCCTTGACAAATAAATTGTCTGGCAGTCAGCCTTTTGCCTCCCATTTCATTTGTACGCCTTGGCAGGGGACCAGATTAAAGATGGAGGGACGCAGTACCTTGTTGTAAATACTAAACTTTGGTGGCACATCTGACAGGTGCAAGAAACTCTGGGTGTGTAAGAAAGCCATTACCAGGTACAACAATAATACACAGTGACTTTAGACGTTTCTTATGCCAAAAAGGAAGAAGAGATGTGTAATTTTTGTCATATCTCCAATGATGATTTAGAAGTGGGAATTTAGGATAACAAACAAATACATAGTGACTGCCATCACAGCGCCCAATTATGCATTCATGTTGAATTTTAGCAGGTCAGCTATGATTACTAAGTACTATGATGGTAAATTGTAGCTTGCTATGCCTGACAGAAAAAGGCACACACACACTCTCTTTTGTCTGCTGCCTCTAACCCAAGCCAAGTCGGCCCACGTACAGTCTGGTAAGAAATAACCCTTTTCCCAGAACAAGTCTTCGCATTTTCACCAGGGAAATCTAACCTTAGGAAAAGTGCCAGTCGGCATTGTGGACTACTTGGACAGACTTCCAAAAGTTCTCCCTGGTAAACAGTAGTGCCAGGTCAGGCAGGGCCTTTAGACAATGAGCTTCTTGTTTAGCTCATGACATTATGGCAGGTAAGTTTATATTACTTCCAGTAAGGTTGCTGGTACAGGTAATTGGTAGGAAATCCTTCTGAGGGAATTCCGGTGTGGCAGCATGCCCTTTGAAGCTTTGCACCATTTTCCATCAACCGAGTTCAAACATGTTCGCTCCCTTGGCAGGATCTGTCTGCACCTCTGCGACACCTTGGTGGAACTGTGCTATCCTGTCTCTGTGACAAAGTCCACACTACCAAACAAAGCATTTCTCTGTCATGTCCAACTGACACTGACGTTTAACTTTAACCACCTTTTTGCCTTTTGAGTTTCAGCAGACTTTTACCCATGGGAAGTTCATGCTTCCCCTCTAAACAAAAATTGGATAAAAGAACTTCACTTTTATACAGCATCTTGAAAGATAATATTGAGAAGTCAAGCTTTTATGAAATTTTATATGCCTAAAATCAAATTATGAAAACAGCCTGAGGAAGGTATTTCACAATGTGCTAGTTAGTTCAATGGCAATGGATCTTCCAAAAGAAATTGTTTTTCCAAAAGAAGGAATATACACATATACCGTATCCAAACCATACATTTGAAAAAGAAGTAGCCTACTGTCTGAGCTCTTAAACAGATTCAAACATTGAAGGTATGTGCCTAATCTACCTTTAAGCATGCCTGGTCAGATTGTATTCCAGCATGGCACTGGTCCAAACCCTTCATCCTCAGAAGGTAAACCACACTGATCTTCCCAATCACAAGTTTGTTCACTGCCAAAAAGCTTTAAAACTGATAACCATGCTTGTTTACTGTGCAACGTTTAAGTATTACTTAGGCACCATTAAGTTGATCTACCTGTATGTCATAATGCTTAACAGTCTATCTAAGGTATACTACAAAGAGTTTAATGAAGGGTATTTTTCAAATAAAGGTTGTTTCGGTGGTAAACAGGCGAACTTAAGGCTATGTTGTGTGAAAATATAGGCGTCAAGTAGAACTGGTTGTGGTAAAAATGCACGACATTCTTCCCGTTGGGCCAGGCCACAAGGATAACAAAGAGAACTGTAGCTGCAAACACATAAAAGCAAAAAGCGACATTCACACCGGAGTTGGTAAAAACAAAGTCTGGGAGGTTCATTTGGCGTGTTTTCCTTGTATTCATATCAGTATTTCTTTGTGTGGATAAATTAGAAACAAAGATTGCGAAAAGATGTCGGGGAAGCTGTGAAAGCAACCAGCGGTGTTGTGGGTAAATATGGAGGTTGAGCCCCCTTAGAAGTTCAAAGATATCGTTTATACAACTGTGTGGGTTAGTGTAAGGAATACCAAAGCACTGGCTAATAAGCACCATCTGACACAATGCCGTGGCCCAACTTGTCAAAACGACTGTCTAATAGCATTGGCAATGGCTTTACCAATTAGGTTAGTGTGTTGAGGTATGGTCATTGAAAGGGTTATTGAATAAACTCTGCGCTGCAATAATCAAAGGTAATATAAGAAAGGTGTTGAGGCATGTATGTGTTTCCAAAATCCGGAAACTTCGACTTGATCAAATCACCAGCATCAGCCAATTAACTCTCTCCCTGTTGGTTAACCCTGAAACCAATACAAATCTTATTGTCAAAAGGTTCCCTCAGTTAGCCATGATGGATCCCTTGGCTGGGAGAGCATTTTAACCTTACCTTAGAGACATAATAACCTTTCATACAGAGATATGATCAAGGATGTGAAAGCAAGACCTTTTTCTATCCTTATCATGTCTTAAATCAAATGTATGGACCACACAGAACCTGAGATCTTGCTCCACAGATTATGAAAATTACATTATTCCCTGACTTCATCATTACTGTATCTCTAACTGTGATGATCAACAACATGGAACGGTGGAAAGACTTTGAAGCGGTCAAATCAACAAAGCCATGGGACAATTCTTCCTTTATAGCATGTCTTAACTTGGGTAAATAAAGTTCCTGTGAAGGTCTTTGATGGCAGCCGCTAAGCTACTTATGTACTTTCCACAGAGAAGGATAATTTGTTGCTAAACAGGGATGCATATATACGGAAATTCCAACTGGTGTTGAAATGTGTCGGTGGTTATGGCTTAAAGACTACATGGAAACTATTGTGGGAGTCAGCCTTGCACAATATTTAAGATCCCAAAAAGGGCTATGCTCACAACAGGCTGATATCCACTGTGTGTGTGGCCAACTTTCAGTCTTACCTACCCTGAATGGCATCTGACCAACCTCGAAAGGTAAAACGTAGCTGATCTTTTCAATGGGTTGCCGTAAAAGGGTCATGTTTACAGTAAGGTGTGTGGGTCCATTAACACATGGCAGATGGCTAGAGCAACTAACTGAAAGGTAAACCAAAAGACCTGGCCATGGCATTTACCTGAGGGTAATGCTTAACCTCAGTCTACTGAACAGATATCATTATACGTGGCCTTCGCATGCTTGAGCGAGAGAAATGTCAAGATATGCCAGCTGTTATGCTACTGTTGAGAGGCATATCCAGGGTCATTAGCCATTAAGTAATTGGAACAAACAACAGTGATAGTGATACCAGCGATAATGTTAAAGCTTTACCTGCAGTTTATGAAAAGGCCACCAGGTGGCACTACTGAATGACCCGACCAGTGTTCTGGTCAGCGTCTGTTTCTGTTATTTGACGGAATTTTGCTGCTCATGACAGGCAAAAATTTTGCCCAGCATTACAGGCTGAACCAGATCAACTAATTATAGTTTTAATACCCATTTCTGCACAGAAAACCCAACTGGAATACATCAGTCATTAAGCCTAAGGTTGCAAGGTTGTCTTTTTCTGGCTCGAAATCAAGGCCATCAAATCCGTATTGGGGTCACTGGGTGTAAAGAAGGACATACAAGAGTCCTGCTGTACACAAAGGTCTTTTGTAGAGCTGCTACTACAGGTGTAAAGCATAGAAATTCTGGTACATCTATATGAACAGTATGATCCTTGTAAAGATATTGTATTGACACCGGACCATAGGGACAGACTGTCAGACAGATCAACATCCAACATACAACCATGTCTACCAGCTGTCAACACCCCTTGGTAATCAAGTGATTTAACAAGGACAACACTTTATTTGTGAATTGTTCATGTCATTTGCCTCTTGTTTGAAGACCAATTAGGAAACTATCGAAACCATGCAGCCAGTCTGATTGACAGCTTTAAAGAATCACTGGCCCAAGAGCAAATATTTTCAAATGAGGTATATAATATTTGCCCTTGACACCCTTTCCCTTTTATCTCCAGATAGAAGTGATACGGTATAACAGGATTAGGTAACAAATTAGGACTTGTTGAGATTCCAAGCTTGCCCTGACCTAAAAAGATAGAGCGAAAAACCCAGACAGACACATAAGCAAACCTCTAATGAACATGTAAACACATGGTATCTGTCTTGAGTAAAGTTAATAACAACACTATAAAGTTACTACTGACCTTCATAAAGTTCTCTTTATCAAAGGCTGGTATAGGAACAGCTGGACAGTGCCATTATATATATGACAGGTCGGTTTGGCATTTCACCAACAACTTCCTTCTCAAACTGATCTTGAATTTGGGTAACCTACTACTAGCTCTTTCCCAGTTTGAGTCAGAGCCAATGTCTCCTTTGATGTCCAACATGTATGACAGGTATCAGAGAGTTTACAAGCAGGTGGAAAGCCTTAAACACTGGAAAGTCCACTCTTGGAAGAAGACCAAGGATGTTTTAACCTCCTTGCAAAGACTGGGCCCCAAGAAAGGGGTAGTAATACAAAGACAATATGACCACTGCAACATGGCAATTCTTTAGCTATTTTACAGCCCAAATGACTTACATTAGAATACTACTATCCTGAATAAGTTTGAAAAGCAAATGAAATAAATGTTATATTAGCTTTTTTCCTAAATCTTGTCTGTCTACTTTAGTCATAGGTCACACTGCTATGTACTGTATGTCTATCTCTGTCTACTGGAAAAGGAAGTGAATTATCCAAATTAGCATCCTGACATTTAAAGTAAGTTTCAATGTACCAGGCTACACTGGATGACAATACAGGATAGGGCTTCATGTTAACAATAATAGAGACCAGCAAAAACTATTGTCAACCCCACCCCTACATGTTGACAAAGGAGTTTTATCCTAGAAAAAAAGTTTTATCTGGTATATTCCATCAAGCTTTAGATACAGTATTAAACTATAGTATTTAAGGCTCCTTGATTCAATACACATCACCCGGCTGCTGGGACCAAGTGATTTATTTTTCACACCATTGTGCCTAATTTCTACCAATAACATACAACACAATAGGTCAACAATGGCACTCACTACCAATTATCTTCTACACAATGGGTCAACAATGGGACTAAGTACTTATTTACACCAGACAGAAGATGCTAAGTGTGATCATGTTTACTAGAATGAATACAATGAGAATCAGAACAAAGCTGAAGGTGAGGCACTTACACAACAGTAATTAGTGGTTGAAACCCAATGAAGGCCTGCTGGCACTTCCAGGAGAGTCATTCAAGTGTAGGCTTGAGATGATTAATCATTATAACAATAGCCTGATGTAGTATCTGGCCTTGGACTGCTTGAAGAAATATGTTAACAATTAGTTGGTCATGTGATGATTATACTAAAATCAAAAAACAAGACCCTTGACTTGTTCACATGTTGCTCTGACTCCGTATAACCATAAGCATACCATATGCAGGCGCTCTCAAGTCTCTCAAAAGCACTTGTTTATATCGTAACAAACAATCGGAACTTTGAGAGTGTGGCAAGTACTTTGTTTCTTGTCAAACGCACTTTGAAATTGTCAACATGGTAGCAGGAGCCACATTTCAGGAATGTGAGGACCCACTACTTTAACCTGAAGGGTGAATAGTTAAAGATACTGTAAATCTTGAAATATTCATGGTGGTTTTATACTCGCCATGCCCCTCCACTGCAAAATCTTCTCACTGTGGATATAGAAGGGTTTTTGTGCTACAGTATTGTTCTCCACTACACACTGCTTAAACTTATGTTGCACTCCTACTGCAGAATCAAATCCCCATGAAAATAAATGGATTTACAGTAGCCAGGAAGGCTGAGAAGAGAGGAGAAGGGGGTCAGTTGTGCCCATTAAGTGTGGCATCTAAACCTTTCAGTCCCCACCCATCTCTGATGGCGGCTGGCATTTTCAAAGTGAACTGCAGAGATCACGATCACTAACCTTAACTGTGTTTACCTGTCTGTGTCGGTGTAATTGCCACTCTTCACAGCTGCCTGGTGAGAGAGGGAGGGGGTACAGGAGCGTTGATGGCCAGAGTGTTTGGCAAGGAGGTCACACAGAAGCACTGCTGAGACCCTGATGGATGGGAAAGGGTCAGACCTTTGCAAGACACACTTACTGATAACATGTGGGAGTTCACTGACAAGAGATGTAGGGCACTTGACCCTTGGAGAATTCTCCTACTATCTTATTACCCTCAAGTGGTCTGCCACTAATTTCTGCTTGTAACCTCATCACTTTGGGGGATGGGGCTGCAGAGTAAAGTAGCCTGTGAATGTGCCATGCAGGTGTGCTGAAGGGATGTTTTCAAGGTAACGTCTGCACCTGAGACGTTTCCTGAGCACTTTTCTCCCACAGGTATCAACTTGACTCCTTGCATGCCGTCAGTTCAGGGAAAATTCCCCTGTACAAATAGGTGTCAGTCCTCTTGTACAGCAGCTTTAAAAGTAAAGATGGCAGGCCATTTTTTACAGACCAGACTTATCAACCCAGGATTGAAGTCTTCATAAACCTTTTTTTTCTGCAACTGTCCTAAGGTATAACTGGTTGCCACCAAGTACAGTAGGGGCATCCTCACCTGAAAAAAGCTAAAGCTATCATTGATAACTTTAGCTTCAAGCAGTGCTAGCAGTTAGATGTCCTAAGGTTACAAATTTAGGCGTGACAGGTCGTTCAGTGTAATATAACCAGCTACTGCCATGCCATGTGCCTGCGTAGCTGGTTTGTTACGGTGAAGGTCATTTATACAGGCTATACAGATACAGATGTTGGAGATCTGACTGGGAGTGGGGGAGAGCTTGTCTCTTAACTGCCTCCTTCAAAGCATCCTCACAAAAGCTAAAATGTCAACATCATGAGTCCTTGCCACTAGCTGTCTTTCACAGGGACCTAAGCACTGAATTAAGCATACCTTTCATAGCAGAGCAAGTCCCTTGAACTTTACGGCTGCTCTCCTGACACGGAGAAACCAGACCGGCTGTCTGCAATGGTAAAGCTTCGTACTTATCTTTACCTACCCTTCCTGTAAGACTGAGAAGAAATGTTGTTTAAGCAGCTGAAACCAATGAGACTCTTCTTTTTCCTTCCCACTACTCTTTCATTAGAGAATGTAGGAAAGCATTGACTTGCTCGGAAAGAGGAGACTGAAAGCAAACAATAACAAGTTTTTACAATTGTTTGGGATGGCTGTGTATCTGTTATTTTGTTTAGACTTCTGGGGGAGACAAATCAAAACACAGGAGAGAGAGGACAATGTTGATCTTCTGGCTAAGCTGTGGCCTGATGTCAACACATGTGTACATGTTTGTTTACTACCAGTGCCTGATTGCTTTCCTTTCTTCACATACTAGCAAGAACGGAAGGATGGGAAGGAAGAAAGGGAATGTCTGGAACCAAGTCTTCCAGAAACTGTTTTCTCGGTTACACTCACTGGCTGGAGGGAATGGGTGATTTCATGGTTGAAATAAGGGCTAATAGCACACTAACCAGTGATTAAATCAAATTAGAGATAAATCAGTGGCCGCAAATTGATTTGCAAGGTTACATACAAAACCGCACAAAGAAGTCTATATAGATCTACCACTGTGAAAACGAGAGCTTGTGAAAAGGTGTCCCTAGTTCCAATTTCAGTAATTGTCGACCATTAAGAGATCAAGGTCATGGTGCAAGCTCAGGGAACAGTGGCTCTGGGACGGAGAAAATGTGCTTTACATTTGCTTCAAGTAAGTGGTCCCAGAGCCTTCTGCCACACAACTTGATTTAACAACACAGCAGAAATACTTTGCTCTTTTTCCCAAACACTCAAAATGAGAGTTGGCTGATTTCTGGGAACAAGACTTTAACTTTGAAAGGTTACTCCTGGAATATTGGTTTCACCTTACAGTTTCTGATAACTGTCTATGCTATGATATACGATTGTCATGTCCTAGTCATGTAGACCAAGCACAAGGGATAGGCAGGGAAAGGGGCAAGTATAACACAGAGCCCTTGCTTGTACACTTTTTGTGATCTACCAAGTAGGTACATTGTGTACGTTAGAGCATTGCATTGCTTATCTCAATATCTGGTACTTTTCTGTTTGCCTTTTACTTTGCCCCAATGATCCCTTACTTTTGGCCTAGGAGACCAAACCCAAGCTGTCTGAACTAGTTTGAGCCAGCAGAAAAAGATTCTTAAGTTCTAATGAGATAAGCGCTTAATAACCACCCAAGGGGCAGAAATCTTTGATGCATGATGAGGTCACACATGGCGATGTGCCACAGGGCACAAACACGTTTTGTTCTTCCTGTCCTGAATAAGAAGTGACGGTTAAATGAGTTCCTTCATTAGTGAAGGAATTTACATATTCCCTTGGCATAAGTCACCACAGGAAGCGATCAAAACAATAGTCTGATGTCAACTCAGAGAAGTATAAGCTAAGTCCTGGGTTTAACTGAAATCTTAGATGCTTGAGTGCAGAGCTAGGGTAAATGAACAGTGATGTGTGGTATGCGGAGGCACGAACTTGGAAACGTTATCTGAACCCCACTGCTAGTTGACTAATAACCCATCATGTAGATGTTTTGGTCCCAAAGCCAGACAAGTCACAAAGACAACCTTCTATTTTATAGTGGGGTAACATAGGGTAACAGGGATGCATCCACTACAATATATCAAAATTTTGCTCCAATTTACGCAAACGCTTTAGACACTGTTGTGACGACTGAGAAAAGGAAACAGTTTGTATAATGTTACACTTACCAACTCCTTGAAAAGTGTGGTCCTAACCGCATACAGAGGAGCCTGGGAGGACAGTCCAGAGTTCAGGATGTCTAGAACTGCTCTACGTCCAGGGTCTTGTATTTACCCAAATCCTAAGGTCAGCTTTGGAACAGAAAGTGGAGAAGATGTGTTATTGACTCTAGCTGTACACGATCAAAGGGACTGCACATGTGTAGAGAGGGTCAGGGATGGATGATTCTCACGAAGTTCCAATAAAACCGTGAAGAGGCTGCCCCCTTCAGAGCAGTGTATGTGTGTCTGCCGGGTACATGTTAACCTGGCACATTAGACCAATATATCCTTCCCAAATCCTCAGTTTCACACATAACGGTCAAACAGTGTCTAGTAGGAAGTGGGCATGGACGGATTACAGAAGCAAGAAACACCAATACCTAGTAAATCACAGGCCCTGCCTAGATTACTTACCGTTAGCTCGCGCTGTAAGATTTCACTTCAGCAAACTTGAGCGAACATTCAGCAGAACTGTCGGGGCATCTTACCTTACGTTCCGAAGTTCTCAGCCCGCAGAGCCGCACGTCTGCCGAGGTTCTGGCGCTCAGCCCAGACCCCAGTATTTATCCAGATTTGACCCGGAAGGGCCACGACGACCACACAGTGTAGGTGGGACAGCCAGCGGGGAGTCTGTGTCCCGGGTCTCCGTTGTTCTGAGGAGAGGTTAAAATTACTGGCAACGCCAGGTTTAATCAGAGAACACAGCTTGTCTTTTAGAGGTTAACCCCGGGCCGGCTGTACAGGGACCCGGGTAATGCTATGCCGAACCGCCTTGGCCAAGGTCAAACCCATCATAGGGAGGAGGCGGGAAACCACAGGCTAGACATTCCCACATTTCCTGGGGCAAAGGGAAAGGGGGCGAAGTGTCGGTTAACTAGCGATTCTACCACTTATAGCCAGCGTGGGAAGGAATTTACAATGTTACTGGTCGTAGGCGAACTCCCCATTGGGTTAAGCAAGTTCGACAGGGACCATATGTCTGCCTGAAAACTTCTAAACTTGACGCTTGAGGCCAAGCGTGTCCCACACAAAAGTTGCAGACGACACACACGCACACGGCACAAAATTTGCAAAACAACCGGAATTCCTGTTCGCCAACCATCTCATTTACCGTGATTCACTCCCATTCCGGCAAGCAGCTATCTCTCTAAACCACAACAGCTCGCTGAGTCATGCACCATTACTTCTTTCCTTCCTAAAGTGCAAGAAATAGTTCGGGTTACACAGAGAAAATTTTGAAAACCTCCCAATTTTCCGCCATTTGTCGTCTGCACGTGACGTCAGAGGAACCCGGATGCGGAAGTGAAAGTTTGACCTTTTCTGTCCCGAATCGAGAGCGAGGTTTTCTTCGGAAGTGTAACAAGGTATTTCACCACGAAATGGTTATATCAAAATCTAGCATCATTTTGCCATTTTAGGCCGCAAAAGAATGACATATTGTGTTGCTTAGGGTTCCAACAATCGTCTAGCTGCTGGAGATAGAACGGGAAGGTAGAGTTAACCGCATTATCACGTTTTTGTAGATTCACTGTCCCCCTCCCATTGTCAATTTATGATTGTGAAAGTGATGCATAATTTATCGAATTTCTATTATAAAGATTACTTTAATGTCCATAGATACGTCATCCATACATGGTCTTGGGGTGCCATATTCATGAGGTTTATATTGAATCCAAATTGTATACTACATGTATTTGAAATCTTGTAAAGTGTGTTACTTATACGTTATATTATAAGTTATTTACTTCATAGTATTAGTAGAGGTCTCTTTTCTTTTACATATACAGTTCATTATGTTGTATTTTTAAGTATGTGTTGATAAAGTATTTTCCCACCAGTGACACAAAGTCATCTTTTATATGTACACAGGGTTGGAACAATCATTGTAGTGCTGGAAAGGTGTTTACACATAGTTACATAAGAGGCAGTGATCCTAGAGCCAGGATGTTGGAGGTTACTGTGAAGACTCTGGACTCAGTCTCCAGACCTTTCACGGTGGAGGAGGAGGTGAGAAGATCTGTTTATTTGTTTATTTGTTTGTTCCACATGAAATGATGAATGGTAAACCACCCGTAGATGGTTTTGTACAATAGGTACAAGCCATGAAAGATTACAGGCCTTTAATAGTCTTCGTAATCCGTAGACAGCTTCCCCAAAAATCAACATAATTTGTAATAGTACATTAGGCGCAAAGCGTAAAGTCGTAATCAGCTCTGAGAATTTAACGTAATTCTTAATCGGTGGCAAAAATTTTGCGTAATTCGTAATCACTGACCCCCATACAGGCCCTCTATTATTACTAAAGCTTGATAAGGTACAGCACTAGTACATGTACATTGTACCTGCTACTAGGGATTCCTATCCAGAACGTTTAGATTCTAAGTCTTCGACCTTAAAACCACCTTGCCCCATAAGACTGGTACTAGTAACTAGTGGTAGAATGTACATAGTCATTTTGGTATACCTCATAAAATGCCTCAAATTGATAGTTTGTTCTCTACAACTGCACTAACTGTTCTGTAGATGACGGTACGTGAGTTTAAGGAGATGATAGCGGAGTCTGTGAACATCCCGGCAGACAAGCAGAGACTCATCTTCCAGGGCCGTGTCCTTAAGGACCACACCAAGCTGAAGGAGTACAGTAAGGCTGCAACAATTTGATATCTTTAGTTGGTTCATGGATTTGCCACTTCTTTTTTTCAAAACGAACTTCTTAGACAGAGCTTGAATTACCTGTTCATTGTATCTGCATATGTATACCTGCACATGTGCACATGACATTCAAAATTGCCTGTAACACATGAGTATAAGCTTTTACCTGCACTGCTCATTTTCTATTGAAAATCTTCTAAAGACATTCATGATGTCTTACTTATCAGGATTTAAATGCAACTATGGTTAAGGAAAGTTTGGGAACAAAAAAATACCCGGTACGTGAACTAGTGCAGGTAGACATCAGAAATACCAACACAGCTCCAATTTACTTGTACTAATCTGCATACATGTATGCAGGTGGAATTTAAAGTCCTGTCTACACCACACTGACGTATAGGAAGTGCTAATGAATATTCATGAGGTGGTTGAATGTTTAAGTCACTTCTGGCTGGCTACAGGCATTAATGTGTTTATGTCTGGGTTCTTCTGTGGATATCCAGTATTTTTATAGGCAGACAGTGTGAACAGTCTTCCAGCCAAGCATGCATTTTTAGTCAGACACTTCCCAGCATGGGTACAAAAGCCACAGGTTGTGGTGTGGGATTTTTTCTGTATGACACAAACTCTAGCTGTCTTAGACTGTAATCCTCCCTTTCCCATGGATTTTGTGGTATTCCCAACATTTTCCACCATTATCACCATGTGGCACGTATGTATATGGACTGGTATTCCTTTGTCCAGAAATTTTGCCCAGAAAAATATTTTCCTAGTATGAGCCATCCCACTGCAATCACCACTAGGAAGTTGTTGTTATTTTCTTCTATTTTGCATTGTGATAAAAGCATAAAATTTTGATTTCTGGCTCTATGAACAAGGTACAACTGAAAATGATTTTTTTACTGTTGGTTTTTATAATTGTTTACATGAAGGACCAGTGAAAAGTCATTTTGGCTGTCATACAAGGTTTTTCATGTCCTAAGGCATCATGGGAAATATGATGTCTCATGGGAAACATCTGCCCTAAGTTTTGTTTGTTTGTTTGTTGTTGACAGATGTCCATGGTAACGTGATTCACCTGGTGGAGCGAGCCCCTCCCCCCAGGCAGCCCCCGACATCCTCAGCAGCAGCTGGAGCCTCGACTTCAACATCAGCCTCCTCCAGCTCCAGCCAATCAGCAGGCACGACACAAGCAGGAGGAGACAGGAATGGCAACAACTTTGTGATTGGAGCCTTCACGCTGCCAGCAGATGTTGTGGATCCCAACCAGATCCAAGTTTGTGCTTCCATACTCTCATTTCCTGCTGTTTAAGCCGTACAAACTTGTTTTTATGAAATCAATGCCGTTCTCATTTCTTTGTAAGCCTCACAGTCTGGAGTTTATGGATGACATCTGTGCACACGTTGATTTTGGTCCAGTCACAAGTTGTTGCAAATGAAGACGTTGCTCAGCCTAGCATCCATCCGATTCACTCCTAAGATTTCTACCCTGCTGTACAGTTTGGCAGTGGGGAAATGTTGAATATAATAGCATCTAAATATGAACTCTGATTGGCTCAGAGTTGTACACGGTTCTCTGTAACTAGCATGGACATGTGGATTAGACAGTACCCAGAAGTCTGATTACAGCTTACACTGATTCAGAATCTGAGAAATATAATGCTAGCTGATAAATGATATCAGGTTATTCAGAAGGGAAGCAATCAGAAAAACAAACCAGAACTAGAATAGAATGGATACCAGGCTAAAAGTTGGATATCAATGAATATTAAAAAGGAATTTAAAAAAAAAAAATACATTTTTTACATGTACATCCCTGACAGTCTGCCAAGAAGGCAGTAAAGAAGGAAACTTTGACATGACATGTTTTGTTTTGATCTCAGAACGTGGTGCAGAGTGTGTTGTCAGGTATGGGTGATCTGGGAAGGAATGCCAGAGTCACATCCAGAGCCTCGGTAAGCCTCATAAATACATTTTTATTCAGTACTCAGGGTTAGAATTACTGGAACCTTGAAGCTATGCTCATAATTTTTAACTGGGTGCGCTGATACACCTAGAGAACACCTAGATATCTTTGTAGGATTATGTACGTAAAGGTACACAAGTAGTAGACACTAGACTGCATAAATGAATTTCAAGCCATGGTACTATTATACCAGTAGCTTAGACTTATGATTAGTCTAGACACCACAGTGATTTGTAGGTTAAAAGTGCATGCTTCACGCTGCTATACATGTATGTAGCGTAAGCACTTAGGTGAGAAATCTTGGTCGTGTAAAAGAAAATTCCTGTATCCTATACTTTACCAACCTGATGAAAACTATTTTCGGAAGATATGACGTATGAGAATGTTGTTTTTCCCCATACAGCCGGATGGGTCTTCAGTCGACGTTCACATAAACCTGGGCCAGATCGCCATGCCACAGCTGCAGAGTGAGTCGCAGCTGCGCATAGATCAGGCACAGAGGATGATCCGCGAGGCACACGACTGTCTCAACAGACTGGAGGTCGGTTTGTCAGTCTTTTTATTACCTCCATGTACTTAGGTTTTGTTTTCGGTGTGTTTGTCTGTCTGTTTGGGTGTCCGTAGT
Source organism: Branchiostoma belcheri (assembly GCF_001625305.1). Taxonomy (NCBI): domain Eukaryota; kingdom Metazoa; phylum Chordata; class Leptocardii; order Amphioxiformes; family Branchiostomatidae; genus Branchiostoma; species Branchiostoma belcheri. Next base: position 3,298,522 of record NW_017804242.1, on the reverse strand, counting down.
TATTTGAATACATTGATATAATTTATATAATGTAGAGTCACAGGAAATGAGGGGTAAATTGTGTAACTGCAGACTGACAGGAAGGTCAAAATGGAGGTCAAAATGGAAGGGACACTGACAGGATATTAGGTCAAAGGTTGCAGAAAGGTCCCTAAATAGGCTATCAAAGGTCATCTCATTTTCTGTCCTCAGTTTTCTGCTATATACATGTCTGTTGTGTGATAGAAACTAAAGGAAACATACGTTGATAGAATCTGTGAGAAATTCACAATAATGGACAAATAAGAAATTCACAACCTTGATTTTCTGTTGTTACAGAACCCCCCTGGTCGACAAAGGTCCAACTCCCTGCCATCCAGTCTGGGAGAACAGACCCCCGCAGCTGAGGGGGCCGGGGTGACGTCACGTGATGCTGAGTCCATCCCTGCCACTGGCAGCACTGAGGAGCCCATGGACACACAGACAGCCTCACCTGCACAGACAGGGGGGCAAACACAGGTCAGAGGGGGTTTCTGTTTCTCTTTACTCAATGGTCAACATCTAACAAGACCAGAAGGTCACTCAAGGTTACATGAATAGGACCTAACTCATAAATGTACGAAGGCTGTATTCCTTTACCTTTTTGCTGTAAATTAGCTTTTGAGTGCTTATGTTGATTAAGAAAATAGGCAATAAACTATATACAAGAAGACTGTCACTGGGAATGACATGAATGGTCTTCATGGATATCCAAAAGTTTATAATATTGCTGTTTATAAAGACATTTATAATTCAAATCTGGAAAACAGGGCGACATATAACTTTTTATTGTGATATTCCAGGTGGCTGGAGGAAGTACAGCTGATGCCCCATCCAGTACAGCTGCAGCTGCAGCACCTGGTGCCAGTGGGCCATCCTCTGCCACCAGCCAGCCAGGTGCTACAGGTGCACCTAACAGTTCTGCTGCAGGGACTGCACGGCCAGGACTACAGTAAGATAGAGATACAACATCTATCTCAGTTTCTATTCAGTCAAACCATCTACATGTAGTTAGAATTTGCAACCAGCTATAGTGCAAATTTCTACTTGCAGGTTATCTGTAGTTCGACTAGTATCTGTTCTATTACATGACCTCTGAGTTGCATGTTACGCTATAATGGCATGGTATCAGGGTTCAAACAAGCAATCAGAAGTTTGGTCTCAGTTACTTGCTCTGCTTCTAAAAAGTATTTGATACCCAAAATGAATCAGAGAAGTGTACTAAAGCAAGAATAACATGGATACTCATTTGTAGTACATGTAGTTCTACCCCAGGGATGTTGTAGTAATGTGTAGGGGAAGCCATTTTTTATTCCAAACCCATGTGTTTCCTGCAGACATCCTGCCCCGGCTGTCCTGGCGGACGTGTTTGACGAGATCCAGGCGTTTAACGAACGTCTGCGTCCCCACATGGAGCGGTACCACCAGATCCTCAGGAACGAGGTGGACTACTCAGGACAGGTGGGCAGGATCGCCCCTAGAAAACATGTGTCAACTAATCTCCAAACAGATCTTTTGGTGGCTGCAAGATAGTGCCAAATGTGGCAGGCATTTGCTACCCAAAGTTCAGCCTGCAAAAAAAAAGATATCAGTAAAAAAAAATTTTTTATACAAAAGCATATATAGATAATAAAAAAAGCATGATATCATGCTTCACCTCTGATGAGGTTATTAACTAACTAACTAACTAGTTACAAATAGAATAGGACGTTACATGGAGGTCCCATGTTTGGGGAGAGCCACATCCTTGTGATTCAGTCTCACCAATTGTCAGCTCCTCACAATTCAGCCATTGGCTGCAAAGAGAGGGTAGCTGGCCAACTCAAGAACCATGTGCTGCATGTGCCATTTGGCTTATTATTTCTTGTCATCCTCATCATGAGGTGTAGCAGGAGAAGTTCTGTTTCCAGTACTGTTTGTCAGCCATTGCAGACAGAAGTTCAGGTCCTTGTAAACCGGCCTCAGATTCTATGAGTTTCTTTAGAGTTGAGGTTGGTCGACCGATCCTCCTTTTTGCATCCGGAGTCCAAAGTAACATTTCTTGTCATACCGGTAGGTGTTTTTAAACATTGGATTTTTCTGTCCCAGTTTGAGGAGTACCGGGAGAACCAGCGTCTAGTGAACATCATCTCCCAGATCCTGCACAACCTGTCCCACGCCTACCACTCCCTGTCTGACATCATGCTGGACCTGAGCCGTACCCCGCCACGCTACCTACGGGCCCCACCCGCACCACAGATACAGATGATGGGCCCTGTACAGGTAAGGTCGTCTCTTTTTTTTTTAATTCTTTATTCCTGACATCAAAAAGGAAAGCTTACAGCAGAGATAAGACTCTCTGAATTGCATAAAGTTTGCGTACAAAATCAAAAATTACAACAGACAAGACAGGCGATATATACATGCCTCATATACATTATATACATCATTTTGTACCAAGCAAACCTTCTGACTTTATACAGATAGGAAAGATAAATGTGACTAGTGATATGACAGCCTTTAAAAGAAACCAAAGGTGAGGTTGATCACATACAACTCTATCTGGTAGCCTTTAAAAATTGCATTAACGTCATACAGAAGACATGCTTGAAGCCTTTTTTTTAATTTATGAAAAAAATTTGTCCAGCGTACAAAATCCTTATGTCAAACACATCTTGACAGAATAAATGTTTTATGGTGAGTTTTGGTGTCCATGTGACTAACACTTTTTAGTTTCTTTTGATTTTTGTTTGTGTCCCTTGTTGCTTATGTTCCCTTGTGTTTATTTAATTTTTTTGTGCTGTCTATTTTTTTTGGTCCAACATTCTTGGCTGTTGTATGTTACTTACAGGTAAATGTTGTGTTATTGAAGTTTATGTGTTTCTAAACTGTGTTTTTCACACAATAATAGACGGCAAGCCAGATACGGATTCCGATATTGCAGCAATTCCAAAATCAGGTCAGTTGGTAACTGAAGTAAAGGAAAAAAAGATGCCCCACCCCCCAAATTTTATTCAAATTGATTACTGGTAGTTTAGTGCAGCCTTTTATTTGCATCCCCAAAACCTCGGATTACATGGTAATGAGTGAGGTTGATGGTAAAATGTACATATATGATTTCACTTCTATCATAAAAGCAAGTCATAGTGAAGCAGGCCTAGGATTGTATGAATGGTTTATTTCGACACTGTCACAAACTTAGCAGCCAGAACGGCTGAATTGTGTTGTGACATGACAACAAATTCAGTAAGAGACATATTCACATATGTAAAACACTAGGATAAGAACAGTCTATACAAAATTCTGCTGGATTAACAGATACTGGTAAAAAAAAGTTTGACAAGTTAAAAGACCATAACCGCGCAGCAATTAAGGGTTGCACTATCAATTATTGAAAACAAGTATTACACTTTGTCTCAAACATTAGGTTTCAAGTTCAACCAAAGACAAAGAAGATTAGACAGTAAAAAAATGTGTTTTGATAGGGATACAAAAAGCCATACACTGAGTAGACAATTTGAAAGAGAAAAGACTGAAACTTTCTTGTTTGTTATGGTATCTGTTTCACTCACACTGTAAATGTTGTTATACGAAGTTTATCATTTGATCTTGCGCTTTTTTCAGGCCACGTTTACGACATCTGCTCCTGGTATGGGCGCTGCTGCCTCCCGTACGTCAACCGGCACGTCAGCTGTACCCCAGACCTCCTCAGCAACCTCACAGACCCCGCCCGCACCTCAGGCACAGGTGTCCACTGCCACTACCCAGACTGCCCATGCACCAGATACCACAGCTGCACCCTCCAGCTCCCAGGATGCAGCAGCTGCAGCAGCCAATAATGACCTGGCCTCTGCCCATACTCAGACAGATGGTACTCCATCAGCCAGTGCCCAGACACAGACACAGACAACAGAGATGAGAACTACCACCACCACCACACAGACCAACCAGGGACAAGCAGGTAGCACACAGCAGTTTGTCCTTGAAATAATGTCAACCCCAACAGACAATACATGGGAAATGTATTCAAGTGTATTGGCAGCACCTGCTAGTTTGAAACTACTAGTATATTACTAGTATAGTAGCAGTTTGAGATAGATGATGTACTTTACTTTTTATGCCTTGGTCTATGGAAAAATTTTAGAAAAAACATCGAGAAGTACGTGTATATAGATTTTTCTCAATTGTGGGATAGTAAGGATGAAGTACAGATAGGGCTAACATTATAGAAAGTATGCTGCTTCGACAGTAGAAAAATTCCCAACACTTAACACAACACTTCATCCCCCCCCCCCCAGGTACGACGTTCCGCCAGGTGATCGGAGGAGGGGGTACGCCCTCTGACCCCCTGGTGATGCTGGAGATGGGACCTCAGGGGTTCTACATCAACCGTATCACTGCAACCATCCACCCCCCAGGACAGGGACCGCAGCAGGCTACCACAGGTGAACAAGTTTTAGCGGTTTCCTTTGTCTATTTTGTGACAGATCTCCATTAGTGTGTAAATACATACGGTACAATTGTCTTCTTGGAGTCATAAACATTACATAAGTTATAAACTGATCCATATCACCTGGGGTACCGCCTAACATATACTTATAATGTAAGAAGAAGAATGGATGTACATTCATGATTCAGTCTTTAGGCCCTTTGGGTCCCTAATGTTTTTTGGCAATGCCACAGGGGCAGAGCCATTTTCAGCTGGTTCTTAGTTTTGATGTGATTGACAGGTGTGCCTACAGGGACAAGCACAACAGGATCAACTGCAGGTTCCACCGCCCAGGGTGCACCCCCTGCCTCCTCCGCCCCAGGACCGAGTGTAACTGTGACCAGACACTTCACAACAACCACCAACCCAGCAGGTGTGTTTTGTCTCCAAACAATGTGATTACTGTAAATGGAGAAATATTTGTAGTCGTTTTTAAGGTCACTGTTTTTGCAGTGAGCTCTGACTGCACTCTGTGTTTTGGGGGAAGGAAGTTGTTTTTTTAAGGAACAAAGGAGGTCATTTTTCTAAACTAAAATCATTTGGTTTCTGTTGTTACTGTAAGGAAGCTTGCCCCTAAGTTGTGTCACCAAGAGGAAGGATCTTGATTGGTCCCCTGTCCCAGCTGTTAATTGGTTTAGAGTTTTAGAATTTTAGTTTGTAATGGCATCTTTACTCTGCCCCCCCCCCCAGGTGCCAGGTTCTCCACAGGAACCATCCCCATGGCCCCGCCCCAACTCATGCAGCAGATCATGCAGCAGGTATCCCAGCATGCCGCCTCGGCCACAGCTGCTACTGCAGCAGCTGCAGCCGCCACTGCAGCAGCCACAGCCGCCACTGCAGCAGCCACAGCCGCAGCCAACATGCCGGGTCCAGGACAGCAGGCAACACAGCAGCCGACACAGCAGCCAACACAGCAGCCGACACAGCAGCCAGCCGGTGAGCCATTGGTACACAAATTTGTGGAGGAGAACAGTTTTTCATTCTCTGACTGGTTTATGGGCTTGTGAAGATAAGCTGATTGTGTTGTTATTATGTTTACGAAGGAAAACATATTGTTTTTTTGCTCAGTTTCTTCTTCCTCTTCTTCTTCTCCATACAGTGACCTCAATGACCTGAACCATTGTTGTGTCTGTTACCATGGTAACTTGTGTTGGGTTACATCATGTTGCAATTTTATAGCAGGAGGGATTTAGACTCCTGTCTGCCCATATGTATGTATGTGTTTGAGTAAGAATTAACAAGCAGACCATATGCGAAGGTAAACATTATGCATTTGCCTTGCAAATGTTACCTTTCTAGTTTGTTAATAGTAAAATCCTAATAGTTGGACTGAAGGATATTTTCCACCCAATTTTTTATAGATTCTGGATTACAAGCATGTAAATCCTATGGATGAAACTGTCCTTACTTTCCACTTTATTACTAAGTGACATGTACTCTCCTACAGGTACAGGTAGACCCAGCACACAGCCCCTGGGTAACATGGGTCGCCCCCTGCCTCGCTTAACCAGAGGCCAGCCGGGTCGTGCCCCCATGGCAGTCCCAGGCACCGTCGCGCTGAACCCGACCGACCCCTTCCTGCCGTGTTCTTCACGCCACTTCCTCGTTCTCCGTCAGAACCAGCAGCAGCGGGCCGCCCCACCTCCCCAACCACAGCCACAAGTAAGCTGCAACAACTTCAATGTCATAGTGAAACGTTGAACGTTATTCCAACACAAAAATTATACAGAGATAAAATTTTCAGCAACCACTGTCGCCTTCATCAGGATAATCAATGACCAATCACTTCATAACGTAATCTCGCGAGAGTTATAGTTAGTTATCCTGATGAAGGCGACAGTGGTCACTGAAAATTTGATCTCTATATAATTTGTGTGTTTGACTAAAGTTCAACATTTTACTATGATTACTACCAACACAGATGAACTTTCATGATAAACATCAATGCCTAACGTCTTTCTAAACCTTTGTCAGGAACATTTCACATGTCACAAGTTTAAAATATTATTTGTATCAATTGCTGTTTGGATCATGGCTTCTCTTACATTTTTATCAATCATTTGTTTGTTTTATTAAGATCTCCATTAGTGTTACGAATCGCACTATTCTTCCTGGAGTATGCGACAATACAATGAATAAAATTCAAAGAACAAAACATATACAGTGGATACACAATTGTTAAACAGAAAATAAAATGAAATGACTTAGTCCTCTGGAGGTAATCTAACTTAGTAATATCATTTCAAGATCCTAAGGCAGCTGAATCATCAATGTTGTAACGTTAACCAAGCTTACATATATATAATGTCAAATTAATAGTATTGTGGAATGCTAAAAGTAAGTTTATGCAGTTCTTAAGTAAGTTTGACATCTCCATGCCTTCTCCAGGGTGCAGGAGGTACCAGTGACCGGCAGCTGGGAGACATGATCCAGGGAGTGTTACAGGGACTCATACAGCAGCAGAACCCGTATCTCAACCGTAAGTGCTCTCTCACAATAAGCTTCTTCACAGTGTAAACTGCACATGTGCTGTGTCATGTATTGTTGGTAATAATGTGTCAAAGTTGATTTTGGCTCAACTAACCTGCCTTTTAAATATGGAAAATGATTTTTGAAATTAACCTTCTCCCTGATACCTAACCCTGTAAACAATACAGATTGGTGTCAAATGGCTACTTTAGCGGCAGAAGGTTAAAGTATCCTGTATCAACTGAGCTTCATTAAGATAAAAAATGTGTCTCCTGGTTTTATGTATCAGTTTTGTTGTCATGCATTTTGTCACAAATTTTGTTTGTTGTGCCATGAATTTGTTTTTCTATTTTGAAATGAAGATTTCTATTTTGAAAAGAAAGAATTCAAAAAAGAAAAAAAGGATAAAAAAATCATACATTCTCCAGCTGAAGCCGGTGCACCTGGAACAGGTGGCAGGGCCGCCCGTCCCCAGCCCCCGCTGAACCCCCAGACGATAGTCAACATGTTTGACGCCATCCTCCAGCCGCCCGCCCCGTCTGGCGGGGGTACCACGCCCTCTGCCCCGCCCCCGGCCACGCCCCAGGCAGCTCAGAACTTCTCCACCATGTTCCAGGACTTTGTGCAGGACAGGATCAGGGAGGTACGGACACAGCAGGTTTTCAACAGGAACATTTTATGAATAATAGTACTGCTGAATTATACTTTGTAGAGTGCTTGTATGAGGTAGGTCACTGGTTCCCACCCCAAAGACTTTTGAAATCATGTGGTGTAATGGCAGAGTGTTCGTCCCAGAGCCAAGAAGGTTTGAAAACTGCCACGCCACGATCCTGTGCCACGATCCTGTGCCCTTGGGAAAGGCACTTTGTCACAACTTTGCTCACTTCACTCACAGGTAGAAATGTTGGTGGCCTTCACCATGTCTTGTCATTAAATGTTGGAATATTTAAAAAATGGCACATACTGTATTCGCAGCACATACATATAGCATGTGGGAAAGAGTTTTGAAACTGCTGTGCATGTACAATTGTGTGGCTTCTACAACAGAGATGAACGATGCCCTCTTTTTACCTCCTCATACTGTACTTAGTGCTTGGTTCTTAAAAGCATATGACTTTTCATGCTAATGATTTGAAATTGACTTTTATTTTAAATGTTGTTAAATCGCCTCTCCAGGCTGGGTCCCAGTCCACCATGTCTAGTTCCTCCACAAACACCACCACCACCACCACTGCCGGCAGTCCCACCACAGAACCCTCCCCAGGCAACCAGCCGACCAATCAGAGCGAGCCATCGCAGCCGCCGCCCCCGCCGCCCCCGCAGCCGCGCGTGGGCGTGTCAGACGAGACGTTCCACAGCCTGATTGGTGGGATCGGGGGGTTCATGCAGCAGGCCGCGGTGGGTCAGCCGTCCACAGAGACCATTGCTGACTTCCTGACCAGGATCAGTCCGGAGTACAACATTCAGGAAGAAGAGGGTGAACAATTCTACACTATCAAATCATACTTTTGGTTTATTACACTTAAATAAATAAAAACAATGACCTTCCCAAAATAGTACAGTCAAACTGTCAGTATCAGGCACTCAAGGGACTTGGCAAAAGTGGCCTTTGAGAAAGAGTCGGCACAAATGTCAAAGGACAGTACATTTATGCGATGTAGAGACTGTCTAAGTGTTAGAAATATCTCCAAAGACAGTACAAGTGTATACATTGTAGTCTCATCCTATACTACATTGTCTCTTGTACAATGGATTACTTTAAATCACTTTATATTCGCATTAGCAAAATTTCTCGGTCTGAGAAAAATGTTGACTTCGCGGAACCATATACATGTATTCTCTGTGGTGGCAGGTGCAGAATAAAGAAAGTCAAAGAATTATTTGATGGGGGTAATGATAAATTTGTAGTACAGAATTGACCGTAAAAAACATGAATATTTTATTTACAGTAGTTTTCTAGAATTGCTGTTGAGTGATAGAAGTTGCCATACATTGTATATCATGCCATTGTCAAGGCAAGAAAGGTAAATATTAAAGGTAACATAACATAAAACATTTTAAAAGTGTACTTTCTTACATGTCGACAGTGAGTTTACCTGACAACAATGCTCCTGTTGTGAATCTCAGGTTTTCTGGCAGAGGTTTTCCAGCTCCTGACCACCAGCTTGACCTTCCTTGACCTCATGAGGCTGTTCTTTGGTCAGTCTGGCCCGCTGGCCAACATCCGCCCCCAGCTGGAACAGTTTGTGACCCGGCAGCTCCAGGACCAGCCACCGACACAGGCCAACATACAGGTAAGAAGATAAGTTTTGTGTACCAAACAAATCTTTGGCACAGGTATGCAAGTTAAAGAGGAAGCCTGTACTATAAACTCACCCAATAAATTCAGCTAATGTGCATCATGATAATTTTGTATTGGAGAGCAAAAACTACAAACATGAAACCATTTACACTACATGGTATAGGATGCTAGACAACAAAACTACCATAGACATTCAGACTTGTAGCAAGTACAAATGTATTGTCTCTTCTTACCTTCAGGCTGCAGTTGGGAGGATACTGGACAGTATGCAGAGTTACATCACTGATGCCATTGTAAGTACTGATTACATCTTGATTTTGGTCATTCATTTCCTGTGCCATTCGTTATTTACCATAACAGTCACTGGGCTGAATGTGAGTTTTTAAAGGCTAGATAAAGGCACACCAACATTGTCATGAATACATGAGCTCATCACTAAGTCTTAATTTCCACCTTTCAGAACGATGCCCAAGTTCAAGGTCGTGACAACATTGACCTTGTGAGGACACACACAGAGTTCTGCAGACATCACATGTACAGGGTCATGAACATCATCGCCAACTCAACAGGTAACTACAGTTCTTTTCAACACTAAAAATAGAATAGAATTTTACGCCACCTCAGATACTGGGAAAAACTTCAGCTAGGTTAAACTAATCCTTAGATATCCTTGAATTTGTTGATTCTTTTTAAAGGGTAATTTGGGTCACATTGAGTATACAATATATGTGTAATAACAGGGAGGATTCTTAGAGAACATAATTTATTTCTGCAAGGATTTGCAACTTAGAGGGAAAGAAAAGGTTTTGTTGTAACCTTCTCCTTGCTGAAGTTGTCTTATTTGGCACCAAATTTGTATTGCTCAAAGTGCTAGGCAGCAGGGAAAAGTAGTACCCGTATGGATATGAGACAGATTTTTTTGCAGTGTTTGCAGTTAAAGCTATCTTCAATAAACTGTCATGTGTTGTTTTCAGACGATAATGCAGGGTTTGCACAGCGGCTGTTTGATGCCTGTCGCGTGGCTGTGCAGGAGTGGCTGCGGCTGTCCACCAGCTGTATCACAGACGGACTGAGAGGTGTGGAGAGGATTGTCAACAGCAGGCTGGTATGTAACAGTGTCACCTACATCGCTCAGTAAAGATGTTATTACCTACATGACAAATGGAGGTTGTGTTGTTTAGTCTGTCTGTTTGTGTTTGTGGTCAGCATACGTTCAGATGCTGTAGATGGATTGTGATGATATTTGGTATGTGGGTAGGTCTTGGGAAGAAGAAGCACAAGGTAAAAGATGAAGGCCCTTTAACTTCTTCATTTCTTGTCTAAACCATTCTTGATGCCTTGTCCATTGTGTTCTTTTTTATGTTTCGGGGGCCTTCTACTTTGATATGTTACCCACAATGCATAGCCCTCACATCTACCCCCCCCCTCCCCCTTCCTGTAACAGAGAGTGCTTGCCGGTGACGTGAACCCAGCCATCCTGGCCTGGATGCAGATGATGTCCACAGGACACCTGCGCAACCTCCTGCAGACTGTCACCGTCCCTGAGAGCCAGATCCAGCACTACTACATCAGGAGGGAGCCACAGCCGGTACAGGTGGAACAGCCAGCACCTGACAGTGCACCTGCTGCACCTGATGCTGTGAGATATGTTTGTATCTTTTCAAGACTTATCAAAGCAACAGTAGGTTACAGATGTGTCAAACAGGTGCACCTGCAACACCTGATTCTGTGAGAAACGTTTGTACCTTTTCAAGATACACAGAAGTAACAGTTGCTTACAGATTTTTTGAACAGGTGAAACAGACAGCACCTCAGCGTAACATACCTGCTTGGCAGGTACGCGGCATGGTGACAGCTGGCTATATATTGTACCAAATGACTTGTTGCACCTAACCTTTGAACATTTAACAGTCATTATTTGAAGCTATCTAGTGATGATATTGTTTTTGTAAGAAATGTTCCCCTGTACCATGTATATAGGTTGCAGAGGAGGCTCCCCCTGCACCAGAAAGTGTTTCACAGGAGGCAACCAGAGCAGAGGAAGTCAGTAGCTGCCAGGGGCAGAAAAGAGACCGAGCAAATGCTGAAGACAGTCAACCACAGGTATTCAAAACATCTATCAGTATAGACATCTTCCATTCAGAAAGGTCTGTTTTTTAATGTCAGTTTTAAACTGTGGACTTAATTAGCAAATTGTGAAGTATTGAAGATTACTGGAAATCTTGTCAGTATCTGCAGTGCTTTCATATTTACTGTTTTTGCAGTGACCATTTCCCTGCAAAATCATTGTATAACAAATACATGTATTTGTTCTGTAACATAATGAACTCTGTGTGTCCAGTGAGAACATTAAAGATGACAACTTCCTCCTTTTTCCCCCTGAGTGGGAAATTCAGTCCCTGCAAACTTAAATGAATTTACAGTACCCTTCCAAAGAACAGTGTACTTTTTATCCCCCAGGAGAATGCTGGCAGGAGTGAGGAAGCCGGCTCCCTGAATGGTGTCGCCGAATCTGAGGCTATGGATAATGATGAGGAGCCAGCTGGTGCCCCGGGCCTGCCCTGGCAGTCAGTCGTGCCAGCTGTGAGTACATCAACTTCCTAGTTTCCCATTGGTGGAAGACTTGTTGCTATGGTAACATCATTTGTGATGACACCTGCTATGGCTGTCAGTTATCCCTGCATTGAGTAGACCAGAACTATATTGTAGTTTTCGTTGGTCAAGGACTTGTCATCATTTGTGTTAAGTTTCTATAGTATTTCTTTTTCCAAAATTGTTGACATAGAAAGATTTTACTGCTATTCTCACATGCAGGATTCGTAAAATATTGTTCCTGCACTCATTCATTATATTACGGACGTAGTATTCAAGATATCTGATTTTTTCTGCAGGATTGGGTGCCGGTCATACAAAGGGACATTGAAACCCAGAGAAACCTCCAGCCTCAGCCACCATTCAGTGATGCCTACTCCACAGGAATTCCTGCAAAGAGAAGAAAGGTAGGAACCTCTACTTCTTGATTCTTGTTGCTCGTATACATTTGTATCTCTCAGACTGTGTGCGCACCATGATTTTTTTCCACATTTTATTTCAATAACAAAATCTGTACTATAAAAGCTAATATATGTACAACACAATAGTGACATTTTGGAGTATCAAATAAAGCAGAGAACCATAAAGGTTACAGGTGTGACGTTGTAGTTTACAAATTTGATTTTTACATTGCACTTTATAAAGAGTTTCATCTTTAAACATCTTAGTAAGTCTATTCTTGACATACAATTGGTAACACAACTGTATCAAGTTTTGAAAATGACATATTTCGCCAAACTTAGTAAGAGACAAACATGATTTAATATATCTATTATGACACAGACCTCCCACGCTGGGCGTGAGATCGGTTCGATGTCATCAGTCGTCCCTGAGGCCCTGAAGCAGGCTGTGTTGTCCTCCGGGGTCCAGCCCACCACCAGTATGGAGGAGTTCACTGAGGAGGCTGAGAACAGCGCCACCCTGCACACTGCTTATGAACAGCAGGTACAACAAGATGCAATGTCATGAACAGTTAGTGGCAAACAGTACTATAGGGCTTATAGACAATTCAAACTCTATTGACATGCAAATAAGGACACCAACATGGTGGACATCAACTGTCTCATAGACAGTTCAAAACTCTACTACTGTATAAATTACAAACTTATTTCCGGATGTTTCGAGTTATATCCATCACTCCAAACTGTTCTAGAGGTAATCTCCATAATTTATTCAGTAGTAGAGTTTTGAATTGTCTATAAGACAGCTGATGACCGCCATGTTGGTGTCCTTATTTGCATTTCAATAGTGATCACTTGAGAGAATCAGAATATCTTAATGCTCTAGTGTTAGATTTAAAAACATTTTGTACATAAAAACTGCATGGCTCTACTCTGTTTCTTTTCTCCACAGGTGCGTAGCAGTGTTAGACGTCGGCTGAGAAACGACCCCAACTACACGCCAGAACGTTTTCCCAACACTCACAAGTACTTTGAGGAGGACAATTCATAGAAGCCTCTCTATGTAGAGACCCTCTTCACCAAACAGTAGTTACGGTACAAGTATCCCTACATCTTTTTTGCCCCTTATGCCTTATAATACCACGAGCACGGTAGAGTTAACCATTACGGTAATCAGGGATTTGAAAAACACCCACACTGTAAATAAGGAGCACTGCACTGTATGGACATGTACCGGTACAGTACGTAAACACAGAAGAAACAGTTGTGTACATGTCAGTATAATTGAAAGTGTTGTACAGGAAAGTCATTTCACAACGTGGTTGTTTAGATAGGTAAGCAAGTTTGCAATGGTAGCTAAGCATTTTAAATCAGTACCTACCAGAACACAAGTTGGTATACAGATGAACGCTTAGCAGGAAAAAAGATAATAAGAGACTCACCTAAAAGTTTTAAACATGAACAAACTCATGCTTAAACTACACACACCACTCATCAAATTCTGTAGCTGTCTACTTGGTTGTGTGTAAAAAAAATCAGTGGAAAAAGGTTACACGTCTAATTAGTGATTTTACTGTACTTTTTGTTTTATTGGAATTGCAAACATCACAGTACAGTGGGCAGCAGTGGCTGATATTGGACACCGCTGTATGTTATACATTTTTGTAGACAGTGTCAGTTGTAAAAGTGTTGGTTGTAAAAGTATGGTAAAGGTCTACTAATTGCCTACTGTCACAATCAGTATTGATAGATTTAAACAAGGCCTAAAAGAAGGCCTGAGCTGTAGAGTATTTTGATTGGGAAACCTTAGGGGTATAGTATTTAATGGCCCTTTGCTTTAGTTCAACCAGTATCCCCAAAAACCTTTTTTTTTCTTGCCCACCTCCCCTCTCAACTTGGTATCATTTTTTCAGATAGAATATTAAAGCCACCTTTTTCTTTCAAAAGTTTCAAGTCAGTACAATTAAAACCGAAATCCATCATGGTATCATATATGATATGTTGAAGGTTGAATATTACTACCCTGTGTACAAATGTACCTCTGTGGATAGGATTAATAGGTAATCTGCTTGAAACAAACATCCGCAAGTAATGAAATAAAGACATTGTCATCCTGTTGATTTGTATTTGAACAATCTGTGTTTTTGTGGTGCCGGTATTTTTGGTGTGGGAATAGCAGTTATAACATTTCTTAAGGCAATATTACCATGCATGTAGGATGAAAGAGGCAAGAAAAGGTTCAACTCCTGAAGTAGCTATTGTATACCAGTAAGCTGAATTTTCAGTTTTCAAAGAATACAAAAGTTGGTGTACATTCTAGTGCAAAGGAAGTGATTGGTAGATTGTAAAATTGCTCGAACTGATTATGACATTCAAAGCTTACCCATACTTTGATTCTTTTTTAAATAATTTGTTCTTGTTTCTTTTCAGACCTGTATTTCTTTTTCCCTTATGTTAACCAATTCTTTTATGTGTTTCTCATTTTCATCATATTGAAGAAAATGAAGTGATTTTTGTTAAAAGAAATGTTTACATTTGTGTAAAGTGATATGTTAACAACATAACATGCCATTCTGCCATTGACAGACACATGCATATTATTTAGAGCATCATCGGTACAAATAAAATGTGATGAAAGATGTTTGATTTTTCTGTATAAAAATACGTCGTAGTATATACGTGCCCATATATATGTACCATTACACCAAATCTGTGTAAGGCGTTGCAATCTTTCTCAATTTAGTGTCCGTAGAATTGCAAATTTATTAATGAATAGGATATTTCAAGGAAACCGTAGTACTTGGATATAATATGGATACCGTTATAACTCTGATCTGCATTCGTGGCATGTTCCTGACATATTTTCTCAAAGTCACATTTGTGAAACACTACTTTAGAACGCTCAAACGGCCAATTTGTGTGACTACATACCCATCAGAAATGGCGGCCATTCCCTGCCAAAACACAGAATGGGCTCCTGCGACGTAAATGTCCCAATCAATGGTTCAGGCCTGGTGAATAATGTAAGGCCAGGCGTGCGCGATTAAAGGGGAGACTATTACTTCTCTTCCCGGGACTGGCCCCAAAATCTGGCCGGTAAACCAGGCATTACAGCAGACATGGCTTCAAGGCCATGGACAAGGAAATTGGATCTCGCGGATACGGCGAGTAATGGACGCAAAGCGGCTTGAAAAACGAGGAATAACGGTGTGTTTTGGCGCGGGGGATGTGTGGCAGGGGATTAGAAGGGTCAGCGTTTTACAGGGAATCACCAACGGACACGTACGGGATGAAGGAAGGCCAAACGAGAGGAGATTTGACGATGCACCGCTCAGTGTGATGTCACTGGGGTGGGAAGACTGTACGGATTTTGCAGAGCATAATACAGTCGCCCTGATAGCAATATGTGGGGTATGCTACCAAAGCGAAAGTCAGACAGATAACGTTGCTTATACATGGTAATACTAGTATTTTCTCCACAATGTTGGTGTTATATACGTTCACATCTCTACCTATAGTGTTAAGAGTTAACTTCCTTCCCGCCTTTTTGTGTATAAGGCGGCGCCCATCTCCGTTTCTGTCGCCCTTGGGCCACACAGTTCTTGACATGTTGGTGAATCAAACCTTACAGTCCAGTGTTGCACACGTGTACTCACTGTACAAGGTACAAAACTTCTGGTTTTTTTTATTCGCTTTCGGGCATAATTTTACCCATATACGAAACAAGTAAGCAAACAAACCTAACCCTTTATACCCTTGATTCGACTTTGTGACAAATCTAGATTCAGAGTTCAACTTAAGAATAACATACAACACACGTAATGCTCTCCAATGGTGGGAATTCGTGCAGTCCCGGCTTTCTATCCATTAGCAGGTCGTGGGAAAACAGACCTGTCCGCACGCCACGCGATTCTCATCCAACGTCAGAGGAGCAGTGTGGGAGAATTACTTTTTAATCTCAAAGGCCATGTTGATTTGATTATTATAGATGCGCGCACGAATTTTAGACCATTTCAAAAAAAAGTTTTCAACCATACTGTAAATCGTGCAAAACATTGCAAAATGAGCAAATATATATCGTAAGTTGCGAAGAAAATATATTGGCAAATGATACCAATGTCTTAGAATGCCAAAATAAAGGCGAAAACGTAAAGAAATGAATTTGAAGAGTAGATAGTTCGCCATACCACACTCTGTGTCATGTGTTCAACCTTCATGACCACGTAGATTTCAAAATTAAAGCAACTTTTTTTTGCAAACCTTTTTTTTATTCGCGCGCTCGCATCAGTTTTGGGGTTCCCAGAGGATGTCATCCATATAATCAAATCAACATGGCTAAACCAAATAACCAAGATGACTAGTATGAGAACCGGAAATAATCCTACGCGTTGTTGCAGGAAGATATTAATGTTAAGACGATTACTTAAGAGTAACTTCGAGGCGGAAGTTTGCGCCACATGAGCTCTAGCACTTCATTTGCGTGTATCTGACACTTATAATGGCCTGTGGTTTGAAGCTTATTTGTATGAACGGCATTCCTTCAGCAGCGAAACGGTAAAAATGTGTACAATTATTGGATGGGGAGTAGCAACAGGCGCAACGTAATGGTTACGTCAGCAAGTGCTACAATACGTACCGATATCATCTTCAGTGATTTTTGGTCACACAGGATTTAACATCTTGTCGCATTATGCTTAACTTACTATATTTATTGCCTGTTTTGTGTATTTTTATATATTGCTGTCTCTGACTGTAAATGTTGTGCATGTGTTTTTGTATGGGGGAGGGGAACTTGTAAAGGTGTGTATGCACCTGTTTTGCCTTCTCTTTCAGTTTCAGTTTGTGGAAAATCCCAATAAACAAATAAACAACCAAGTGTGCGAGATGAAAACCGTAACGCCAATATGCATCATGACAGTTATAGATGTGAAAAGTTGCCGTTTCTGTCGCCTGTCTGACTGTATAAACAGTGTATTGATCAGGAGGGGGCCAATGATCGGTAGCTTATGTATGACGGAAGTGAAATGTCAGAAAATCCGCCTGTTTCTTACGATATAGATTCTAGCCTGCACACTGTCGCTCAGTATTGTCCCCTCTGTGGAGATATTTGACATGTTTTCAACTTCTTTTTTGTCATAAGTCAACACAAAACGACATATATATGAGCTAATCAACTGCTTCTTTATTCTGAACGAACGTGGAGCATTGCGGGAAATACCATATAGCCAAATTGAATGTTCACGGTATAAAATGGTTCTTTCATAGCATGAAAGTTCATCTGTGTTGGTATACTTCATTATGACGAAAAGGGTTCTTTCGTGTTTGGCCTTGGAAAATTGTACAGATGACTTCATTGGCATTCAGGGTGTGTTTCAGGGTGTGTATGTCACCTTGGATTAAATTCTCCATCGCACGGGTGTACGTTTTCTACCAAATACACCATGAAACGTCATTATATCCCAAATCCCGTTTTAATTAACCGGCTTATGCCGCGGATGGAGGTGGTTATTGAAAGGTTTTAATCGGGAGGTGGACAGATGGCAGCCGGCCCTGGGAGCGGTGTGTGCGTGCCGGATCTGTGCGGCGGTGATATGATACACGGCGTCCGGGCGGATTAGTCAGCCGGGGCGGTGTGGAATTCGACATTGGGGCGAGACCGTGTCGGGCAAGATCGCGTACTCAATCCTACGCAGCGTTGTGCAAACTGTCTCCCAAGTCTTTTCAAGGACTTTCAGGGAAGCTTCTGTGACCAGCAACTGTCCTTTAATAGTACTGAAGCCCTGTTCCCTGTCCCTATTACTGAAGCCCTGTCCTTAGTACTAAAGCCCTGTTCCCTGTCCTTAGTACTTAAGCCCTGTTTCCTGTCCTTAGTACTGAAGTCCTGTTCCCTTCCTTAGTACCGAAGCCCTGTTCCCTGTCCTTAGTGCTGAAGCCCTGTTCCCTGTCCTTAGTACTGAAGCCCTGTTCCCTGTCCTTAGTGCTGAAGCCCTGTTTCCTGTCCTTAGTACTGAAGCCCTGTTCCCTGTCCTTAGTGCTGAAGGACCTTCCCTGTCCTTAGTACTGAAGCCCTGTTCCCTGTCCTTAGTACTGTCAAAGCCCCTTTTCCCTGTCCTTAGTGCTGAAGCCCTGTTCCCTGTCCTTGGTGCTAAAATTCTGGTGCTGTACCTTCCTCTGAGTACATGATGAATTCCAATAGACAGACCTTCGTTCCACTAATTACGAAGCCACAATTTCATTAGGTTGGCCTTTTTAGTAGAAGTCAATTCGATTATTCAGTACCGTCCACTTTACGTAACAACGCTTCTGTTCTCGCACTCTGGTTTACTTACTTTCGTGTTGCGCTAAAAGGTTTCTCTGACACAATTATAACGAAAGGGGAACGTACCCAAGCCCCGAAAAGTCACGAAAAGAATTGATACTATCAGAAATCTATTCACTCCCTTGGTCACAGGTAGCTTCCATAGCAGATTGTACTGCATTGCGTTTAATGTAATGTAGTTTTTCTGGTTGTATAGTAATATTATTCTGATTGTACTCGTTTTCTTGGAAGCCAAAGCCCATATTTGGAAAAACGGGTAAAATCGCAACTTAGATACAACCGGGAAAAGGCATATTTTAAACCCGAGTTGAAAATTGCTTGCCCTGTGGAGTCTTCTAAAGAGGCTAGGTCGCAGAAAATCCGCCCGGCGAAAGCGCCTTACCACCAAATTGCAGGCGATAAAAGCACTATTCAAACCCCACAATCACATTCGTACGTAAAACTTTGCCGACCGAACCTACCGATCTATCACCTTGAGTGACCCCAAGTGGCGCCTAAAACAAAACATTTGGGTGATAAATGAAGCAGAAAATTACAGGTTAGCGAGGTTAGATGTTGTCAGGGTACATGGTAGTGACCTGTGGCGGTTACAGCAGGCTATAACAGGCACGGGGGGCATTTCAGAACCACACAATGGCTGGACGTAAAACTCTCCATAAAACTAGAGTCACACAGCGGGAGAATAGCTCGGCTGACGAGCTTGTGATTTCCAAAGGCACATCAATACACTACCTCCTAGGAGGAAGTTCCACGCTGAAAGCTTTTTCCTTAGTAGAACAGCATGACTATGGAACAAGCTACTACGTGATTGTTTCCATATGGGCATAACTGAAACTTTTCAAGTCTAAGGTCAACAAACATCTATCCTCACTGTCTGTACAGTAACCTAAAACATTTGAGTGGTTCCATCGATCAGCCTTTTTTTGTGGCGAACATGAAGTAAATAAAAAAATATATACGGCAGGTGTCCTTTCGATCACTGTGCGATTGTCAAGGGACGGCCGACCTTTGCAGGTCACCGAGCGCCGTCCAATTTCAACAGGGTAGATTTTTCAGGCGAAAAATACTGCCGACTTTCCAACAATTTGGAAATTTAGCAACCTTTTTGTCGATCAGCACATTCAGCCGAAAGTCGTTCACAGAGACCCAGAGTGTCGTCGGCTTAACGGCCCTCTCCTTTATCCATTTCAATTTGAAACTTGTCGTTTGCTCTAAACTGATATCGATTGTATTCACCGTTCACATGGGAATATTATGTTCATTTACTAGTGGTACTTACGATCTAGAATACGTAGACATAGCCACAAGTTCGAGCATTACTTGCCTGTCTAATAAGCAAAACGACGGGACGGACGTTTATTTTGTGTATATCGATGCCACTTTCCTTACTGCAAGAAGGATTGCGGCTACTATATCCTTTCAGATGCACCGTTAGCATCGTGCCCTTTAAAGGCTTTCACAGAATTCACCTTAGAAAAACGACGGCCACCTTTTGAACTGTGGATCGATTCGGACCAGCTACAGGGAATAGTAATGTTCGTCATTTCCATTTCAAACATGCCCGAGTTGACGTCGTTTTTCATGGACCGGAAACAACTGGTTATCTGCAATATGCAAGCGTTTAGGTCGTTATGATGAACCCTCTCTACTGAGTGCCTACACAGCACGAAAACAGACACTTAAGCAAACTTTCCGCAATATGTAAAGAAGTATCAAAGTTGAGAAAATATTTCAGTAGACTTTACGACTTCGTAAAGGCTGCTGAAAGCCAAATTCCGCCTTTTCGTCACCTTTCAGTGTGCTTAAATACGACGTAAACACATTTCATATCTTTACGCTTCCTTTACAAATCCGTAAATATTAGCCATTTTCTCTGCCTGTGCCTTTGCATAGTATTCATTTGTAGCTTAAAACGTAGAAAGTTTGTAGTTTTTAAGACGCCTTAAATTGGTACTGCTTGTGTTTGGGTACTCACCGTACGGGTCCGTTCACCTGGGAATATTATGAACTTTATTGACACAACAAAAGTACAGCGACTTTCGTAAGGTCTTAAACTACAGACAAATACGTGGGTGCAACTAAATTAACCTGGTACGTACAAGACAATAGATGAATCAACTTATACTACTTGTTCTAAGGTTTAAACATTCTTATATATTGATATATGACTTATATATTGATATATTTACCTATTTAATTGTACACGGTAATTGTTAGTACCTTCTAGAATGAAA
The DNA here is from genome assembly GCF_001625305.1 of Branchiostoma belcheri. Taxonomy (NCBI): domain Eukaryota; kingdom Metazoa; phylum Chordata; class Leptocardii; order Amphioxiformes; family Branchiostomatidae; genus Branchiostoma; species Branchiostoma belcheri. The sequence continues at coordinate 3,277,719 of NW_017804242.1, read as the reverse complement.
TTGAATTTACCTATAACATGAAATGTAACAAATTCTGTTGAGCAAGCAGAGATTATATTATGTACCTGCTAGTACCTACAGCATCTAGAATACGTCAACATAACCACGTTAGGGGATTATATTCTTATGTAGCTTAAAAGTAGAAGGTGTGTAGTTTCTAAGACGCCCTAGATTGATACTTCTTATGTCTTGGGTGCTCTGATTTCTTATCTTGAACTCTTATCACGCAGTTGACCAAATGGGTTAGGACAAACAGTCGTTTAAAATCATGCTGCTCTGTGATAAATGACTGTAGGGATGTCATTAGGGTATCAATGGAATGCACATCAATTTTACCTTATGGAAAACGTAGTACTGCAGTGATGTACTTTTGCACGATTTGGCAATGATAATGCTTTAAATTTTGGTATACATTTTTTCCAGGATGCCCGTGTATGACATATTTCTACTCACGTTCTCGTAGAGTCATTACTAGTACGAATTCTTCTGTTATAATGTTCCCTCGCTTCAATACCCTGGGGGTTAGGTGCATCTAGGTCACCCCTACTGGCAAAGGAGTTGAGAGGATCAACAGGGGGTTTTGGGTTCTTTCTGATTCTCGATGCTACGTGAAACAGTGTGAGGCCAGCCTCCATCACTTCATTGTGACATATTAATATATGGTAACCCTACATATCGTATTGAGAAATCCTCTATCAATGCTAGGTTTATTGCAAATTCCTGCCCGATTGTTAGTTGCAAATAACAAAGTTAAAAGGACATTGAAACAGAGTACTGAATTTACACAATAAAAGGTAATTGTCTAAAACTATAGCTATTTCTAAAACTATGTCTGAAATACTCTATCAATGGGGTACTATAGGTAGAGATGGGATACAGACTGTTTCATTGAAACAGGTACACTTCATAACCGACCTTTGTATTAGTGGCTCAACCCCTAGCAAAGCTTCTATAGCTGGCACGCGATTCCACATCAATGGATAATGCAACATGTGATGGGGTCACTTATATTCGACCTTTTGTGATTTTTGGCCCTGGATGCACACGAAACTCTCAGAATCATAAATTGCACCGAAATTATACAAATGCAACAGATCTATATTGTCAAGAAATTTGGGGTAAAAGTCAAGTTCCTAAGTTCTGTTTATGCAAAGCGCTTTGTCGATATTCCGTATGTTTATAAGTTTCTATAGCTAGATCATGTATTTTAGTTATTCTGTATCATAATTTGATTTCTTGTTAATGTAACTATTATTATTTACCATTTCGTTTGGGGGAGGCCCGTAAAAATTAAGGTTTCATGCCTCCCCTGGCATATTTGTCCATGTTTTATTACTTGATTATGTGTTTCGTTGTATATGTGCAAATGAACAAAAATCAGATCAGATCAAATCAAATATTCCATCTCTCCAGACGACGCCGCCTCCTCTAGCTTGTAACCATGGTGACGGCACGCCCGCTGCTGATTGGTCGACGTCAGGCGTAATTGGCTTGTTATTCCCTTGTATCAACCAACGGTCACTTCGTTTCACGCCTGAGCGCCGCCAGAGCCTAGTGATGATGCACCGCTCAGGGGTGACGGGGGCAGTGTTTCTCATGGTGATTCATATTCTGAGTCAGGAAGAAAATGAGTGCCCTCCAAGCAGAGGTTGATGGGGGAAGATTGTTACCTTTTCATATATGGTCGGGTTTTTTTTGTCGCCCCCCCCCCCCAAAAAAAAACAACAACCTTGGTTGGGTCGCGCATGGGCCCTCTCTGGCCAATTTGATACTGTCTTTTTCCCACCCTAGGATCTGATTGGAGATTAGAAAATGAGCACTATTTGACTTGTCGGTCCATGGCTCTTGCTAGGGTTATACCCGCACCTTTGTTTTAAAAGTAGTCTTTCTTTAGATAGCTAAGAGTATGAAACTATCAGTCTGTTTTGTGTCACAATAACGTTTTAATAAGTGAAGAAGACCTTTGTTGTACATATTTCCTCCATAGTGCTGAGCACAGACCACAAAACGAAGGTCGAGTTAACATTCATACAGGCTAGAATGGGTAAAGTACTATACGCTTCTATAAATATTCGGCTTCTTCTCGTTCTTTGTAGTGATGGAAATATAAGAACAGATATGCTCTGTGTTCGTCAAAACGCACAAGAAATACGAGTGGGTGGAGTGAGGAAAGTTATGTTAAAACTTAAATGCCTATCCTAACGTCTGGGGATCGAACCCGTAACCTCACGATCCTGTCATACCACACAGTGGAATCTAATACGTCTCACTTTTATCACGGTTGTCGAGCTCCATTACAACTCCTAAAGGCCTCAAATCCACTCATATCAATCCGTCAGGAAGTCTTTTCGCAGCTCGTAAGTTTATATCATCAGAAGTCGCTTGATTGACTTGATGGGCGAAATTCACTCGTAAGCCCGTGTATAACGGCCGCCTTGACTGCGGAAGCACCGCTCCCCTGACGAACACAACAGTCCTAACGACATCGGGTCCAATTATCCTCCACATCAAGTCGTAACTTTTACATACTATAAATGTTTCATCCGTTCTTTAAGCCAAACGTCTACCAAGAAAAAACGACGCAACTAGTTGCCGGAGTTCTCTCTTCTTCTTTATTTCAAATTCATGGACGTCTGGGCTAGAATACTTGGGTATCATAATAATAAACCAACACGATGTACATGTGTGGGGAATATAAAATGCTACCTGGCAGCCAGTCTACAATATTTACTACTAGTAACCAGTCTGCATCAAATATGTATGATTTCTACCCTCTACGTAATTGAGCTGCAACAAAATCGGTGCCTTGTTAGGATGCACTGTCACATTTGGGAGGTTGCGATGGATATGTCTAAAGTTTTCCCATCCAACCCGCGCGGTTTAGTGTATAAGCCTTATCAATCCTGCTTTATTCCGATGTACGTTGTGATACCGGCTCCGTCAGACGTGACGTGACGTCCTGAATGTTAATGAGGCGATGTTGTTCCCCAGGGAGTCGGCATGTAACTCCCCCCAGAAGCGATGGATCTTGTTTTGGACGGGTAACAGTACACATCGGTTTCACGACCGGTAATACGTCGTAAAGTCGTCGTAATGAGGTGCCCCAGAGATCGCCCGACATGTGCATCGTGATCTGGACATCTAATAAAACTCATCACCCGGTTAAACATACAGGGCGTGCGAACTCACCCATATCTGATGAATAACCAACTGCCGTAAGAGCGATATGGTTAGGATTTTGAGATAAAGTACTTTATCTGGTTCCCCGCCAGGCAAGATAATATCTCCGACTCAAATATGATATAAGCCCCGGGCCTTAGCCAAGGCGCCATAAAATGTCGATATTATCTTGTTATATGGCTGTGAATCAATAGATAGAGGCATAGGCTTAGTTTTGAACGACGTACATACTCATTTTCTTATGATAGAGAGATTCTGTTCTATGTCCCTGCGGCTAGGGCTCACAAGCTTTGTTCGTTTAGTGTAAGGCCACAGCAAGTACATTTTATGGGTGACGTCCCAGTGAGCGTTGATTTTCGCCTGGTTTTCAAACAAAGAAAGATATGTCGTTCCCCTCTGGCGATACCTTAGCCTTGCAAGTCAGCTGTAGTGATGCCAGGCTACCTCACTAGTGTCACTTTCTGCACTTCCCAAAGACAGGAAGCTAATGTGTAGTTTACGGCCCAACTTAATACACGACTCTGTAATGATACCATTTAAGTCACTTTATAAATTCCTACTACAGCGTTTTATCCATTTTTGGCGCTCTCGTGTTAGATGTTGAATCTGCAGATGTCATCCAAAACATTGACTTGCTGTGGCCTAAATGAATCATCAGTTTTGTAGTGGGCTGATGAAGTTTTAGTCACCGTTCAAACATCGCAATTTCATAAATGTTTTCCTTTGATTACATGCAAATGACTCGTGATGCTTTTATAATTCAGATGTACACATGCAGCCAGTGCTGTACAAAATCACCACGTCACAATCCCGTTGCCATTTAAGTACAACATACAATACACTACGCAATGCATTTTCATCCTGTACCCGAGCCTACCAATATTGCACAGTTGCTTTTTCAGACTTCACTCATTTTTCACCATCAAACAAGCAAGCAAGTTTTGGCCACACCGACAGACTACATTGTCGTTTCCCACAAAACGTATATATCGTATGCATGATTACGTGTATAAAAAGTATAGAGCACATACAGTGTTAGTAACAGAGGTATAGAAAGGTTAAAGACACAGAGAGTAGGCTAGCAATAAACCTGGTATGAGCGACATTAGCTTCGCTTCTCAACGAACCTTGCTGAGTCGCTGCGCTGCTTGGGTCTTTCAAATCGGTCTCCTTACTCGGCGTTCCTTGTTTGTCTTTCGGCGTTTCTTTCTTTTTCTTCGTCGTCTCGTTGAGGTCGATTTCTACGGGCTTGTTTTTCGTGGTGTTCTTTGAGCGGGAAGCTTTGTTCCCGCCCACGATTTCTAGTTGAGTGTTGCCGTCTCTGCCGATGCCGACCACGACCCTGGCGTGCGGTTCTTTCCGCTTGTTCCCGGTAGCGAAGGGTTTAACCGCGTTTGAAGCTTGCCCGCTTTCGTCTGTATTCTTTTTCACAGATTTAGATCCTACAGGTATGTCATAAGCACGGTTGTTTAGCTTTATTTGAGCGTTAATGTTCTCAGATTTAGCCGGCTTGGTGGGTTCTACTAAAAGAGGGGCTCCCTGTTGTGGACCTTGAACCCGCACGGTGTCCTTTGTTTCGGTAAAGTTCTCTTGTCGAGTTTTGGGAGGTGTGTTTCGGTTATCTTGGGCCATGGATGGGGGTTTCCCGTTTTGTGTGAAGACGTAGACTGGTCCGTTTTCTTCAGTGTCGTCTGTGGGAACACCTTGCTGGGCGACAGGGGTGTTCTGTGAGTCTTTAGAAGGCGACGCGTCATCCTGGCTGCTCCACCTGCCCTGATCGCCTATTGAGCCGAAATGTCCGCCTTTGTTTCCGAGCTTCCGATCTCCAAGATTAAGAGACTGTTGCTTATCGAAATTCGATTGATCTACATCGGTTTCCTTCTCTCTTGCATGAACCGATACCTCGGGAGGCGTCTGGTCTGGAGTGTTGGAAGATGGCTGAACAATACTTGTTTGCACGGCTGGTTTGCGGCCCACCTGCTCCGCGGCCTGACTGTGCGGTTTCTGCCCGGCCTCCTGCCGCCCGTACGGCGGGGTTTGACGGATGTCACCGGGAGTTGGTTCCGACGTGTGCTGGCTTTGTTCTGGCCTGCCTGGCGGCGGGAACTCTGCTCTCTGTACAGCTCCTTGGCCCTGAGACGCAGGGTTAATGATTTCCCCTCGCCCTTCTTTCTTGCTTGCATGACCACGAAGTAACGGGTGCTCTCTTTCCCTCTGACTTGTACCCTGAGGCGCGTTCCTTCGCTGACCCGTCTTGCGGGTCGTCTTTACCTGATTTTTCTCGGGGGATGCTTGATGAGTTGAGACCCTTTGGCGCTGCCCATGTCTGCGCCGTTCTTTCACCCTCCCCGCCTTCCTCCGGCCTCCTGACCGCCTCCGTGACGAGCGGGGACCGGTAGAAACCGTGGGCGGCACGTGAGGGTCATCCTGCCGCTGATTCAACAGAGATGACTCGGTGCGCGTTCTATCCGTGGCTCGTATCGTCTCTCCTCCTCTGTTCTCGCGAGCCGGTGAACCATTTTGCGTTGGTGCCGGGCTACTTCCGCCAGAAGCTAACTTGTGGCGCTCGGAGGCAGGTGATCCCGATATTCCGTCCACAGTTTCCTTGTGAAGATGTTCTCCATTCCCGTTCTGTCCTAGCCCCTTGCTCTTGTTCGCCCCCAACAAGCTCAACTCCTGCGGACTGAGTTGTTGAAGGTTGCCCGGACTCACGTACACCGCCAGGACCAACACCGCTAAACCCGCCCACACTCCCGCCATCTCCGCTCCCCTGTCCGCCAGTCCTACACCAGCGTGTAAATAAAAGATCGGGCCCGACCAATTCAGATTGCTACCCGGTAATCAAGGCACATTTCAGTCCCAAGCCCCCGGGTAGCGCGGCCCGGTCCGATGATCGATCTCAGCGCGGCTTGTGAAAGGCCTGCGGGTTGATCGGCATCATCACCGGTCCGATTGGAGCTTCCAGCAGCCTTTGTGTGGACGGAGCTTCATAGTCATCACATTAAGTACCCATCCAGGATTTAGCGCGGCAGTAAAGTGGATAGATGTGTGCTGTCAACCCGATCCGTTCTGCCGTGTGTGTGTTTTGCGGGGCATGCGTGCATATGCATGTTGTTACCGGAGTCATAAGTTGTTCTAACGTCGTTTAGGGCAGCATGCCAAGGTCTTCCCTTAAGAATTCCAACACAAACTAGTTTTATAGCCTTGAGCCACTATTCTCTCTGTTTGGATGGACCTGGCCGAGACAAATTGATATCTTTGCCTCATTGAATGCCTCGGAGATTCGTCGTAAAATACTGAGGTCTTTAAGCTAGGTAAAAGTCGGGTAGACATGGGCAGGGAATACTGCATCGATATGGGCTCTGCCTAGTCCATTCATGGTAGGGGTGGGCCATAAACTTTGTTAACCTTTCCTCTCTAATTGGCCTTGTGTTCCTTGGTGACTACAGCTATAACGTCATTGTTAAGTCTACAACATTCCCAGAAGAACGTTGACCTTTTTACTACAATAACATACTAATGAACTAACGGAAACGTATACGTCTCAATAGATTGCTATTGCTACAGACTTGCAAGCAAACAGACCTTAACGCACCAATTTTATGCAGGGAGAAGCGCCATATTTTGAGTAGTGCAGGGGGCAGAGAAATTCATTGCCATGACAACAAAGACCGGATAAATGTTGTCATGGTAATGATGCTGTTTGCTACCTGCGCTACCCACAGTGTCCCGCGTCTCCCAGCATGCAGCGGTATCCGTGAAGACCTCCGTTTTGCTGAGGTTTTGCGGATTTCCGAACCGGGGCCCGGCCGGGCTGTTTCGATTAACGAAAAAAAAAATCAACAAGTTATATCAATAATATACGCAAATAGATCCCATTATTAGTTTTTTTCCCAGCTTTTTTGTGCTTTGTTGTCTTTTATATCATACTTTTCGTTCAAGAAGACTGCCCGGCCGGGCCCCGATTTGTAAATGTGACCTTGGCATTTTCAGTACGCATTACGTACGAAGATAGCTTGTCAGATCATGGGAAAAAACATGTCTGTTGTTTCAATAACGAAAGGTCAAAATCAATACTCTGTCTCCAAATGTGAAATTGAAAGTCTTGACCAAGACTATGTGAATCAAAGTTACTTCATATTTCTTAGGCTACGTTTCACGGGTGAATGTTTGGTGAATTGAAGTGTTATCTTTTTTGGTTTGGGTTGATATTCTTCAACCACCTTACATATACGCTTGATTACTGCACTATTGGTAATTCAACACTGTCTACTTGTGGGTTTGGCCAGTCATAATCTAGCTATAGTATGCCATGCATATGCATGTTATGTAATAATGGATGGATGGAGTAAAAAAAATTAGAAAAGATAACTGATAAAGATAGTAGGAAATCATCAATGAGAAATAGATGTTGAAGAACATAATAATACAGAATTGTTGTGAAACACCTGCATTGACGAAGGGTTCAGTTTTCTCTTTAGAACCGACCGTAGCTCGACGACCTGGTTCTTTCAGAGGCAGACGAACAAATCGCTAGAGCATTAAATTCCACAGCAGTAAAAAATCCATCCAAGAGGTAAGCTGGGAAACGAGTGCGCGCTTAAGTATCAAATTATGCGTAGAGAACGGCCGCATAAAACAATGTTCGTGACAACTAGGCAATTTGCAGAGTAGTAGGCATCAACAAAACTAATTATCTAATCAGGCCAATCCAAATCATAGATTAAACCGGTAAATAAAAGTCACAGATTTTGTGTACTGCCACAAATATCCAAATTTCTCTCCTAAAAGTGGTTTCGCTTTTTTTCTGGGTATACTATTTTATGTGTTCCTATTCCCACGGTGGTGATTTTATGAAGAAGTGAAATGAAGCAAAAAATTACTTCGTCATTGCTCGATTTTTGGTTGATTCTACATGTGATTGGTACAACGCTTTCCCCAATTTTTTTCCTTCCAATCTCTTTTCTTAGAGTAGTAGCGTTATAGCCACAAGTTTCTATCTGTCTGTACCTTTCATGATTTATCTACTGTTCCGTGTATAATCAAGAATACAAAAACGCTTCACGAAAGTCCGTGTATAGTTTACAACGAGACTTTTTATACGCCTTTTACACATCCAGCTGTTCAGTTTATGTTCAAATCAATTGTACAACCCGCAAAGAACTATTAATACAAAATGATCACTTAGAGACGTTTTTAGTAGCTTATCTCGTTAAAAAGCATATAACCCTTAAAGCATTTTGTATATGTGAATAATTTGTAGTTTGTATAAAAATGTCAACAACAAAATGAGAGAGGTACGTTTTGCTTCGAAATAGTCTCAATCTAAACGCCTCATCTAAGCTGTATTAGCTAGCTAACGAGAATAGTAAATCTGAGTTTATGTTGGAATGATATGAAAATTAGATTTAGTTTCTCCGTGATGCATGACTAATGGTGCACCCAGGTGGCTCATTATCTCACGCGGGCAGACGGAGACAGTATACCCGTCACCTCCACACCCCCGCCGCACTCCTACACACACATACCTTCATGGAAACAGATGGAGAAACTAGAAAGGTAACATTTGAAAAGCAAATGCATAATGTTTAGCTTCACATAATGTCTTCTCTGTTAATTCGTACTTAAACACATTCATATACACTGTATATGGTCAGACAGGAGTCTAAATCCCTCCTGCTATAGAATTGCAACATTATGTAACCCAACACCAGTTACCATGGTGAGAGCCGTCTGGTTCAGGTCATTGACCTTTTTGGTTTGGAGAAGAAGAAACAGAGTAAAAACAAACTGTTTTCCTTCGGTTCCTTTACAACATGTGGATGGGATCTAACCAGCCACCTTTTGATGATTGTAAAAACATGTTCATACTGCTCCCTCAAAAAGTTCTCTTTCTAAAACTGACCTCAAATATCAGTGTTACTCCCTCCTTTCTCTAAAAGTTATTAGATGATCACGAAAAGAAAGGGTCCTTTTCAGGACTGGCCACCCGGAAGAAGTGTGGGAGAAAAAAGCCGTTCACAGTTCAGACATGATGGATCAGTGCGTTGGTTGGACGAGGCTGGAGTCTTTGTGATGTTTGTGGCTCAGCTGGCTGTACGGTGAACCCGCCCGTTCCTCATCACAGACGATATTTACCTGTCAGCCGGGATGGCGGCGTGGGAGGAGGGGAGTATCAGGGGAGGTCGCCGGGGAATACCGAGAGCCGCTCAGGTGGAGGCGGGAGGGGAGGGCCGTCATATTTTATCCCTGAAGATCGCGGTTCTGTCAATGTCAGAGTCGGGAGGGCGCGCACAGTTCAGTATGATTGAAGCGTCGTTAGGAACGTCTAATGCTGGGCCGTACCTGTACTAAATTGACGACCCAGTTTATTGAAGGTCCTCCATTTGCTTGTAATGCGCATTTTTTCCTTTAGGATTAGTGATGTAACGTTATGTTATGTGGAACCCTAGTTAGTCTAGTGCAATTTTAGTTTATTAACGTAAAGTTATTTGTATCATTAGTTAAATCATATACATGTATAAATGGATACTGTAATCTAAATGGATACTGTAATCTAAATGGATACTGTAATCTAAATGGATACTGTAATCTATCTATCTATCTATCTATCTATCTATCTATCTATCTATCTATCTATCTATCTATCTATCTATCTATCTATGCATCTATCTATGCATCTATCTATGCATCTATCTTTCTTTCTGCCCTTTCCTGTACTTTCTCATTCCTTCCTTTTTTTCTCCGTTTTCTCCTTTTGACGTACAGATTCAAGACCCCAGCATACATACCCCCAGCTAGCCCCCCTTCACCAATCTACCAATATTCTACATACAGACCCACAGACGGTAATGGTGCATCACAACTCTCCCGCGCTCGTCTCAATTTCAGATCCAGCCGGCAGATGTCATGTACAGGAGTGGATAATCAGAGCGTGGCAGGCAAAGCCTATATTAGTATGGACAAATAATACTGCACGGACGCCAGATTAACAGAGACAATCCCACACCTGGGTTTCCTACATAACCGTATAGCATCTTACATACTAAACATGCATCCATGGAATGCCTCTGTCTTCCCTCTAACTCAATATTTCGTGGTTCTAGTCATTAGAATACACATAGGTAAATGTTGATGCCGACTGTGATGCTCTAGTTATTTTATGACGGATGATAAAATGTGTCATAAAAGAGATAATGAAGACCCACTCAATTATGTCCGATAACACATAGGGTTGTAAATAACGTTATTCCTCATAACGTTTTGATGAAGTGTTTTTGGTAGAGATATTACTTTAAAACGGTTGACGGCAAAGAATTGTTTAAATGTAGGCATACGATTTCATACGCCACGAGGCAAATCATATACAGGACTCAATGAATGTAATGTATGAACGTCAAATGTAAGATCTTTACCAATTAATATGGATGGGCGGAATGCATTTAGCTACCTATTTAACCGTAAATATAACAGTCAAAGTATGAATGAAAGTATCAGGGCAATAAGAGTGATGTAGTGTTATGGACATCCATGTGATAACATGTTTACAATGGGCCATAACAGCAGATGACCCTCTGAGTCAACCTCTTTCAAAATGGCCGTAACGAAACATGGACGATGCGTCATTTCTGATGACGTCACCTGTTCATGGGTAGGTGGCATCGGTCATGGTGGCTGTTTGGGACATCGCTTATTTTCATCGATTTTTTTGCAGGGTCGATTTCATTTTTTTTCTTCAAAACATCTCACACAGCTCGGTCGTTTATAGAGACTGAATGCTGACGTGACATTATCAATATAAAATAACATAAGAACAGTAAATCTGTATGTGCAAAAGCCAAGCGGCTCCTGAAGTACATGATGGATAACAACTACATTGACACTTCCATTCAAAAAGGTGGCGTACCAGGGTGTTCAGGGTGTCTCGAGCACACAAGCATACTGTCACAACTGATACAGGAAGCTAAAGCAGGGAAGAAGGACTTAGCAATAGTCTGGCTGGATCTTCAGAACGCCTATGGGTCGGTACCACACCAGCTGATTAAAGTGGCCTTAGAGAAGTACTACGTTCCGGAACCGGTACGCCTCCTTATTGAGCAGTACATGGATGGACTGATGATAAGATTCACTGTAAACGGCTACACAACATCATGGCAAAGGTTGCAGAAAGGCATTATCACAGGATGCACCATATCGGTGATATTGTTCGTGGCTGCAATGAACCTGGTGATGAAGCCAGCCTTGGGCCAAGCCAGAGGGCCAAAAACTGATTCCGGAATAAGGCAGAGGCCACTTAAAGCCTTTATGGATGATCTGACAGTGACGACTGAAAGTGTGATTAGTGCAAGATACGTACTCAGGAGTCTGAGCAAGGCAGCCAGCTGGGCTAGAATGAAATTCAAAGCCAAAAAGTGCAGGAAACTGGTGATGCGAAGGGGGAAGATCTGTGACAAGTTGCAGCTAGAAGTGCAGGGGGAAAGAATCCCTGCAATTGCGGAGCAGCCCATCAAAAGCCTAGGGAAGAAGTTTGATGTAACATTAAGTGACAAGAAGAACATTGAAGAATTCAAGCAACAGATACGAGACGGGCTAGAAGCCATTGAGAATAGTGAACTCCCAGGGAGATACAAAGTATGGTGCTACCAGTATGGATTGTTACCACGAGCAGTATGGCCGATGACCATGTACGATATACCCCTTACAGTTGTGGAGGAAGTTGAGAGGAGGGTGAGCAGACATCTGAGAAAGTGGCTGGGGGTGCCTCCAGGACTGACGAGCATAGGACTGTACAGCAAAACAGCCAAACTACAGCTGCCACTAACGTCAATGGAAGAAGAGTATAAAGTGACGAAGGCAAGAGCCCAACTAATGTTACAGGAGAGTCGAGACGAGTTGGTTAGCCAGGCAGGAATAAGACTAAGATCAGGAAAGAAGTGGGCAGCAGCAGAAGCAGTCGCCAGCGCAACAAGTAGACTTAAGCACAGAGACATCGTGGAGTAGTAGCTCAAGGCAGGAGAGGGTTTTGGAGCAGGAAGGGAAGGAACCCAGAGATGGGGTACTGCTAGCCCAAGGGAGAGGAGGGAACTGATCCAGAAGGAAGTTAGACAGCAGGAGGAAGAGGTTCGGAGATCAAGAGCAGTAAGCCAGGGGGTTCAAGGAGCTTGGACAAGATGGGAGGGAGTACGAGAAAGAAAGGTCATGTGGAATGAACTCATGTATAGTGAACCCTTGAAGATAAGATTCCTGCTGAAGTCTGTTTATGATCTTCTGCCAACAGCTGCAAACCTGAAGAGGTGGAGGAAGAAAGGTGAAGACAAGTGTGAGCTCTGTGGCAAGACAGGGAACCTTAGCCACGTCCTAACAAGCTGTCCGGTTGCACTAGGCAAGGGGCGGTACACCTGGCGCCACAACCAAGTCCTGAAAGTGATAGCCAGTGCAGTAGAAGAACAGATAACGGAGAATAAGGTCAAGGGAAAACAGAGGAAGGGATTGCAGTTCATCAGCTTTGTAAAGGAGGGATGGAGAGGAAAGAGTAAAGAGAAGAAGGAAAGAGAGCAGATAGGAATCATAGCATAAGCAAATGACTGGTCCTTACATGCTGATCTTGGCAAACAACTGGCCTTCCCGGCAGATATCATCGACACGAACCTAAGACCAGACTTGATCCTGTTTTCTAGGAAAACGACCCAGGTAGTGCTGCTAGAATTGACTGTTCCCTGGGAGGACAGGATGGAAGAAGCGAACGAGCGGAAACGAATGAAGTATCAGGAACTGGTGAGCAGATGTAGAGAGAAAGGTTGGAAGACCTGGTACTTCCCAGTGGAAGTAGGATGCAGGGGTTTCATAGGACAGACCTTGTGGAAGGCACTGGGACAGTTAGGAGTAACAGGAAAGAAGAGGAGAGAAGTAACTAAGAGAGTCACCAAGACCACCGTCGATGCCTCACTCTGGGTATGGACACTGAGGACTACCACCCAATAACCACTCGCCGGGCAGCGAGTGGCCGTCGCTGTCGCCCCGCTGGCTAGAGACGTACTGCAACAAGGGGCGAAACGTCAAGGAAAGCCAGTTTGCAGCTGATGACGGCGAGTGGAGAGCAGAGTCCGACCCTCTGTATGATGTAAGGGAAATGCTAATCACACAATGGCAAAGACGACGAAGAGAAACACGCAAGCTTAATCCAACTGTATCTTCGTTATATACTCTATAGCTACAGCAAAGTCTATTTAGGGCTGACTTAATTGGCCTTGATGAGGTCAAAGTTTTACGAAAGGAGTTTACCGGCCATTGAAGATTTACGCTAACTCCAGTGGAAAATCATTCCCTATTTCAGTCGAAATCCAGTGGCAGTTTGATTCGGATTTTCGAAATCCTTAGAAATGTACTGACCCTAACGATATGATGAGAAGGGGAGGGGTAATCTTCAAATAGGTGCATCACTATATATGTAGGATCCGTCAGCTCAGTGTTAACGCATGTGTTTTTAGGCTTTATGTACGTTTTTCTAGTCCGTGTTTTTTCTTAGAGGGAAGGCAAAAGATTTTAAAACGTGGACCACTAGATCAAGTAAGATGCAGAAAATGGCCCCAAAATTTACATGAATCACTTAGCAGGAGCCTGTATCTGCTTGTAGATGAGGCTTAGGGACAGGAAGACGATTGCAAAGGCGGAGGACTCGCCAATAAGAACACCACGATCCGTCCAATAGGACAGCGGCTTCACCAAATTGATGGATCCCGCCTTGCTTTCAGGATATCGAGGTCAGGCGCCGTTTGATCTGAGAGTCGCTGAGAAATGGCGAGGCTGATGAACACTCGGGTTTGGTAATCGAGGACTGAAGTGGATAATATTCCTCCATTAATAATGCACACCGACTAGTTATTGTGATGATATATGATAAATTTGAACGCTATAAAATGGGATGTAGTTTATTCCTCATACGAAAGCAATAAAGTGCATAGCTGTGCATAGCTGTGTCGGACAGGTTTTATTTGTATAATAGGCATCGTCATTATATCGATCAATGCGTTTGTCTGCGGTCATCGATCTGTTGACCTACATACGTTCTGCTTCATAATCACGATAATTGGGTCGACATCACAAATGTATGAGACAAAACAAGTCAACAGGTATAAGTACAACGCCGTTGGCAGTATGTTTAGTTTTGCCCTTATTTTACATATAGCAAAACAAAATTCTGTAACGTAAATGAGTTTGGATTCGCTTTAAAGCGGAACATACAATGCTGGGCGAATTGCGTTTTGCTATAAGAAAGGTTTAACGAAAATGATACTACATCAATTCAAGTGTGTTACAACTTACAAGAGATGCAGGTCATTACTATCCGAGTACGGAAGGAAGTATTGTTTTGGGTAGGTTTGTCTGTATGTTGTTTGTGTGTTTGTCCGGACATAGTAGGTTGACAGGCAGAATGTCAGGAGGCTAAAAGGTCAGACACAGGAAATGCGCTGAACTTGAAGGTTCTAGAATCTAGCCAGAGCCTCCAGCCCTGCACATGTTCTTTTCCAGTCCCGATTACAGAACGTCACACAGTCTCCACGACCTGTTCCAATGAATTCACGAAAACCAAAAAGATACTTCCCGAAAGTCTGAAATATTCGATTTCTTGTCACATCGATTGGGGAGTGTTACGACTTACATGGGATCCGGATCATTTAGGGAATGAAACACGAGGAGGGATTCCAGAAAGGGAGAGCTCGGCGTGCCTGTAAATCATGTTAGAGTGCTGTCGATACGTTTACCATGCATCTGCGAGATTGGGTACAACCGTGTCATCGTTTATATTTGGGAAGCCTGGCGTATGGCGCTAGCGTCATGGTGGAACAAAACAGATTATTTCCCAAACGGCCTGTAAAATATCTCTCTGACTATCATTCAGCCTGCCTACAGGGACTGTGGTGTATGTTTATCATCTGGTATGATGTATGATAATCTGTCAGACAAACAGTCGGGAAGCAGCGACGGATCATTAGCAAAGGCGACTTATTATCAACACTAGAAAGGTGACATTTTCAAATCAAATGCATAATGTTTACCTTCGCATATGGTCTGCTCTGTTAATTCTTACTCAAACACATTCATATATATGGTGACAGGAGTCTAAATCCCTCCTGCTATAAAATTGCAACATGATGTTAAGGCGCGGTCACATTTCCCAACCCGGGGCCCGGCCGGGCAGTCGTTTGGAACGAAAATTATGATATGAGACAGCAAAACACAAAAAAAGGTTTAGAAAATTAACCTTGAGCACCATTTGTGTATACTCTTTGTACAAATTGTTTCTTTTTCGTTCGCGCAAACAACCCGGCCGGGCCCCGGCTTGGAAATGTGACCGTGGCCTAACTCAACACAAGTTACCACGGTGACAGACGTCTGGTTCAGGTCATTGACCTCATTTGTTTGGGGGAGAAGAAGAAGTAGGGGAAGAAGAAACTGAGCAAAAACAATATGTTTTCCGTCGGTAAACATAATAAACAATAAACCCCTAGCAATAAAATGAAGGATGCTAAGTTAAATCCTTGTACACATGTACACATCTCGGTCATTTCGGTGTATAGGGCGGTCAGCCACATCCCTGTCTTTATAACCCTTGGACAAAGACTATGTAGCATGGGCTAGTCCATCTGTAGCGCTGTGTTCAAATACCATACTATACCGTTAGTGCTGTATGTAGAATGTCCCTGGTGCTAAGCAGTATGTACCGTTTTAATTAATAGTCGTAGGTAACGCCCGACCGGGTTTTGAACCCGTGCCCTTCCGAGCAGTCCGCCCACCAGGCTATAGCACAAACTAGTCCAGGATTTACTGGGTGAGAAAATAAGACTGACTGAAGGATTGTTAACGAGATGGAAATGGATTCCCTGTTGCAAACGGAAGGTCACCGACCTCCTATCGAACCACACTGCGGGAGTCAGCACCTTCCAGCCCCGCTAAATACAGTAATAGATGATCTGAAAATCATTGTGTTACCTCCGTGTACGGAGGTTCTGTGTAGGGTGTGTGTGTTTGTCCTAAGTTATTTGAATATATAGGAAATCACAGGAAGTGAGGGGTGAAAAGGTGTAACCCCAGACTGACAGGAAGGTCAAAATGGTCTTCCCACAGGCTGGGAGGAAGTGACCGTAGAATATGCACAGAACCAACGAGAAATTTACATCAATGAATGGCACAAGAAATTCACAAATATATAATAGTCATTTTTTTATTCATCAAAACAACAAAACATAACAAGGACAGTGTGGCGCTTCACTCAAGTTTATAGCTTATATTAACAGCGCCACACATCAAAATACAATTTACCATTTAAATACACAAAGTTGACATACCAGTGCGCCGTAGTCCCACCACCCCAAGACATAAAAATGTTAATGCTAACAAAGTTATTGGAAATTGATAATTATCATTTCCGTAAACGTCACACACACGGAGCAGTGCATGTTGATCACGTAGGCACACCAGTGGAGATAACAAAGTGAAGTGAAGAAACTTGACCTCGCGCGCGGAAACTCAAAATGGTCCGTAATTTCCTTCTCTCCATCTGGTCTTCCCTTATCCCCGTCTCACGGTCAAGTGTAATTACGCGGAGCAGGGGATTAGCATCTGGTGCTTTTATTGCCACCGCAAACGTCACCAACAATCGATAAGGCGATTTCCCTTACAACTCGGCCCGACAGCGTCCCTTTGAAAAGCTAATTCTGAATCGACCGCCTCATGAAAACCTCGACAACACGCATATTTTGGGGGATTACACTAAGCCCATTTGTTCCTTAAATAAAGACCGCTCCTGCATATTTCGATATTAGCGCGCTTAAAACGCTTGCATCGCTTTTCTTTTCTAAAGTGTGCTGAGAAATCTACTTTGTAAATCTGAAAAGAAATTACTGTGAAAGTAGCTTTACTTTCTTAGCAGCTCATGTTTATAATTCGGCTTCTTATCTGCCTTCTACAGAATGCGATGATTATTATTGGCTTATCAATCATTGCCTTCATCAGAAGGGTATGTTTTCGGTTTGGCCATGGTGCCATGGTGGAGTGTGGCGTGTGTCTGTCTTAGCCTCTACCAGGCACCGCGGATCGCTGGAAAAATAGTAAAAATTGGCCGAAATAAAGGGATAGTATACCAGAGAAGATCCAGGGCCATAGAAGCTCCAATTTGCGACCCACGGAATTTTGGAGCTTTTATGGTCCTGGATCTTCTCTGGTATACTATCCCTTTATTTCGGCCAATTTCTACTATTTTTCCAGCGATCCGCGGTGCCTGGTAGAGGCTATGTCTGTCTGTCTGTCTGTCTGTCTGTCTGTCTGTCTGTCTGTCTGTCTGTCTGTCTGTCTGTCTGTCTGTCTGTCTGTCTGTATGTCTGTATGTCTGTATGTCTGTATGTCTGTATGTATGTCAACGTCATAACTCGCTTCTAGATCGTCCCTACTGAGCACAAATCGTCTATCGATTGTCCTACACAAGCCCTTTGTACTAGACCTGTAATTGGCTGTGAACATAACCTGTTTTGTTGACACTTCATGTCAAACGCAACCAATCATGACCTCCCTAACAGCCAACATATCTGTCCCTCTAATTCGATGTCCATCTTATTGGCCGAAATTACTGACTACAGTTGTACCTCACAGTGGTCCGAGATACTGACGTACACGTGGGAGATGGTTAACAAAATGAATTATGAATTATTATGAATTATAACTTACGTGTGTTTATGTGTATGTAACGTTATATATTTGTCTACGTGTGTATGTATGCATATGCAAGTATAATGTAATGTAATTTACGGGTAATGTATAGAAGCGCGTGGATTGAGATAGATGAAAAGAGTGTTTGGCATTTATAACTGCTAAATGTTACAATAAAAGATGTATAAATCTACTGTAATAAAGAATGATATCTGCAAATGAAATCTAGCTTGTTTCATAAGGGAATGTATTCTCCCGAGCGAAACATTGAATGGAATTTGTGATGAACTGTCTTTGCATGCAGGCTTCATAATAAAGCAGCTATTTTCAATTGAGATGAAGCATGGTGATTTTTCAAATAGGTAGTTGTGATGCGGCAGCGAAGTCAAGTCATGAAGAAGTTATGCTGCAATGCGGCTTTGCAACGGCTTGTGCTTTCCACCAATTACCTCGGGGTCAACTCTACTGTTTTCACTGTGTTCGCAGACGTTTGACCATATATATACGTCCCCAACCTAAAGGACGAATGCAACCCCTCACAATGGTGCCCAACTGGGATTCGAACTTTCGTCCTCTGAATGCACGGAAGTTGATCGATTTGGCGAGGAATCCGGGTCACTGATTGCTTAAGATTATCCCACTGGCATACTCGTTTCTACTTTCCAGGGTTGGATCCTAATACCTTGTCTCTTCAAAGTATCCGGCAGTACTAACTGATGAGGCGTGGTAGCGAGAGGTCTTCCCAAAGCACAGTGATTCATGTTCAAATATCTTTTTCTCCAGGGTTTTCCGACTGCTGGGGTCAGCGTGGCTTTTATCTTTCAGCCTTGAGTAGTAGAGAATATTTCGTCCGATCAAATCCGGATATTCCTCTTGAAAAGGACTTTCCTTGAGGCTTATAAGCAGACATTTCTTCATGAATCTTAGAAAAGCAGACCGAAGAATGTCCGCTTCTCTACAGGAATGAACATTTTCTTGGACGGGACAATTGCATCAGACCAATTGCAAACGAATGAGACTGTCGTGTGTTGGGAACATCTCCAAACGTACTCTTCAAGCAGAGGTTTGGGTTTTGGCTTATTTGTGGAATATTTTAATGCTTGTTTTATCGGGGTTTCTTTTTTGCACTGAATCTTTTTACGCCAACCCAATCGTAAAAAAAATTTCAGAAACCACGATAAAAAAACCCCCTAAAAACACGCCAAAAACAAGAATTCCGAGACTTCATACCTCCATGAAATATGGGCTTGATATGTAAATTTCTTCTTTAATTATGCAAATGACCTCTGCATTAACATGATATATGCATCGTTCGTGATGTATGTTAACTTTTGATTAACTTATAGAATTCACAAGTATGACATTCCCATCATTCACCATTAAGAAATCATAGAATTTTCGCATTAATTATGCAAATTAGGTCATCATTTGCATAATTAGTATCTGTTGATGTTCCGTCTGCCATAGGTTACATACATTATATGTATGAAAGTAGTATAATGTAAAACACTGTAATTATAGAATTTCCTCATTAATTATGCAAATAAAGTCCTCATTTGCATAATTTGCATTTAATTATGTGCATCTCTCTCTCAGCTACCTACACACCAAAAATTATGAAAATATGTTGTTCCTATCTGGACTTATTGGCCTTTAAACATTTCACCAGAAAGTGCCCTGCAGTTCCAGAACAAGCTGCTAGGGGGACCAAACCCGCACCACTTATTCCTGACAGAAAAAGCTATCTGTCACCAAAAAGTCAAGACCATAGCTTGTTCAAGACAAAAGATGCAAAAACCGGAAGTTATGCTGCAGTACCAAGGTCATCCACCAGGAGGCCCATATTTGACCTTGACATTTGTCTTCCTAAGACTTATCAGCATACCAAATATCATCACAATCCATAAAGGCGTTATGAAGTTATGCTGCCTACCAAGTTGCGGAAACACACACAGACAGACAGACACACACACAGACAGACACACAGACAGACACGCCAAAAACAATACCTCCATTTTTCATGGAGGTAACAAGCCAAAACTCAAACCTCTGCTTGGAGAGTATCCAAACGTACGAGAGCTCATGTTTTTCATATATCTCTAGTGTTAAGACGGTTAAGAAATTCGTGCTAAAGAGGCCCCACTATTATGGTCGATATATTGACAAACAGCTTGAGCTGAGCAAACAAAAACCAAAACTAATGACCCCATCTCGTTTTTTCTCAGCATGTTGAATTGACCCGCCATGTCACTCACACAGGTCATCTCTGAAACGCCCTCGTCATTACAACTCGGGATCGATGCGGTTGGCTGCGGTCAGCGATCCGGTTGACCCACACTGACTTCCGCCATTTTGACGATAATTGCTCTGACGTTGATACGAGCCGTTCGAACCACATTTCACGAGTTCGTTAAGGCCAACTTATCCGCAAACAAGTAAAAACTGCCTCACATCTGCTCTAAAACACTCCAGAACAAGCAGAGAACGCATCGTTTAACCCGTGAAAGATTGGGTTACATTGTGAGAAAACATTAAAGCCATTACATGGATGGAAACTGGGAAGTGGATGTATATCTTGAAGAGTAAAACGGTTTGTACAAGCTCGGTTCTCATCGATCAAGCCGGAGTTTTGTTCATAAATCAGACGTCCCCCTGCTAGATTATACACTATCGTGTTATCGTTAGCAGAGAAGCCTAGGGACGTATGCATGCACACTAAAGCTCATTTATGCTTCGTATCCATGTGAAGTACATATTGTAGAATGATAAAGCTGGCTAAACCTCTTAATACCATAGGGCAACGTTAGAAAAGACAGGATACCGGGGTTTTAGGCTGTCGGTAATTTAATGATAATTAGCAACAAAACAGCAACAAACACATCCATATCAAAGTACAAGTATAAATTATAATAATATATTAGCTTCCTTAGCAGGCTATACGTTTAGGGTTCCTATTTTGGAGGGGGGTCAATGTGTCTTTTTTTATGGCATTTCAGTTCTCGTTATTTCGTTTCTTGTGGCTACGGTGGTATAGCGCACAACAGAGCACCGAGGACTGATATGTCACCAGAGAAAATGCACATTATAGACCCCTCAAAAAATTCGATCCGTGGAGGCTACTAAGGATACTACAAGCACAACTAGTATAGGAAGTCTACTTTTCCTTTAATGATTATGATTCGACTAAAGAAGGCATTTAATTTACCTCTCTCTTCTGTTTTACGAATAACATGGCATTAGGGAACAAACACGTGCATGTATTACAGTCAACATCACACTGGAAATACAAACGTCATTCTTGTATGTTATAAAGCCCTAGTAGAGACACTGCTCATCACATCCACGTTGTCAATTTATCTTTTTTTTTCGCTTTTTCTACATCAGTCCTAATCAATCGAAACAATGGCTTACCATCCACCAGCCTCTACAACAGCGGTCTATTACGTAATTAATAAACATAATCTGATATTTCGATCGCAAATTCTTATATCGACCATTTTCTGCGAATCGACTAGACTAATATTCTAAGATCTAAGATACTATAGAAGTCAATAATGATGATCTGACCTGTATTAACACAGTTAAGTTATCGCTGTATTATCCTTCATCGCCAGTGAAATATTAACATCATCGTTTTGTGACTACAATGTGCATCCACTGATAACGCACTGGGAAAGATAAACATATGGCTAATAACTAATCACTGTGCAGAGAGCATGGCATATTCATCAATGCGATATTCTAAGGGAATATGCATACTGGGATCATGGTGGGTGTAACAATCGATGGAGTTGTTTGGTACTGTTCCACTGAAAACAGCAATAGACTACAAAATGATACCTGTTAGTAGTCATTTCATATAACGACCAGTTACTACCAGTTACCACAAGCTGGCACATCATATACAATACTAAATTACGTACAAGACCTTGAGCAACTGCACGAACGAAGATTCGTTGTAGTTTATGCTTCTGGATATGCGGTGAAACGTATCCCAAAATTGTGCTTAACTGTTTGCCAAATAACCGTGTATTTTGCGTCCGAGTCCGTTCAACTTTGTTGCTTATCATACTAACATCATTTGACTACCCCTACATACATTAACAAACAGTCGGTGTAAGCTACAGGCTCGTGGCATATATATAACAACTTCAGCCATCTAGCGACATGTATACTAATCCTAGACGTACCCTCATCAGATGCATACCGCTTACTAGCTATAGTTTGGCAGTTTGTCTCGTAATCGCAAGATGGCGTCTGACCATGGTGCTGACACCCATCCATCGAAGAGCATGCAATAAATCTGCCAATGTTCCAGTATTCGGATTGTAACAAATGTATCGCTACATATGCATAAACGTTGTCGGTATTCTATTCTCCTAACGAAAGCAACGAACGGGACGTCATGACCTACAAGATAACTCAGTGCGACAAATCCTAGTAAATATGGGTATTCTTCCCCAATGAGAGAAGGTTGTTTTGCAGTTTTTTCTCAAAATCGCAAGATGGCGTCTGTCCTTGGTGCTGAAGGCGCATCCATGCCAGTACGTAAAGTAATCACGCTAATCGCATTTTCAGTACAGTTGCGCTCAGAGCTCCCACGAGGAGTAACATGTCGATACGACAGCTCTCCCCGCCGCTCTGCCCGCCGTTGCCGTTCCCTTGCTGGCTCGGCTGCTGGTTGCTTGCCTGTCCGTTTTGTGTGGCTTTGCCGTCGGCGGCGGGGGCGGCCGGAGCCGCAGGGGCAGCGGTCTTGATCATGGCGGTGGGAAGGCTGGTGGAGTACGTGTCCCGATCGCCAGAGGACGCTCCTGACGTGGTCCCACCATTGGCCACAGTAGAGCCCTGCTTTGTGCTTGAACCCTGTGTGTAGTTGCAAATAACAACAACAAAGAGAATTGACGGTTTGTCTTTTCACAATTGAGCCCTTTCCCCGTTCACCACACTAATAATAAAAATCTTAAAAACACAGAAGTTTCAACAATTCCTTTCAATTATCTTTTGTAATGACTTTACTGGTTTAATCGACCGCGAACCGTAATGTAATTAGCAACAAGACAAAGCACTGCAGTTACAAGGATCGCTATTTTGTAATGGTGTCACAGTCTTTTATTCAATCTCCAAGTAGATATAGGGCCCGGCTAGTTTTTGCGATATTTTGTGTTTCTAGAATTGTCCACGCTGTTCTCTCCTCGCCTCCTCCGACCAGACCTGCACCTGCTTGGAGATCAGTTTTGCACGGCTAACAGGAAAACAGCGATATTTTTGTTTTACCGCACACGATGCCATGCCGTGTACGAACGGTGCGATATCTACTGCTATTTATAGCCGCGGATAAGATCTAAACACGATGATTGCCAATCTAGCCAATATTCCTATCCCCGAGAGGGTCCGAGACCAAGAGATCACCCTTTGCATTGATAAACCCGTGTAGGAGGAGGGCCACACCTCGGGCACTTTAAAGATTCCAAATGAGTAGTTTGTTTATTGTTTATTTCAGACTCAATGGCCCATAGTGTATAGACATACATATATAACGTGACACAAACACATCTAAAAAAATAAACAAACATCGAAATGTGTACAGATAAATAAGCTATCCTTTCGCATGTATTAGTAGTGTTACGCCTACAGGCAGTTTACCAGTTATGAAAAACAAACAAACAAACACACAAACAAATAAACAAACAAACCAGGACTGATACTGTAAGCTCAATTCTATCTCAATTTTTTGTTTTCATTTTCACACCTCCACACCAGTGTGTCGCAGGCATTTACTGATTTGCCCCCCTCCCTCTTGAACGCCCGTACATTTTGACCTTCCTCGATGACATTTTATGTACCGAAAATAAATGAGCTTTCATGGCTGTTCATACGAATTCACAAGTTGATAGATTGACTAAAGATCATTGCAGTTATTTGCTAACTGGTTAAATTTCTGCAGTCATATCTATCTATTTCATAACGCGATAAACAATTTATGATCATCACCAACTTATTTGTTCTTCTAAAGTACCCGTTATTGATTTACAGAAAGTGCATCCATAACCATTTACTACAAATTATGTTATATAGATCGGGTGAGACTCACCATAAATAGAGATCTATTTATACTGTCTGTATATCTGCCGGTCCACAGATAAATCATGGGCGGAATAAGGCAGCCAATTTCCTGGCTCACTGACACTTAATGCCGTGAAATAGGTGAGAACCTTGGCACGTTCTACAGAAGATTAATGTATGAGGGATATTTCGGTGGTAACGTTGGCCATAATGTTGTCTTGTAGGGGTATTGGTTGGCATTTGTACCCATATTGACTGATATTCATACAATATATCTGTTTCTACGTGACTTTGAAATAGCCGGTACGTCCACACATGCAAGTGTTTGCTTCACAATTCAGTCTTAGCCCAAATCTGCCGTTCCAAATTGTAGTCTTTTCACTGATGGATGTTTTGTCCCACTTAGAACTAAGCTCTGATGATCTCCGATAACAGGACGGTTTTCAACACTGCATTAACGTGTGACACTTATTGTCTGTATGAAGTATGACTGAACTGGGACGGGAAGTTTTTGGACAAGTTTTACTTTACGTAGCTTTAATAACAGGATTTTTTGTGGGACTTCAATAACGAATCAAACGGTGTAACGGTCGTCATTGGACGGTCAGTAAACCAATCAACGTATTTTCACTCCTTTACTGGTATGACAGGTCATGCAAACAAACAAAGAAACAAAGAAACAAAGAAACAAAGAAACAAAGAAACAAAGAAACAAACACAAAAACAAACAAACAAAAGAACGAACGAACAAACAAACAAACAAACACATGGCTAACCTGAACACCTGCGGTTCCACCACTCGTGCTTTGCCCCGTCGTGACGGTCTGGCTGTTCCCTGCAGGTGGCAACCCTCCCCCTGGGGTGGGGACGACTTTCCCGTCAGTGGGGGGTCCGTTCTGGCTGGGGGCAGACTGTGTCGTCGGGGACGCACTGATATCCACCTGACTGGACTGTTCACCGCCGTAAACAGGGATGATTCCGCACACACAAAGAAATCCCAGCACGGATAGCGCGTACAGGGCGGCCATGTTCAATACTCTCTCTGAAATGCAGGTATGGAATATTAAATCTATATGCTAACCATAGCGTCTGAGTCATCTCTGCTGGTCATGAATATACAGGATGAGTCACAAAGAGAAAGCGCGCAAAGTTAGAAAAGGTGGGGTTTTTACACCAACCAACCAACCAACCAACCAACCAACCAACCAACCAACCAACCAACCAACCAACCAACCAACCAACCAACCAACCAACCAACCAAACAACCAAACAACCAAACAACCAAACAACCAAACAACCAAACAACCAAACAACCAATCGTTAGGTTCAAAAGGACATGAATAGTAGAAGTTCATTATAAAAATAAACATACGCCTGCGAATCAGAATGTCTGACTACATCGATTATTTTCTCTCTTAAGTCCCAAGTTCTGGGGCCCCCAATTTCGCGGGTCACTGGTATTAGCCACCTAGGACGGGAGTGTGTTAAGGGGAATGCTAAAATACCGCGTATAATATTGGAACTGAGACCGCTTTTGTAAAATACCTGCCCAGTATGGAATTTTTATCTTCCCGCGCTCAAAATAGTTCTACAGAAAAATATATTCTTCTGGCATGCAAACAAACAACTAAACCAGAAAGGTAACATTTGCAAAGCAAATGCATAATGTTTACCTTCGCATAATATGGTCTCCTCTGTCAATAGGTACTCAAACACATTCATATACATGTACATGGTCAGACAGGAGTCTAAATCCCTCCTGCTTTAAAATTGCAACATTATGTAACCCAACACTAGTTACCATGGTGACAGACAGTCTTGTTCAGGTCATTGACCTTTTTCGTTTGGAGAAGAAGAAAAGACGAAACGTAGCAAAAACAATATGTTTTCCTTCGATAAACATAACAAATAAACAAGTAGACGAAGAAACGAGGCGTTCCCTCGCAGATTACAATATCGGGTCTCCAGCTGTCATGGACTGCCCCTTGCCAACTTTTCAATATCATTATTCCCCGCAGTCTGCAATACCACAGACTAATTGACCTTATCTATTCACCTTTCTGTCACCCCGGCAGAAACACTGCATTCATCAAGGCTACACGTCCGGCTTAATGAAAAGACGACTCGCGCAAATTTCTTCCACAGGCGTGTTAATAGAATGATTGTAACACGTAAAATCATCGTCCATCCATCTTCATCCTTCCTGTCATCCTGCCATCCAAGGATATACAACCCCTCAGTGTTGACATATGAAACGTCCCTTATCCATCCGTGGACAGAAAATGGCGAATGGGTAATTAAAATGGCAAACCATTTAGCCATTTAGCCATAAAATGCAAATGGTAATTCGTCAATAAAGACGTAATTTCTTGCTAATTTTCCATGTTGTACATCGATGGCATTGTACATAGAGTAACCGAAATCAGAATTTTAATGAAAAGGCGAAATGATATAGCGCTTATGGTACAGTGATATTCTATGGTGTAAGTTTATCGTTATACATACATTTATGGATTCAGTTAAATAAATAAATACAAAGGAAATGTCAAATACAGCTAAATACATGAAAAATACACTTTATGCATGCCGTAGTCCTAACAAACCTAACTACAAAAGAAAAGGACACTTTTGATCAGGTTTAACCAAACTTATATTAACCACGAAAAGTGCCATTGGTTTGTATTCAATTATTCATTACTGGGAGTCTACCCTAATCGTATCTATGGATGGAGAGAGACTATAGAGGTCTATAGTCTATATGTTATAACTACATGTCCAGACATAAAGTTCACTGACATCGATTAGCAACTGTAAACGGCTGTGGTAATGACCGTTACATTCGTTTGAACATCTATCATGTCATTCTTTTGTCTGCGCCTACCCTGGTGCTCTCTACCTCTGTTTAGCGTTGGACGAGAGAGAACAAAGGACTTGCATAGCAGACTGTAACATAGGCATAGCAAGCCTATCCACCAACCATTCACTCCGCATACTAGAACATATACATGTACTCACTTTAGTCCCATTATTCTTTGTTCTACAGTACTTTACACAAGAAAAATTAGGCTGTTTGGTTGTATTGATTTAGTACATGTACGTGCACCACACAAAGACAGAAAGGGCATCAAAATTGCATTCAGAAATTGCCCGAAAGACAAAAAATCGAGAGGTGGTGTGCTACTTTTCTTTGTCCTTGCTCTAAATCGTGACAGAAAGACAATTTGAGATGTATTAATCCTGTGCATTGTTTTCTTTGGATTGCATTCATGGACATGAACCCTATGGTAATGATCGTATAGTCTGAGAGAGAACTATTCGCAGCTATACCTGCACATGGTATACATGATTTATTTCGTCAAAGTAGAAATATGACTACGTTAAACTAGCTCGATGCAAACCTGTCTTTACAGAAGTACATCATGCACATTGCGATAACATTAGCACAATCGCCAAAATATGAAACAGTATAGCAGTACATATGTTCCCAATCGAGTTTTGTTAGACTTGTTCTTTACAATAGCTAATACTTTATTCCTGTATTTTGATGTATATCCAAATTTCTCGTCACAAAAAGAAACAGTTCACCTACCTTCTTGCTGTGTCTACCAGCTGAGCTTCACACCGCCCAAGTCTGATGGAGTCTTTCCAGTGATACCGTCACCACAACGTGAGAGCCCGGGCTGCAAAACCGATAGTTTTCCCTGCCTCGATAACGAATGACTCACAGCTGAGGGTTCGATCTCATCCACAGTCCTGATTTTACTTTCATATGGCGAGATGGTGTTTTTCCCGAGTGACTCCCACCGGCACACAGTGAGGGGCGCCGCACTACATTAGCTTTTACCGGCTAGCTGGAATATCTGATCCCGCTTCATTGAACAAGAACGATGATTGGATTAGACTTGATATTGGACTGGTAGACAATGTAATCACAGCGTGAGAGGGATGCTAAATTTCAACGCGAAGAGGGAGTGCATATGGCGAGAAAGGATCCCTCTTCGCGAAGCTGTCAAGTTGGAAGGAAAGGTGGAAATGCTGCTACAATTCTTAATATTGGATTTCGGAGTCAACAAAGAGATCCGAGTTGTACATTTTCTGTTAAATACATATACATAAGCAAACCACTAATGTTGTATTTTCTATGAAAAATACTACATGTATATCATATCCCTTTCTCGATGTTACAATTCGTTTTGATATATCAGCAACAGCAGAATTTTGATATCTATATTGAGCCAATCATTGGAATTATCATTAACTCGAGCCCATTCAATGCACCTCACGAATTCACTGTGATTAGCGTATCAGACTTAAAATAACGGCAGAAACAGATACACGTCTCCTAATGTAGGTTTCTTGTGCTTAATACCTTTCTTATCGATTGCTATTAAAGACCTGACGGGTTGTATCATTGTCAAAGGCCGGCTACCATTTTGATACAGCGAGAGAGTTTGAGCTATCGAAATAATTTTCTGAGGGGAAAATTGTATTTCAAAGTGTGAAATATGATTTGAAGGAAGGTAGGAACATACAAGTCCCCTCAAGAAAAAGTGGAACGATTTTAGCTCTGACAGAATATTCCAAGGTCATTGACCCCAGCCCATAATACTACCCACCACAGAACATTGAACCCTGGGAAAGTGGGGCACAGATGGATGTCGTAATCACTCAGCTGTCGTCTGACGGCCAGCCCGTCTCAGACAAAAGACCTTAATTCCCGCCAAAACGTGACCAGAATCCATGTGAGCACTGTCTCCTGATCTACATGCACAACCCAGGCGTCTAAACCACACTAAAAGGTTGCAAATTTACCTAAAATGTCACATCGACTCGGAGGCATTTCTTTTCCATTCAGATGTGCCGGCTTAAAGCCGTAAATCCGGCTATGTAATGTTTTTTTCATTGAAATCGATTTGTAGTGATTGGATACTTATTCAGACGGGATCATAGTGAATGTGAATGTCAGAATAAGTGATGCAATGTCATATATCTGTTGTTTTATTTCTTTGTCGGTGGCCTTAAGGGGCATCCTAGTTTGGGGACATAAAAACAATAAATGGCATGTGTAATAAAAACTTGATAAAAAGTTAACCCACTATAATTTATTGTCCCCTATGAACTACTGGCAAACAGTTTATCAATGTAAAGTTGCCTAATGCTTTTTTAGTGTTTCTGTATCGAGGTTAGGTACATATGAGTCACCGGTATGGGAACTGGTAGCTCAAACTCAAAGGCTTTGTCGATCTTAGGAAAAAAATATGTGATGATTTGTCAATGTGTTAAAGATACAATTCATCTACATATTTTTTTCCCTAAAATATGTAAAGAAATATCATGAATTTTAACTATAACGTATTTACTTATTTTTATCTTACATCTATATACCGGTATACGATATAATGTTGATTCGTATTAATGTTTTCCCTTAACGTTATTATATGATATATGCCGTTATGGGTGACTGAAAGCAAATGAACTTCAATTTATAGCAATATCCAATTTCCACGAGGGAACGATGATGTATTAATATGCGTTCCTGGATCATTTGAATTGTTAAAGTGGGTGTTTTGCAATCGAAATTTGATATAGGGACATGGTGTGATAAATATGCTACCAAGATGACATTAATTACACAATAATGACAAAAGCAAGGTAATATCTGAGTAGCAATATCATTTAGTGTGAACAGAGAAGAAATAAAAAGAATATTTATCTAAACTGTACATACAAGAATGCCAGGTCCTAGAATAACTTTTGTTTTGAATATCGAAGAGAAAAAACAAATGATATGTGCATATTGGTAAGATATATTTTGCTCCAAACTTTAAAAAAAATTCAGATTATCTTCATAACCGAAAATTGTGTTGCGTATGATATATAATATATCCTATTACATACCGTATAATTTAAAACTATAAACTTTATTTCAAATGCGCCACCAGTGCCGCAGTCATTGATAGAGGAGTTAAGTCTGGTTTACTGACACAGATTGAAAACGTTCTGCCCTCCCTCCCTTCCCAAATGGCTTCGTTCTGTGAAGTTGAAGTCCTGCAGCAGACTTGTGTTCGTGACGAGACTGCAAAGAACGTACCGTCTTACTTCAGCTTCTCCATCATAGCGCAGTGACTGTCACAAAATCGAAAATCGATCTCAAAACTTAACAGAAAGATTGTTAGCTCTATGAAAGGGGAGTTGCACTGGGGGTATTTTTTGGTTTGTCTGTCGGTACGTTGTCTGTGTTTCTGCACCACGTTGATTTGTATATCTGACATAACCAAAAGTAACTTCAGAAGCTATCGACCAGCAACATTTTTTTTAAGTGTACGCTTTGGATGGATTGTGGTGATGTTTCCTTATTTGTCTACTGAGAATCAAGCTACAACTTGCCTCAGTACATTGAAAGAGCACCACGCGGGTTTGTCAATACAAGGACATTATACTTGTAATATAATGTCCTTGGTCAAAAGAAACTTGATTAAAAGTCGCAGCAACCCCCGGTTTTAAGACAACACATACTAGTAATAGTATTATTATAAAGTAAGAATTCATCTATAGTAAGTGCAGTACTGAACAGACAAGATAGATGCCGCTGAGACCACATTGGGCAAAAACACACCAAATATTTTTTTCTTATTCAACCCTATCCTGTTTTGGGCTGTCTCATTGAAAATTTAAAGAGGACAATTTTGTATTCCGTCGTGAATTGGCATCTATGACACCAAGGGGGCGTTACCTTTATTTGCGCCTGCGCACTACCTTACCCGGAAGTAAATTGCGTGCAGAGAACTTGGCGAACCAGTCTGGTGGCACACGTAGTCTTATAACTAGGCAAATCATCTCTTACTTAATTCCAGCTCTGACAGTTGTCTCAACTTCTTGAGCCGATTTCTCTTCGCCTTTTCAAGACTTGGTCAAGAACGTGGCACAGGACCGAGAAAATGGCGCGTGCGAGACGGCTCCTCTTCCTAGTCGAAATTTTGTTCCTGGCGGTAAGTTTGAGTTCTAGCGACCAGGAAACTGTCAACGATTTCGGCGATGGAATTCGAAGCGTGGAAGCAGAAGCTACGACGTGGCCGCCGAACGTTGTCTCCTCAGAAGACGACCCCTCCCTCGCGCCAGGCCATCTGAAGCCCATCGGCGCGAACGTCCCGAACAAGGCCGTGAAGGTCCTGCAGGGCTTCCCTCCCCCTGACGTGTTCCTCCGGGACTACGCCATCCCGTCCGTGCCCGTGCTGTTCAGGGCAGCGGTGACCGACTCCGTCGCCTTCAAGAACTGGAACACGGACGAGTATTTCCGGCAGTTTTCGGAGGCGGACAGGCAGACGCACACCATCGAGACCAGGAAGAAGGAGGTCCGGACACAGAGACCCACCGCCTTGACACTGCGCCAGTTCCTGGATAGATACAACCAGGAAGACATCTACATGGTGGAGGCCGTGCCCAGCTTCTTAAGGTATTTAGATAGTCAAATATTTACCGTATCGTATCCGTAAATGATTTCTCATCATGTCGGCCAATGATTGAATACTAGTACCATTTGTAGTTGATTTATATCCACAACCACCTGTTAAACAAACATACAAACAACCAGATTCTGTAACCACAGAACATGTAAATTTTGTACAGAAAATGCAATGGAGGACGAAATTCCCTTTATCTGCATGCCATTGCCCTCGTTGTAGCACCGAAAGAGATTAGTTCCGTCACCAAAATGTTCCCTAGCTTTATTCACCTCCCCAGCCTACAAAAAACTGCATTTTTATTAACACCTCCAAATAATCCATATATCTCGCAACATGTCGGCCATTTCATACTCCACTGCACACACAAAAGAAATCAAACCCAACAATAATTATATCAAAAGTAGCATTAGCATTAAAATTATCATCTGTACTGTATATTATTTTATCATGTTCTTGCAATTAGCCCTCGGGCATGGATCCCGAATTTGCAATAAACTTTCAATAAATATGTTTATTGAACTTTGCTATTCCACCATACCACATTGTATGATATGTGAATAAAAGCTATCTGCTATTTAAAAATCATAACCATACAATAAAACATGGCATTTCCAGAACAATTGAGATATGAAAACCTGAAGTTCTCCTGCACTATAGATAATGTTATAAGAAATTGTTGCTGATACTTGATCTCTTCATTAACTCACACATTACATGTTATTTCAGGAAAGATGTCCCCATGCCAAAGTCCCTCCTGTGTGAACCACTTACCAACTTGCTGGTAGACACGGTAAGGCAGAAAAAATGTTTCTGTCATGATAGAGAACAGACACAATCTATCTCAGTATTGTTTTTGGCTTAATTGTTATATACAAATGAAAAGAAAACTACTCTCCTCTTAACATCCGAAAACCCACAAATTATAGAAAAAGTGGGATCCTTTGTCTTCCTCTGTCTTCAAAAAAGAAGTCAAACCCAGTAGTTTTCTAGTAGTTTCTTAATAGTTATCAGTAGTTCTATGTGTATTAATTATCTGTTTTTATACAAATGTTTCTTCTGTTCATGCAATTAGCCTTCGGGCATGAATTTGCAATAAACTTTCTATTGTTTGTGTATCTATCTGTGTGTGTATCTCCACTGCAGTTTCTGTAAGTTTTGTTAGAGGGTGCTTACTGCCACATGATAATTTTTCAATTTCAGTAATACTGTACCAAAACATTTGTTCTTAAGAGACTTGAGATACATAAGATATAGTTTCTTCTTCATTGACTCGACAAAATGTACAAATCGGATAAAACTAAATAATGTTACATGTATGAATAAAGTCATCCTATGCACAGAATATATGTATGTGGCAAATAATGTACAGAATATATGTCAGCAGCAACATTAGAGGTGTAAGGTAACCTGTTGTTTCCCATTTACAGGTGATGTGGTTCAGCAGTGGAGGCACCAAGTCTGTTCTACACAACGATGATGTAGACAACATCAACTGTCTGTATGCTGGGAAGAAGGAACTTGTCTTCATCAACTTCCCAAGATACAGAAATAAGGTAATGAGAAATGTAAACAAAAATGTTGGGAAAGATCTTTCCATCCCAACTCTCAACTCACTCTTTATTAACCTTCTTCCTATGGCCTAAGTCCATAACAAATACAGATTTGTTGCCAAACTACTACCAGACTGAAGGGTAAAGAAAGAAGTGGAGGGAGAAACAAGCTTTAGAAGTCCAATTAATGATATATCTGCCATTCAGGTACTACATGTACATGTGTAGTATAGAAGGGTCCATCTCAAACATAAATGTTTTTAGTCAAAGTAAATAATTCTTCCATGTAATAAAGGTAATATTTTGTTTTGTTTGTTGCAGGTGGACCTTGACCACCCTGAGGGAAGCTACTCAAGTATGGATGTTGAAGCGGTTGATTTTACCAAGTATCCATTCATGAGAGATGTGGAGTATCACAGAGTCAACATGTCAGCAGGGGACTGTCTCTATATACCATACAGATGGTAAAGAACCATGAACATGCTGATAATTTATATTAAACAAGTATTCCTATATAATCTTCAAGAAGATGTAGGGTTCAACTTAGTGTTTTATACATGTTTTTTACAGAAGGAAAACATATTGTTTTTGCTCAGTTTCTTCCTCTTCTTCAAATGAATAAGGTCAATGACCAGGACCAGACGTCTATCACCATGGTAACTGGTGTCCGGTTACATAATGTTGCAAGTGCCATGCAGAACTTATAGTTCAAGAGGGGCTGCATGGTCACCATGTATATTATGAATGTGTTTGAGTATAATAAACAAAACAGTAGATTCTTAAGCTGGACCACGTGAAGGTAAACATGATGCATTTGCTTTTCTGCATATTTCTCTCTTCCCTTCCCACACAGTGTGGTACATTCGGGTGATAGACTCTCGGGTGTCAATTGACTTTTATACTTCACTGTAGGTACCATCAGGTGAACTCCTACGGCCGTAACATTGCGGTGAACGTGTGGTGGGAACACAACCTCAAGAAGTACGTTGAAGCGTTGTCACAGGACTGCGGAGACCTGTCTGAAGATGCGACCCTCGCTGACTTTAACATTGAGAACCCACAAGAAGAACAACCCTCAGATCATCTGTAAGTTTGAGGTGTTTCTGTGTATGTAATGACATGATTATGTTTTGCAGATTTATGAAGTAAAGAAGTCTTTGACATTCAATCAGGTCTATCATCTTGGAGATGAGCATGACGGAGATCTAGAAGTCAAACTTTTTTTCTTCTCCAACAGGAAGGAGTTTCTAGACAGTGTCAAGGATGAGACTGTGACCTTTGAGGTCTTTGAGGCCAGTGTCAAGAAGGTAAGACAAAAAGACTGCATATTTCCCCAAGATTGGATATAAGAGTTTTCTTTTACACAACCAAATATTCCTACCTTGGTTACGTTTCAGTGTCTCTCAGACACCTTCTTCTGAGATTGCATACTTCTTTGACCTTTAAAATCTTTAAAAAGGTCCAGTCTTTTAAGCTGAGTTAACTGTCTGAAATATCCACCATACAAAGCCTCTTTTGTTTCTTCCAATTTTGTTGTTTTACATACATGTGTATGGTGATGTATGATCTACAATGTATGGTCTCATTCTCACAGGATAGGGTGGCTACAGAGCTGATTATTTGGACACCAGAATGCAGACAGATTATTAAAGAGGTGGGTGTGGTTAGTATGTAATAAAGATGTAGAAAAGAATGATATCTTTGGAATGGCGTAAGCCCAAACTAGGTTAGATTTTCCGGCAGGTGACTGAGCAATGAGAACTACATTTCATGAACATGCTTTTATAACACTACCTGGTATTGATGACACTCACAGCAAGTCAATGGAAAGAGCTTACAACTCATTGAATTCTTCTGTTGTTCAGATGTTTGACGAGATTGACAGGAACGAGGACTCTGTACTCACTCAGGATGAATTAGATCTTATGCAAGAGGTAAGCATTCAATTTTAACATGACATGCATAAAACATAAAACATTACCTCTGTACTGAGGTTTTGTTTTTGGCATGTCTGTGTATTGGCTTGTGTTACCATTACAGTTATTTCTACATGCTGGGCACATTGGAGACATTGACAGAAGTTAGGTTAAAGGTCCCAGAAAAGGTTATCTCATTTCCTGTCTTTAATTTACTACTGAATCTCTATTGCCATAAGGGAGCCAGTGAGAAGACACATTTACAGCAAGAACTCCACAATAATGAATAAAGCAAAAAGTTGACAAAAACTCAAAGAGTACCAGGATAGGTGTATAAAACAACCTGTTTGTTTTCAATGTAGGAGGAGCTTGAGGAAGTACTCGGGGAAAAGCTAGATGGCATAAGGACTGTCATCATCGACCAAGTAGCACAGCTCAGACAGGTAAATATCTTTCATTAATTGAACTGTTCGTCTTGATAGCAAGTTGTCAGATGCTTTTTATGCTTCAGCCATGAGTGTAGTTCTTGAAGTGGCTAAGGCCTAACAACAGTCATGTCACTTTCTTCACTTCTTTAATACAGGGTATTAGCAAGGTATTTTTACCCTGTATTAAAGAAGTGAAGAAAGTGACATGACTGTTGTTAGGCCTTAGCCACTTCAAGAACTACACTCATGGCTACCTTCACTCACATCATTTCGAACAGTACATTCATGGCTACTGACGTTACATGAGACATTTTTCCATTTTTCTTGTTATGTGAACTTATTATCCCAAAAGGCAAGGGGAACAGAACTTTCTTAAATCAGGCTTGCATGGATATCATCTATGGACTGTACTTGCTACATGTCCTTGTAGTTTTGATGATTGAAGACTGGTGTCAATAACTAAATTGTTCTGACTTTTGACCACTACAGTCTGTTGAAGCAGAGGTGGCCAGGGGGCGGGCAGAGAGTTATGTAGAACTGGTGAAGAAGCTGCTGGATGAAGGAAGAACAACTTTAGCTGGCGCTGATGAGTCAGCAGAACAAGGTCATCAGGAGCTGTGAGATAGCAACAACTGGATTGACACTGTAACAGTGGGGTTCAAGCGCCGCTAACAGATCCATTCCAACGGGTCCGGACCTTTTGGCATAGTTGTTAGTGTGCTGGTGTTGTGAGCTGGCTGCCTGGGTTTGGCGTGGGTTTGATTCCCGGCGTCCCTGGAGTCAGTGATTTTCCTGTTTCTACTCGCTCCTATTTCTTTCACTGGTTGCCACACCAGGAACCGAACCCAGGCCTTGGCGATGAGGGCGCCAAATCATGAACCCCACTGTTACAGCACTTCTCTGCAGTCTGTCTTAGGTCTCTTGCTGCTAACTCCCACCGTTAACAATAGACATTTGGTGCATGGGTGCACCCTTAGGCGGGTGAAGGTTATTCATAGAAGATCTGGGATGTCCCAGGAAAGATTTAGGGTTGGTGTAAATATTTTTAGTTGGTAATAAGATGAAATTAGGTAAGGCAGCTGGCACAGATTATTTTATTTTGTGCTTTTTTCTGTTGTACAATGTCAAACTCCCATATTCTGTACTTTCAGAACCAACCCATACAACATTTCCAGATATATTTGTTGTAGACGATTGGTGATAATATATACATGTAATGCATCTACCGGTACTACTTTTCTTGAAAGCTAAAATTTGAGTGTGATATGTTCTGGCTGCATATCGATATACATGTACATATATACGTACAATAGAAGATTTTAAGTCTGAACCTGTCAACATATGTAACAAGGCTGTAATTTAAAAAAAAACTGAGATATACACTTCAAACATACATTACCAGGTGTTTATATATATATATATTAGAGATACACTGTATGTGAAAGTGACTGTAGCTTAAGTGTGGGGCATTTGGCTTTGAGAATACCAAGGAGCTTTATTTGGCAGCTCCTTGAGAATACTTTAACGTTTCATGTATTATAATGTTTAGGCAAGGAGTGTATAGTGGCCACACCAATTTGTATCTTAGTTCTCAAATACCACCAGTTTCATTTTTTCTGATTTGCAAAAAAAAGTGCAACGTGTAAGGTTCTGAATCAAGCCCTAAATGCTCATTTTTTTGCCACTAACAGTTGAGCAAAGTTTATTTTTTTGGCTGACCATCTCATTGGTCTCCTGCAAAAATCTGAGAACATCAAATCAAATTGGTATGGCCTAAATAATGCTGCTATTACTTATTAGAGGTGTAATATAACTTTATACGATAACGGTATGTCTTGGTAATTGTTTGATATTGCACAGGATTTATTTTAAGATAGAGGGACTTCAATCAAAATAAATCATTTTCAATCAGATTGTTTCTTGTGCTACTTTCATAACAGAAATTTTCGAATGAATACTAACGTTAACGTTAGTACTAGTATAACGTTAATGTTATACTTTTTAAATTGATATCAGGTAAATTTATGATGTTGTATTACCATGGAGTTCCAAAACAAACTGCTAGGACCAGGTCCAACCTATGCTACCCTAAACCTAGTTTAACCTACCCTAAACAGCAGATGTACAACTGGAAATTCCGCTGCAGTACCAAGGCCAAGGGAAGCTGGTAGGAGTCCAAAATCGACCTTAACCTTCATCTTTCCGGGACAATCTTAGATAATCTTCAGCTATACTACAGTACCTACAAGTCAAATGGGAAACACAAAGAGCAGTAAAGACAGACACACCAAAAACAAATATGCCTCCTTCGTGGATGTAACCAACTCGCGAGTTGCCCTTCAGAAGTACCTCGATCTAATAAAGGTCAATCTGTAACCCGGAAGTTGATTACGACCAAATCATATCGCGCATTGATATTGAGGAAAAAGAAATAAAAAGAGGGAAAGATTTATGGAACATTTTTGGCCTAAATTATGATACGAGTAATACATAAGACAGCTATGTCATTATTTCTCTCAGTTCTGGTACTTTTAGTAATGTTTCAGCAGTAAAATAGTAATTTGGACGTATTTTTTTGATAACCGGAAGTCGGATGTATTGGGTGTTGTTCGGCCGCACTGTTCGGTGGGGAGGGCGACAACGTTACTTTCTCCACTCTTCTATCTATCTGCACATCTTTTCGGCACATTTTGTTTTCCCCGTAGGGAGAAATACCTAGAAATGCGTAGAAACATCCAAATTCTAACAGATAACGACACGAGTTCGATGGGAAAAGTGTTGAGAGAGGAATTCCAGTAACCGAAGGTCTATCGCCATCCTGAATCTTCTAGTTCAGAATCTTGGACGATGACATCGACTGGCGAAAATGGCGCTTCCCGTGCGGTGAGAAAACAGTCCAAATTCAATACGTAAATTATTTAGGACATTCTCTATGCTAAGAATATCAATATTGGCAGTCGTAAAAATTAAATTGCGACATTAAAATTACTTAAATTACTAAGTATTCTACACAAAAGCTTACTTCTGTTTGAAGTCTAACTTGAGGTCCAAGTTGTAGTTTTAGTAAAGTGAGTTGTAGTTTTGGAAATTAAATATTTTGGTCGGTTGATAGTGAAAAATGCTCATGCACAGTGTGATGCATAGTGATATACCAAAGTTGAAGGTCTCTGAGCTGAGACATAAACAAACAGTTTGGGGTGCCCATGTAATTCTGAGCTGGGTTATAGTTTAAAATTGGAGCAGGAAAGGATTAAGTCATTTACATCAGAAATATGACCTAATGATCATGGTGTTTTTTTTGTCTTATAAGAGATATATCACTAATTAACTATTTCAAATTTCAGGATCCAGGCTTTACCTGCAGCTGCTGCAACTTCAGCTTTTTTGATAAAGCCAGCTTGGACAGGCACTTGATTCAGGTCCACAAGGAACAACCGTCTGATGGTCCAGACAAGGGCGAGAACACAACCATCCAGACATCCAAATTTGTCTGTACCCTCTGCCAGAAAAACTTTGTTCGTCAGAACAATTTAAAAAGGCACTGGCTTTCAGTCCACGAGAAAACACCCGATGATCCAGACAAGGCCCATAACTCAACCGATCAGCAGTCCAAATTCTTCTGTAGCCACTGCAATAAAGACTTTTTTCATAAATACAGCTTAGAAATTCACGTAGATGAGGTCCATAAGGAAGACACAGTGAAAAAGACAACACCCGCCCCACCAAACAGTGGTGCCGTTAAATTCTCCTGTAGTCTCTGCCATAAAAACTTCACTCGTAAAAATTGCTTGAAAAGGCACTGGATTCAGGTCCACAAGCAAGATTTCGATGATCCACATGAGGCAAAAAAGACATCCTGTATTCACCCAAACTGTGATAAAGTCTTCTATCACAGGACCAGGATGCTGAAGCATCTTGAAGATGATCACGACATGAGACTGTCCAGTAGTACCCATCGCTTTGACACAGAGAGGGACTTCCTCGACTGGAAGGAGAGAGAAGAGAGAAACAACCTGGTCCAATTCAGTAAGCAGAGTGGATCCAATTTTGGAAAAGATACGCGATATTCTTACTATATTTGCGAGCATGACGGATCTGATAGGGCTCACCGCGCCCACTGGCAGCCTGCTCGGCTGTCGTCGCGACGAAACAAGAAGGGGCGCGTGAAGACCGGACACGTCTGTCCCGCCAGGATGCTGGTGAAATCTGAGCTAAACTCAAGTGTGCTGAGAGTGACATACATAAGTACTCACAACCACGAGCCTCGTCCACGTGTTCCGAGCGCACGTTCTCGCCGCACGTGTTCCCGAACTACGCCCCATACGCGTCGCACGGGCAAACCCAAGTCACGAGGTAAGAAAGTAGCATCAAGTGTTTCTCAAGCTACACAACCATCTACAGCGCATGCTGAAGACAACAATGCTGCTTTGTTCATAGCTGATGATCTTGGAAATGAAGACATGGATTCTGAATCGGATTCTGGCACTGCTGGCTCTGAAGTGTTGATGCTGGAAGAGACAAGAGGATACCTGGCAGAACTGATAGGGATGGTCCAGAATGAGCAGGTGCAGAGAACTGTGCTGCCTCAAATTCATGATGTGTTGAAGAAAGCTGTATATCAGTGTAAAGCCATCAAAGCTCAAGCTGCCAGTGCCAGCAGTGTTGTACAGCTGTACCAGTCAGAACCGGTGTTACGACAGCCCTTACCAGGACAGAGGGAACATGACTATTACTGCATATAACAGCTTTCCACCTTAGGCCAGCTACATGCTGGTCCCTTGTCCCATCCCAATAGATTTATAAATGATTTCTTACATATTGAGGCTCATATAAAAACAAACGCATAGCCTATGTTGTTCATGACAGGCCTTCTGGCAGACAGTTGTTTCTTTTAGTCCTTTAGGTTTACTAACTCTAAAGTTTGGACACTTATTACTTGTTTTAGTAGAGAAACTCAGTTTAATGTTTATGGAAAGGTGCACTTTTCAGCTACAGATCTATCAATCAAGGTGTATGTACAGTCTTTGATGATTTGTATGTCCTTTCAGTATTCTTGTTCATTTAATAGGAATAGAATAACATCTTTAGTATGTTCATCTGGTTGCCAAATTCATAAGATTTAAAAAAGCATAACAAGTCAACTTGTTACTATGCTTGGCACTGTTGATGTAAGGAGTAAATTTACCCCCATAGAGAAACATCTATTAATACATTTGTATTAATAACTTCTTATTAGAATGGAAGAAATTGGAAATATACATTGTTGAAAATTGTTCCCATGCAATAAACATTGACAAAAATTCAGACACTGACTTCCTGATGTGTTACATGTACTTTTATTTTCTAAATGTGTTGAAAAGCAGGATCATGATGTTGCTCGCCTACTAGGTTTTATTTACATCACTATTTCACAAATACACAACTCTGTAATACAACTCTGTGATTACGCATTTGAAATAAATAAAAACAGCAATAATATATAGGACAATTTTACTATGCAACATGTGAAAGGCAATTTCAAGTAATACATGTAAATTGTAAATAGGATCTCAAACACTATCATTATTGTATGGGGTCTCCGTATTGGTTGGTTTTCGGTAGAGCAGGACTTGATGGAGGCTGTTCTGGGGGTTTTGAGGCTACTTCTCTTGCTTGAGCAAGTGTTCCTGTGACAGAAATGCCGTTAGTGCCTTTTGAATCAATCTACAGGTTCATTTATCAAAAGCAAACACAATTACATTTTCTAAACACAGCAAAAGTTGTAGACCATATTACTGGTAAGGACAAAAGCAAATGGGGATGTTGTATCTACCTGATTCTTCTTTCCCCAGTTGCAACAATCTCACTTTCTCCTCATGAGCTGACCTGATCTTGTACCATTTCTGCTGACACTCCCTACTTCTGGTGTAGGCAACTACCCAACCAGAGCCTGCTGCTACCACTAAGGGAACAACAACAAAGTTTAAATGGCCTTCTGGCAAAGTACTGCTTGCAAAGAAAAACTCTTTCAGGCTCATAGTTTATTATACATAACATTACATGTACAAGTGAATTACATTAAAAGGTACATGTATAAACATCTAAAGCTCAACTTAAAAGACATGTTTTCATGGATATTTACAAAGGAAAAAAATAGTTTGGTCTGATTGCATTTTACCTGCAGGTTAACACTGCCTGAAATCTAAAATCAACAGCATACTAAACAAATGTACATGCATCTATACTAGAATTTTGAGCATTACTATTGAAGTTTGTGCCCTTACCAATAGAGATGACCATGGCTGGATTACTCCCCCATGGAAGTCTTTTTCTCAGAGCACTCTGTCCTATAAATGTCACCAGGCCACCTGTTGATTGAAGAGCATGCAAACATTTGTTAGGACTTTGATACACTGCAAAAGGTAGAGTGATAAATAGTTCTGTTCAATAAAGGGCTGTGACAACAGCTAGGGATTCAAACTCCCAACCCCTTGGTCCAGAAGTCAAGTCACTATTAACCACTGAACTATAACATACTATGGAAAAGTTCAAACCAAAATTTATATGATGATCAATTTGGGACATATCTAGGTCAGATTGTGAACATTTCTTCTACCCCTTTCACCCTTAATTATTAAAGTTAATAATAGTGACACTGACTGGTGTCTTTTATTTTACTAGTAATAGTTACCTGTGACTGTTGCGAACACTCCAGACATAAAGGCCGCAGACTGACACACAGTATAAGCTTTTGAGCCCTGGAAAAAATGAAATGTCATTATTGTAAGTTATAAAACAAATTCACAATAGCATAAAAATTCTGAAAGATTTGTGAAAGTTCATACCGGGTATTTCTCCTCTACTTCAGGATCATCCATGGGTCCTGTCAACGGCATTTTGCTGTCACTTCAGTTTTTCCAGTTATTGTTGATAAACCTAAGAAACTGTCACAAAACACGTGTGTGATATAAACATGACACACCCTCCAACCTGGTCAATGTACACATTTTATAACAAAGGTCAAGCTGTGACCCGGAAGTATATCGGGATCAACTACATCGCGCATTAATATTCAAAAAAATTTTAAACACAGAAAAACGGTATACTTGTAAAACCTGATTGGCAAAGAGCTTATTAAATCTATCCAGAGATTACATAACTATTGTTTTTCTATTGGTCTTAGTTTTGGGTTACAACAGGGAAGGAGTTATTTCGAGACTATTTTTTTAAACTCCCGGAAATCGGAAGTACTCGGGTGTTGTTCGGCTGCGATGTAAAGTGGGGAGGGCGAAAGACCAGCGTTTTCCAACTGAACTTTGCTCGGTGGATTTTGGATGTTTCGCCCCGTTTCTTCTTATCGTCCAGCCCGACTATTGCGTACGTTTGTGTCCCTGTTTCCTGAGAGGAGGAGGATGTTGAAGCTGGCTGGTTACGGCGCCCTGGCGGCGGTGCTGTGGCGGTACGCCGGGCTGGGGTGGGCGGGGGTTGTGGGCGGGATCACCGCCGTGTATC
The DNA here is from genome assembly GCF_001625305.1 of Branchiostoma belcheri. Classification (NCBI taxonomy): domain Eukaryota; kingdom Metazoa; phylum Chordata; class Leptocardii; order Amphioxiformes; family Branchiostomatidae; genus Branchiostoma; species Branchiostoma belcheri. The sequence goes on along the minus strand of NW_017804242.1, from coordinate 3,234,925 downwards.
TCGTCACTGGCGGCTGGAGGTTCGCCCGTGTCGTGGCGCTCACGCTACCGAGAGATATTCAGTAAGTCTGCAAATATTCATTATATTGCACGGCGTTTTATAATCTTCTTCTCCCGGCCTACAGCTTTAATAATTTGTGTATGGAAATATCATATTGAAATTCACCCATAAAAATTACGTTGTAAATTAAATCTTTTATGATCTTTGATCGCTGACAGAACTACAGATCTAGACGAGCCACGTGACGTTCTTATTTTTTATACCTGTTTTATTTATTGTTTTTAGTCCTCTATATTCCTCACAAGTTCCTATTTTGATTATGATTGACATGCAAATGCAATTGCCATCTAATTTGGCGTACGTTTATGAATAGCAAATGTCAGATTAAATGAATATTGTTATCTAGTGATACTGTGTTGTTGACTTTGCCTATCAAACCTTTTCCCTGCTACGATACTGACATGTTTTATCTAACAATTCAGATTTTGTGCAAAATCACGTGCAGGTCAAATGATCCATTATACTCGATCAATAAAAAGTACTTACATTGTTGCAAAATGCATTTGTTATTGATTTATGTCTTAAATATTGTATGTAACTGTTAAGTGTTACATCTGTATATACTAATTTTGGAGTTTAGGATAAGTTGAATGGAATAGAAAGAAAATGGAATTGTAAGTAATTGCGACTTTTATTAAGATTTATATCAATAACACTCTAATTTCTTCAGTGCTCTTGGAAGTCTGCTGAAGTTTAAGATGGCCATGAAGAAACACACCAGGAACAAGACCACCATTCCAGACATGTTCAAGGAGACAGTGGCCAGGCACCCCAACAAGGTACAGAGATCTAGAGTAGCCTTGCAGTATTTCGCTTTACAATACCAAGCCGGACATGATGTAGGCCTGCTCTTTATTTTGCTATATATTTTGCTCCTCATTGAATTTTGCTATATCTGGTCTGGTGATATCAGGATGGTGATTTTATGATCATACAAAGCTTTTCCTGATATTGGGAAAATCCCCCATGAAAGTCCTGATTAGTACTCATAGTCATACTTGTATTTTGTTATAATACTTGGTACAGCTCTTTGTTGTAAAATGAAAAAAAATTACCTGTCAATGTTTCTATAGTTCTTCTCTTAGTTACCTTCAACGCAATACTGACTTACAGCTTTTGGCTCCTGGTTGGTGAGCCAGCACTGCAAAGAGAAGAATGTAGTCCTAAATGTGACTATAGTCCTAAAATAATGTGACAATCTTGTACCCCCTCCTCCAACACAGCTTTATCAAAGATCACATTGCCTGTAACTTGCTGTACATAAGAAAACAGAAAGAAGATTCGAATCGCCATGTTTTCTCCTTTTCCCAGGTCGCCTTCATGTACGAGGATGAGATCTGGACATTCCAGGAGCTGGATGAGTATTCCAACGCCGTGGGGAACTACTTCAGCCAGCTGGGGTACCGCAGCGGGGACGTGGTGGCCCTGTACATGGAATCCCGGCCCGTGTTTGTCGCTATCTGGCTGGGCCTGGCCAAGATTGGCGTGGTGGCTGCCCTCATCAACTTCAACCTGAGGATGGAGTCCCTGGCTCACTGTATCAATGTGTCGCAGGCAAAGGCACTCATATTTGGGGCTGAACTTTTCGAAGGTAACATTTATTTGTCCTATGATGAAGGAGAAGTAAAAATGACTTTCAAAATAAGGAATCTTCTAAGGAAGTCAGTTTCAGAAGAAAACTTTATCAGTTCATTGTAATAAATTACTTGTAATGGATGCAATGTTGCCACTAGATGCAATGTACAATCTGTCCCTATCCCTATCCCTATCCCTCTATATTTATCCTCTATCCCTATATCCTATCCCTATCCTTCTAAGTTCTATCCCTATCCCTCTATCCCTATCCCTCTATCCCTATCCCTATCCCTCTATCTTTATCCTCTATCCCTATCCCTATCCTGCTATCCTTATACCTCTATCCCTATCCAGGTTTGGACAGAACTGATATATATATACAAGCCAATGATTGGCAGAAATATGGCAGGAATATTGAATTTGCTGCCAGTTCTTCTTGCCATGCCAATATGACTCTTTGATCCAGTTTGGAATACATGTAGTATCAAAACTCTCTTTGAAACTGGTTAACATATCAAAATTTTCTATAGTTGGCATAATAGGAAACTTAAGAGCACCATGATATTTGATGTGAATATTATTACATCTTTCCCCACAGCTGTGGTAAAGTCTCGCTCGCTGCTGAATAAGGATCTCCAGTTGTACTGTCAGGGACGTCCAGCCATGCGAGCCATCGTGTCCTACACAGACCTGGACCCAGAGGTCACCAACTCTCCAAAACTCCCCCCACCGATGGCTGTCACAGAAAAACCTACCTTCAATGGTTAACCACATATGCATGTGTATAGAAGTGCATTTTCTCTCTCTCTGTATATCAGCAGTATAGTCCGGTCTTATGCATCTTGTACTTACATGTACAAAACTGGTGTGTTACGCCTAAAGGCGGTTTACCGATTATGCAACAAACAAACAAAGCAGTGCTGACAGCTATGTTGGTGACCTTACTTGCATTTTAAAGGAAACCATTGGAGAAAGTGAACAGTTCCCAAATCAATTTCTTACCTTGTTTATATGTCTTGTGAAGGTTTAAACTTTGCACTGTATCTGTGTGTCATTGGAAAGTTTTCTTCTAGAATTCTTTAAGCAGCAGACTGATTATTTGAGAGGGTCAAAAGGTCTTTAGGTTGACGAAAATGTTATGTTTTTTGTAGTCCATTCACGATAGTATTGTTTCCACAGATACTCTTCTGTATATCTACACCTCTGGCACGACGGGACTACCCAAAGCAGCAGTTGTCAAAAACAGCCGTTATTTCTACATGGCCAATGCCGTCCACCACTTGTTTGGCCTGCGTAAAGACGACGTGGTTTACTGTACACTGCCGCTGTATCACACGGCGGGCGGGATCCTGGGCGTGGGACAGGCGCTCATCTTCGGGATGACGGTCGCTGTTAGAAGGAAGTTTTCCGCGAGCAACTTCTGGGACGACTGTGTGAAATATAACTGTACGGTAAGGAGATGGAGTGATGTACTGAGTGATGATGCAGAAGCTACATGTACTCCTTTAATTTTTGCATAGCCTTTTGTAACAGTAAACATATTTGTACATGTACGTCTTTTCCTCTGTACCTACCTACCTACCTACCTAGTCCCATGACCGACACTGGTCGTCGGGGGGACAAGGCAGACTTTGCAGCAGGAATATAGCCAGGTCCTCCTGTCTTGGGCTGCTGTCAGGAGTTGTGGGACGGTGAGGGACGTCCAGTCCTTGATGTTATCCAACCAGACTTTCTTCTGTCTACCTCGCCGTCGCTTCCCTTCCAGCGTTCCTTGTAGGATGGTCTTTGCCAGGTTGTTGTGGCGGGTCAGATGTCCAAACCACTGCAGCTTCCTGCGCCGTACAGTTGACATCACTGCTTCTTGGGGGCCAACAAGGCTGTATACTTGCTGGTAGACGTATTCGTTGGTCTTATGCTGGTGGTATGAGATGCCAAGCAATCTCCGCAGGGACTTTGTTTCGAAGGCTTGGATCCTGCGTTCTGTGTCTGTTAGAAGCGTCCATGTCTCGCATCCATACAGCAAGATCGAAACTACCAGGGATTTGTACAGTTTATACTTGACTGCAAAGCTGATGTTCTTGCTTTTCCAAATCCTGGTAAGGCGAGCCATCGCTGCCGTTGCTAGAGCTATCCTTCTGTGGACTTCTACTTTACTGGTGCCATCCTTTGTGAGTGTCCCCCCCAGGTAAGTGAAAGAGTCCACTGTTTCAAGCTCCTCACCATTCATGAAGATGGTTGAGTACATCTCATCCCTAGTGCTGCTGTTCACCATGACTTTGCTCTTCTCCGTGCTGACTTCCATTCCGAAGGAGCCAGCGCTCTGGTTGAGTTTGTCGGTGAGTGATTGCAGTTCAGCGTTGCTGCCGCCAAGTAGGTCAATGTCGTCAGCAAACCGAAGATTGCAGAAGATTCCTCTGTACATGTATTTCTAATTTGGCACATCTTTGTCTACTGTGAATCACTTTATATTCGCAGTAGCAAAATTTGGCGGTCTGCGAAAAATGGACATATTTTCGTGGTTTATTTGTCCCAGTATTTAATAACTTCGTGGTATATAAGTGACCGTGAAAACCGCAAATATTACAGTATTTTACAAGTTGTCACTCCACAGAACTCAACATATTAAATACAAATGTATGCAAATAAAGTATGAATAAATACAGTAGTAAAATTGGTAAACAAGAAAAAATATACTTTTTTAGGTTTATAGAACAAAGAAGAGCTAATTGCATTGTTGAACATTTTTGATAACCTCTGATGTTTTGTCTCATGACCAGGTTATTCAGTACATAGGTGAGATCTGCAGATACCTGCTGGCACAGCCATCCCGCCCCTCGGAGACGCAGCACCGCGTACGTGTGGCGCTGGGACAGGGGCTGCGGGCGCGCAATTGGGAACACTTCATGAGCAGGTTTGGGATCAAACAAGTCGCCGAGCTGTACGGAGCTACTGAAGGGAATGTAAACATTGCTAATGTCCCTGGTAAGGATACTGTTTTTTGCTATACTTTTTTTCCATGTTTGATTCTGAAGAATTTCTTATTTTCCCAAACTAATAGAAGCAGGTGAGAAACTTTACTGGCTGTGTAAGAAGGAAACCCCTTATAATACACAATTTTTTATGTTATTTTCATAAACAAGAGAACAACAGATCATGAGAGGCGAATTAAAGAACATACAAAAAGGACAACATTGTACCATGTATCCAAAAACATATACATTGTAAATATTAAAGTAAAAAGAATCTGAATACAAATTAACTTCATGTCTCAGATGAGGACCATAGTTTGATTGTATGCAAGTTTTTCTCATTGAAACATTTTGTTTCTGTTTAACTGATAGATGTTTTCCAACTATTTTCCTTAGCAATCTCCTAGGAGGTATATACATAACAACTATTATATAAAAGATTGGTGAGGAAACATCCAACATTGTTGTATGACAGGAAAAGTTGGAGCGTGTGGGTTTAACTCTGCCATCCTGCCGTGGGTGTACCCCATCAGACTGGTCAGGGTGGATGAGGCCACAGGACAGCTCCTCAGGGGGCCAGACGGACTCTGTATTCCTGCACAAGCAGGTAGGGACATACACACACAGTGTTAGAAATACCCATCTGCAGTCTACATTATACAGAGACATTTTCAGTATTGCAGGAGAAAAATTAAGCAACCTGCAATTTTGCAGACTGAAAAAATCAGGCTTGGGGTTCAAAATGGTGTTGGTATACTAGTAATGTAACAGATTTTGCATTTAGTACTGACTCAAGTAATTTTGCATGTACATTGTACTTTTCAAATCGCATGTGAAACATTTGTGAAAATGCTATTTTGTATATGATATGGGCTAAAGTCCAGACTTTACCTGTACCATAGCAATAAAGAAGAAAAAAGGTTTAGGAAAATTAGGTGCACACAGGGCTAGAAATACTTTTTTCTTCTTTATTGCTATGGTACAGGTAATATTGAAAATTACCTGCACCAGAATTTTTTCCTGCATATTCAGGTGACATTTTGAGCCCTGCCACAAATTTAAGTTTCTGCAGTTGGTATGTAGAGATTCTGAAAATGATTTTCTGAATAATTGAGAAGACACCAAGAAAGTCCTTGCAGAAAGAGAATTGGAACAAGATTTTACAGTTTAGAAAGAGATTCTGGAAGAAAATCTCTTTAATAATGAGATTTCTTGTGTCAACTTGTGTTCAGTTGAGGTTTACAAATAGATGTTTGTCACTCCACACTCACTCCATCATGAGTGAGTGTTTTCTTTACTACATGTACCCCCAGGTGAGTGTGGTGAGCTGGTAGGAAAGATTATCCAGGGGGACCCCATGAGGGAGTATGATGGGTATGCAGACAAGCAGGCAACCAAGAAGAAGATAGCCTATGATGTCTTCAAGAAGGGAGACATGGCTTTCTTATCAGGTGAGTTTGTTCATTTGTTTGTTTGTTCATTTACAAAAGTATTTTGTACAAAAGGTATCGGATTTTATGACTAATAGGTTAAATATTTTAAGGATTCTTGAGGATGCAATTTAATGCTATTGGCTAGTGTTTTTTTTCAGTGTCAAGTGATGTGTGTTCATTGTTAGGAGGGACTCCTAGCAATGTAAGGAAGTACTGCAGCTGGATCATTCCCAGAGCAAATCTTTATTATTAAATTTATATTGTCTAACTTTTGTTTCCTTTTGGACTTTCAAAAAATTTGTCTTCACTTATCTCCACAGACGCACATCAATCAATAGTTTGTACTTATAAACCTGCCTTTCTGACAACTCTCCAGTGTCACTGATGAAAGGTAGTGGATGCTACCTTAAACGTCTGACCATTTCCAAAATCATATCCATTTGCTTGCGTACCTGTTTTTTTTTTCGTAAATCATTACATTGTCCACAACTTTTTAAAACGTTTCCTCTTCATCTCAGGTGATGTCCTGATGATGGATGAGCTGGGCTACCTGTACTTCAGGGACCGGTCAGGCGACACGTTCCGCTGGAAGGGTGAGAATGTGTCCACCATGGAGGTGGAGGGCGCGGTCAGCAGACTACTGGACCACAGGGACACCGTGGTGTATGGGGTGGAGGTACCAGGTAGGTGCATTGCTAACAGAGACCCCTGGCAACAAAAGAGAGTACTGCAGTAGATTTATCACAATAAGTGGGAGATACCAAACATGCCATTAATGGCTTTTTCTCCACCCATACACATCTACTTTTCCAATGTATTATGTTTTGTACTTTGCTTTTATTATGTATGTTCAAATAAATAAAACTAAAAATCAAGTACAGGTACATGTTGTAGGTTATTCAATAAATCTACTACTGAATACTACAAGAAATAACAAAGATACTGAGACATTATGAATATGATGACAAAATCACAAACAGGGTTGTAGATTACTGGTTGAACGTACCAATCAGTGTAAGTTACTCTATGCCAGCTCCAAAAAAAAGTAATAACTATAATTTTCAGCCTGTAACTGTGGTATTTTAATATGAAGACTCCATGCAGGAACATTTATGATATCCTGTATGTAGTGGCAACGAGTGCCCATTCCTGACATTTGAACTGCTTGTAGGCATGGAGGGTCGGGCAGGAATGGCAGCTGTGGCAGACCAGAACAACTCCCTAGACCTGAAGAAGCTGGCCAGCAGTTTGAAGCAGGTTCTGCCTGTGTATGCCATCCCCATGTTCCTCAGACTTACCAAAGCTGTGGACACTACAGGTGGGGATCCTCTTTGTATTCAATATTCATGTCAATTATATGAAAAGAAACTGTCACAATTATTATAGGGGATAACGCAACACCAAGCTGTTTTTCAAAATGGCATTGAAGATCCTTTCTACAGATTGACAATGATTAGTTACAATATTTGCTCAGATTTTGAGACATTTGGAAGACTGCCATAAAATCAGAGAAATATATTATTATCATTCCCACACCGTTGTCAAAAATGAGAATTATATGCAATACCCATTGGAAAATAAGTTGAATACTTTTTGCATTAGATTGGTGCTCTCGAGAGTTGATGTTCTCCATTAAAACTAGCTTGTGTGGTCTAAGCTGTATAAAATGCTATTGGAGGGTAAATGGACCTGTCAATTATTAATGAATGTGTCCTGTGATGATCCTAGACAAGCTATCCTTGGTCTATGGTAATAATAAGATTAACAGTAGATTCCATACACTGTACTAACACTTCTTCAAATTCTTTTCGAGTTCATTCTGATTAGCTTGAGGCATTAATGCCTCACATAGACACATGGTTGAGAGTAATAGTCTCAACCATGTGTCTGTGTATTTAGTGACTGTGTTAGAAATGTGTGTAAACTTGTGGCATGTTACGTGTGAATGAGGGATGCCTTGTGTGGGGGATTCTGGTGTTTGCTCTGTTTTTCCCCATGAAAAACCCTGCCGTGGTCACTTCTCCTCAATAAGACCTTTCCTTTAACCATGAAGGCATGCCCACCATGCTATGTGGTACACTAACCGCACCAGAAACTGGCATTCAAACATGACTGGACCTCTCTATTTTCACTGAAATGCTTTAGCACCACATTCTCTGTAAGAAAAAGAATAGCAACTCACCAACATGATTGTCTTCCAAGTTCTACATTTTCTACCACACCAAAAAAATCAACTCAGAACTAAAACAAAATGCTGAAAATTTATATTTACATTTACAAAACTGTATATGAATTATGATGCAGAGTAAACATACAGAACAACATTTAGACCTTGATTTTATATGATTCTGATGTGTAAATTGTGGTATAGCTTAGCCAGTGCACATGTTTGTTATTGTGACCCTGGAAGCTTGTTTTGAATGGACAGAAGAAGGGAGTACAGAAATAATGCTGTTTTCTCTGTATAGAGATATATATATAAATACCAGGCCATGGCTGTATAGGTGGCATGGTAAGAATTGCCTGTGCAACTAGGGTAGCACCTGCTCAAAAAGGCACTTAGAACTTAACAAAGATTGAAAAGTGTGGTAATGTAAATAGTGCATGTCTGACATAGTATGTGCCCTGGTTTCAGAGAGCCATATCATTTTGTAAATCAGTATTCATGTACTTTACATTTGGAACGTCCATGTAATGTACATGTAGATGGTCTTAGGTTCAAGGTTCTTGACAATTATGAATGAAACAAAAAATTCACAAAAAGTCAAAATATATTTTTTTTTCAAATTTTTACAAAGGTCTTTCTTGTTTACAATCTACATGTTGCATGATGGAAAAAGAAGCGTACAACCTAACAGTAGTGAAAGCTACTCCAGGGCATTGACCCAGCACATGTTGTGGCAGGTGGATTTTATATGGAAAACACAGCTCTTACCTCATAAGAACCATTCAGACCAAATAGTACACCATATTACTCCATCTTGAGCATTTCACTCAGACAGAGGACCTATGTATTGGTCATCTGTCTCACTTAAATGCCCAGTTAGCTTTTGTAGATAAGCTATTTATGTGGTGTACAGTGTTCCAGTCTAGAAACTTCTAATACCCAAAGTAGTGAAATATAATTTAATACAGCCACTTGAAAGCAAACTCATTCGACAAGAGGTTTGTATGTTGGAGTGTCATTCAATTCTATCCTGGGAAACACAAAGTGTACACCATCTGTATCTAACAGTTATATGGAATTAGTTCTAATGACGGGTTTTAATACTGTACATTAATATATGTTTGTGGGGCTAAAATTTCACTGCACTGTTAAAATCAAGAGGTTGAGGAATAAAGTGATCGTAGTAACACACCAGAAGGCAGAGTGCATGTTGGTGGTAATATCAGATTGTGGTGAGATGTCACAGAAAGGATCGCAAACTTAAAATCACAGCGAAAATTTCAAATTTTACAGTAACAGCAATTTAGATAAATGCGAGCCATCTAGGAGAAAGCATGTGTGTTGCCCTATCATCTTTTCTTGACACTATAGTGTCCCAGCCAGACTGTATTGTAAAGACATGGTGTTTTTGTATTGTGTATCAGTTGTGATTGGTTTCTTTTCAGAGCCAGATGTTGTAAAGTGCATGTAGTACATGTAGACATGTGTGGCATCTGTTTGTAAAAGGGAAACAATCTAGGGTTTCTCAAACATCTGCCATTGTTGTTCCCAGTGAGATACAAACAGATGTAATGAACATGCTGGGCGGAGAGTTATTTGATATGATTATGGTTGCCATGGACAACCAACTGTAGGTCTGTCAGGTTGGTAGCTCCAAGGACAAAAGCAACCTAAAGGACAACCAAAGGTGCACACCATTGCATGTACATGTACTTATCCATACAAACTGTACTCTTTAAAGACAGTCTTCAACGTATTGCCTTGCCATCCCTTGATTGGATGAGTGGTTGATTGATTTACAATGTAGACCATAAACTATAATACTATAGTCTTTATCTTTGCACAAAAGGCGGATAGTACTGTAAACTACATGTGTACCTTCTGTGTGTATGCTCACCAATAAAGTACAGCTAAACACCCTGGCATGAATTGGACATTTGGAATAAAAAAAATCAAAGGAAACAATATGAAATGTTACTAATTTCACCTTTATAAGAGCTTATACTTTTAATGAGTATAAAATGTTTGTGAGTGTGAGGTTTACAAAGAATATATACAGTGTGCTCTGCAAAGAAATACCATAATGTGGTCATCGTTCTTAAGACTGTGGCATCTCTTTATAAATCTAATTAATCTGTGCAGATAGTAGTGTTGTATTGTTATGGCACCACTTCTTTGTGTACCTGGGTATTGTTTGGACCTGTTTGTTTAGGTTGCCATAGACAGGGCTTGTTTGGAAGAACCGTTGGAATTCAAATTTACCCAAGAAGGAGAATGTTTGCACCGTGTTGATGCACAAATAATCACTGATGTGGACATTGCATGTAATCGACCGTCTAGTTTTCTAAACTACATCATTGTTCCACTTCTAGAGACTAAAAATGTCAATATACAATATAAACATGCAGCACTTTTACAAGCCAGTGAAAAAGAACAATGTAGAACCCTTTCAATGAAAGCAGTGAGAAATTATGATGATGGATAAAACAAGAAATTTGAAAAGGCATATATAAGTACATGTATCTCATGGAGGTACAAACATGTGTATATGATGTTCCATTACTTGTTTTTAAGGCCACACCAATTTAATTTGTTGGTTCTCGGATTCACCCGTTTCATTATTTTCTGATTTGCAAATTTCATTGTTTGAATTACAAACCGGCCTGGTATGTTGACTTCATAGCTCCTGAAATAGCATTTGGGGCTATCATAGGATGCCTAGGGCTGTTTTATATTCTATTTTTTTCGCCCTGTCGCTTCATCATTTTTGTGAAAAAATCTGAGAACCATCAATTAAATTGATGTGGGATAAGCAGAGAAATTATGATAACAGTGGCACATGAAACATCACCTATATTTTCTGTTACACTGTTTCAGGCACCTTTAAGCTGAAGAAAACAGACGTACGTAAGGAAGGGTTCAACCCTGACGTCATCTCTGACCAGATGTACTACATGGATCTGTCCGCGGGAACGTACAAGCCGCTCGACTCTGCCGCGTACCAAGATATCGTCAACGGGAAAATACGCTTGTGATATCTTCCATTTTTCCACCTTATATGTGTGTGTATGGATACATTACATAGGTCAAGTTCTTTGGATCCCAACTAGTTGAAGAATTAGGGCTAATAGAAGAGTTTAGGACTGAGGAAAATGATTTTGGGGATTTTTAATGCACAAAGTAGAGTTAAAGCATATTAATCAATCAATCAGTCAACGAACAAATCAGGAGTCAGGTCTAGACATAGCCTGGTTGCCAGCCCTGTTAGCTGTATTCTCCTTTACTGAATGCTACCAGGCAGGGGTGACAGAGCAGACTAAGCTAACAAGACTGGTATCCAGGCTAAATGACATGTTCAATGCAAAAAGATACTTAAATGATGATAATATAATTGTGAGGTGATGAACAAAAAACAGCAGAATCAATAGCTGTAATCTATTGGAAAACTTAAAATTGACCCAAATGACTTTTAAGTGGCACCTAAAATAATTGGAATGAATTTTCTGTAAATTCTTCTTGTAGCTTACATGTAATGAAATGATTCTATTACATGTATCAGTGAAATAGTTGTTAAGACATTTTACAGGTCTTCCTTCTACTTGCACTATAGAAGAGGAGCTTGTGTAATAGGTTTTAACCCTTTTATGCTAAGTTAGAAAGGTAGAAGTAAAGGTTTTATCTGAAGCTAGGATGAGACAAGTTCAGCTTAGAGGATCACTAATGAAACGATGGAGAGGACAATGATAAAATGGTCACCCCTCCTGACACTTTTAAATGGAATAGTCCTAAATTACTTGTAGTATAAATGCAACCTATCTACTATTAATGCTAAACACACTTAGGAAAATATTCTCAAGCATATTCTCAAATCTCAGGATGTTTTTAGGTACATGTATACCTAAATCTGTAATGAATAATGTCTTACTTTGATGATGTCATATTTTCTTGTTCTTCTTCCTATCTTTTTTTTACTTTTCTAAATTGTAGATTTTGTTATTTTATCACTTTACTATTCATCACTTTACTATTCCTTTTGTACAAAAAAGTACCTTAGCACATTGTATATAAGCTGGTTATGAGGTTATACATGTAATGTTGAAATCTGAATATACTGTTAAGAATGGCCATATGCCCTGAAGATATGATAAGAGACACTGTAAGCTAGTTATGTGGGAATGAATGGCACTATCAAAGATAAGAGCATTGGAAAACTTGTGATTTGAGTGATAATGTTGTTGATGCCCAGTAAAATTTAAGCCTGATACAAATTTAAAATTGTAATCGAGATGATGTCAAAATACCTGTGGGTTGTTGGTAAGGAAAACATATAACTATACACTGTGCATGCATGAAAAGAGCAGGAAAGCTTTATGAGAAAGAATTTCAAGTATGTGAATCGCAGCTAGTACTTATAACTTGAGAAGTGGTCTGCAGGTTGCGTTGTGTGCTCAGATGACAGCATGTTTGGACGGCAAACCTTGCCATTATGTAAACACCTGGTGTTCACAGCACTATTGTGTTGATTGGTATCCTAGCAACAAGGGACAACGTTCACGTGTTGTCTGGAGCTTATGTAAGGTGGATTAGAGGCAATCCGTGCCATTGTGTAATCAGTTTGTGAACAAAGATGTTTATTTTGCACAAAGGTTTTGTTATGAATACTAACAGATGATTTTATTGCTTTGTGAATGATGGACTGTCTGTTGATAATCTTGATAAAGACATACATGTGTGCTGTTTTAAAATGATTTATTTTTGGCCATGCCTCATTGGCAGAGCCTTGTTTTCATAATGTTGCTGCTCTGTTCTCTGTACTGCTAGTGATAGTACATGTAGTAATGTTAGTTTAAAGTTGTGAAATGTAACCATTGATGTGCATTGAGTGTTCTAAGCATCTAGTGGTCTTGGCAATTTTGCTGTGCATGTATTTTGTTTGTGTGATTTGAATTCCACTTTACAATATAAATAGCAAAATAATTTTCTATCACAATCATGTCAATCAAAATTTGATTAAGGTGGATTTGACTTTAATGTTTGGTGTGGAAAAGAGGATTTGTTGATGTTTTTGTTTGCAGTCCAGTGATTGTAAAGATGTTCTTGAATGGGTGACTTGAATCTGCTTTGCTTTGAATCAAAGAACAACATATCGTTATTTGTAACTATGTTGAGGCACACTGAGAAATAAATGTGTGAAAACAACAGATTTTCTCCCATTTTGTAACATACAGCAAAACACTGCAGCAAGAAACGAAACACCACTTAAAAATGCACAATATATTTGTTTATTGTCTCCATTGAGTAACACTTCCACTGCGCATAAAACCCCAAGCTAGTGAAAAATGACAACAGTAGTACACAACTACTTCAATACTGATATATGCAGTCATTTTTACACGTTTGTTTACACATACTTTTGAGTCCATTAAGAGAATATGGTGAGAAAAAGAAAACATACATGTACAGCATGTTTAAAAAGTTTCGTACTATACAAATGTTCACTGCAAAGGTTATACACTTTTCAAAGACATTTCAAAATAATTCTTTTTTACTGTGGCTTAAAATCGACCTCTTGTCGCATTTTCTCTAGTACAGTTTGGAAATCTATCTCTTATTTACACTTATCACAGGCGTACTTTGGACGGGGCATACATTAGCTCCTTCGCTTGGGCAATTTTAAGTTAGGATGTCATCTTTGACAAAAGTCCTCCTGTTTACTTCAGAATAAACCAGGCCATTTTTAAAGTTAATTTGGTCTTGGAAGACATGGCACACATACACATTGCTGATTTGGTTCAACTTCACATTAAATCATAAAGATCCTCAAGTGAAAAAAACAAAACTGTCATTTTACTTTCTGAAATGATCCAAATTTGTGTCACATATTTGAAGTGATATTGCATTTTGTTGGGCATGAATATTATCAACCCGTATGCAACAAATACATTACTACTGTAGTTGTGAACACTTAAAAACATATGTATATATATAAAATAGATATATGCAAACAGTGTACACTTTATACAATACTGTTCAAGTCTTTACTTGACAAAACGGGCTGTGTGACATATACTGTACAATGTCAAAATTAAACAATACATTGTAATCATTATTTCCCTGTCAGCACAAACGTTTTAGATATGTTGAGCATGTTGAAAATGTCAAAAGAATACTGGACATGGTGGCGATGTTTAGATGTGTGTGCTCTATTCAACCCTGCACCCCTCTCTCTGACACACAAGTGGAATCTTCTGGACGGACATGTTGATGTTGTGTTGAGAAGTAACCAATCAAACTGCTTGCTCCTGTAAGAAAGTAAAATGTCGCCAATAAGTAATTATGTTCACCGAAGGAAAACATATTGTTTTTGCTCCGTTTCTTCTTTCGTTCCAAACACTGACCTCTGACCTGGTCAATGACCTGAACCAGACTGTCTCTCACCATGGTAACTGCTGTTGGGTTACATCATGTTGCAATTTTATAGTAGGAGGGATTTAGACTTCTGTCATCATATATGTGAATGTGTTTGAGTAAGAATTTACAGAGCAGACCATATGCGAAGGTAAACATAGTCTACATATAAATCAGTTATGACGTGAAGTCACAAGTCTCTTCAATATATGTAGTTTGACAGATTTACTAAGTCACACAAGTCTAAAGCTACATTTTGAATCATTTGCACTTTTTTTGAATAGATGCTATTTACAATTTAACTTTCCCATTTCAGTCAGTATCTGTTAAATTTCTTGTCAAATTTTTATGTGATATCTGAAAAATTGCAATGTGTAAAGTCATCCACTCACAGGGCTTTATTCAGCAGCAGGAGCGTCTGTGGGTTTTTCCTCGGTGGCTTCTGCTGGTTTGTCCTCTGGTGTGGCTGTGGAGTCAAACAATGTCAATTGTCAATCATGCTGCAAATGGTGCAGGACATGGAACATTTCTGTAATTGGGCATTACTGTAAATTATCAAATATTTGCACTCAGTGGTTTTATGTACATGTGTGCAGCTTTCACCACCAACATATCACAAAAAAACTACTGTAAGTTACAGTTTCAATTGCAAACTTAACACACCTTTCTTAGTCTATTCCAATTTTATAGTATCTCATAATGTTCAATTATTGGTTTAAGAATAACCTTCTGTAAATACAAGGAGATTTATACAAAGTCATTTGTCTGTTCTGAGATCACAGAGGATTTACACACCTTCAGCTGCTTCTTCTGCAGGTGCTTCTGCTGCAGGTGCTTCTGCTGCAGGCTCTTCAGCTGCAGGTGCTTCTTCCTGAGCCTCAGCAGGCGTCTCTGTAGATTCTGCAGGCTTCTCTGCTTCACCTGTTTCCGCAGATGCGGGTGCTTCTTCTGCAGGTGCATCTTCTGCAGGTGCATCTTCTGCAGGTGCAGGTGTTTCTTCTGCAGGTGCATCTGCTGCAGGTGCCTCTGCAGCAGGCTCTTCAGCTGGGGTCTCCTCCTGTGGTAAGAACAGTCATGGGTGTTCAGAATCCATCATTTGCAAAGTGACTTTTGTCTGCCATTCCTTAATAAATCCTTGAAGAAATATGATTTGCAACCTATAGTCAAATATTTCCCTAGAGTAACAACAACATGTTGGGCTGTTATAGGTGCTAGACCTGAGTATGGGGAGGGGAGAGAAAGTTGACTGTGCATCTGCCATTGCCCAAGGTTGTCAGGTGAACCACTGGGTAAATGTGAATTTTCCCTTTCCCCATGCCCTTGACATCAGCTATTATAATAGTACACCTGCTTCTGTATCACATCTAGGGCTGTGATAATAGAGGTTAATGTATTGTAAAGAGTTGGGTTCCGGGATCTGGATTAGAGAGTATCAGAGATGCATTATAGAGTATCAGTCTAAGCTCCTACCTGAGCAGGTGCTTCCTCTGGCTTGGGTTCTTCTGCAGCTGGTGCTTCCTCTGGGGCAGTTTCAGCCGGTTCAGGAGCAGTTTCAGCCGGTTCAGGGGCAGTTTCAGCTGGTTCAGGGGCAGTTTCAGCTGGTTCAGGGGCAGTTTCAGCTGGTTCAGGAGCAGTTTCAGCTGGTTCTGGGGCAGCTTCTGGGGTAGGTTCAGCTGCCTCTTCAGCAGGTTTACTACTCTCATCTGTAGATTGGAGAAGCAGGAACAACCATAAGACTACATGTAAGCTAGCACAACAACACAACATGTACATGTATAGCAACAACTTATACACTCTCATCATCACAATCATCAACATTGTGGTTTCTACCACAGATACTTGCCATATATAAGGTATCAAAACAAACAACAAGAAAAAAACACAAAGCAACAACATTGCTAACACTCCTGTTCTACGTGCATGATAAAAAGAAAGAATCTCTGTAAAAGTGCCATAAATGTATATCTTTTTTCTATCCTAAAGGTAGTCAAGGCAGCTAGGCCACTAGGTGACAACTAATGCAAATGTTACCATCAATTCCATTAATTCCTTTGAACAAATCTAAAGCTGGCTACGGAAAATTTTGTCCCTGGCTATCTGCCTACCTTCCTGCACTATTGGCACATTCATGTCATGCAGTGTTGGGTCAGGATTGGACTCGCAGCCCTCGATCACCAACATGTTGGTCCCTAGGTTCATAACGACTGTGCCTCTTCTGTCTACCACTTCCTTCATACGTTTCTCATCTGCGATGTCTAAGCTGCCTGACTCTTGTTCCTTCTCTGTGCTAGCTGCCTGATCTACCGCGCCTGACTCTTCCTCCTTGTCCCCTTTGGCTGCCTCGTCACTATCAGCCTGCCCTGAAGCCACTACATCCTGGCTAGTTTTCACCTCTATTTTCTTCTCAGATTCCATGTCATCCCCAATGGCCTCTTCAATGGTCATTACTGATGCTATTTTGCTGTCCTTCTTGTCAATGTCTGAAATGGACTGGGAAGTGACGGACCGGACCTCCAGTTCTGAGGGGGTCTTCTGATCGGTGAGTGACTTCCTACTCTGTGATGAAGTGGACTTCTTCAGTGACAGCTTGGACACCAGCCTCTGAAAGGATGACTGGGAGGAACGTGCAGAGGCCACTTTCGTTGCAGAAGCCTTCTGTGATGTCTTTCCACCGAGGGATGTCTGAGATGATTTGGACCGAGCACCACCACTCTTCACACTTGTCTTACTGCCAGACTTCTGTACATTTTCTTGCTCTGCAGCCTTTTGCTCTGCTGCTTCAATCTCCCTGTCACTGGCCACTTTCTGCAGCTTCTGGCTGACCTCAAGCAACTGTTGGTCAACCTCAGTACCACCCTGGCTGATTTCCCCGCTGGCTTTTTTACTGGGTTGATCTGGCTTGGATTCCAGGGCTGTTTTACTGGGTGGACCAGACTTCATGATCTCTTCAATCATCTGTTCTATCTGCTCTCCTGAGCCCTTGGCACTCACCCCCTTGCCTTCTGCTGTCTTGGCCTCTTCTTGCTCTTCAGATGACTTTGCTACATCACTTACTTCTTGTTCAACTTTCTCAGTTTCTATCTCATCCGGCCCCTCTATCTCACTGCCTAGCTCCTCTGCTTTGTTATTGGCTGACTGATCTGGCACTTGATTGGCTACATCACCCTCACCAGGCTCTTCCTGATTGGCCTGCCCTACTTCTGTGCCTTCCTTCTGATTGGCTATCTCACTCTCTCCTGACTCTTTCTGATTGGCTATCTCACTCTCTCCTGACTCTTTCTGATTGGCTATCTCACTCTCTCCTGACTCTTTCTGATTGGCTATCTCACTCTCTCCTGACTCTTTCTGACTGGCTGTCTGATCTTCAATGTCTGTCTGACTGGCTACCTTGGTCCCTGATGTTTCTTCCTGAGTGTCTGCCTCAGACTTACCCTGTTCTGGTGCTGGTGCGTCTTCTGGTTTTGATTCTGGCTCTGTTACCGGTACCTCTGTTTGGGCTTCATTTTCTGTGGCGGGAGCTTCTTCTGGTTTCCCAAGTTCCTCTGCCTCTACCTTCTGTACTTCCTGGGTGGGACTGGGGGGACTTCCCTCTGGCTCCCCTCTAGAGGCATCTCCATTAGGGGTGGATTTTACTACAAGGGTAAATAATGGGTTCAGTAAGTCATGAAATGAAGCCAGATTGACTTTCAGTCTGCTTAGGTAGCTGTTGGCAGCAAATTTGTATTGGTTATTGGTTTATGCAGCAGGGAGATAAGAGTGTTAGAGTGTTAATAAAGCAGAAATTAATGATAGGATACAAGTTTTAGAAGATACAAATCATGGATCACCAATAAAACAATACAGACACTTTCAACTTTATGGCCTAAAGAAAAATACTGCAAAACTTACATCAAGATAAAGAAAGGAAACATTACGTTAAGTACAACAACTTTGCCTGTACCTGTTACACTACTTGGTCTACTGGTTGGCTTGACTACTGCAGTTTCCCGCTCTGTTGCTGACGCCGATCGCTGTGTCCTGACGGGGGGCTCTGTTTCCTCCATCTTCTTCGCTGAGATGTCCTGCAGCAGGGTTGGAAATAACACAGTTATTGTTTGTTAACAGTTCATCAATAGTTACTTTTCAGTGCATAAAAAATTTCACAAGGATATCACTGCTTTTGGAATGGAGGAAAAGGGTTATGAAGTGCTTCAGGACAAGTGTGCACAACATCCAGCCATCCAGCACCAAGGCCAGTACACACCTCCACTAGACTGACAAGATGGCTGCTTTCTTGATGACAGATTTAAGAAAACTAAAAGCTCAGTTTATATCTTGTAACCTGTAAACCTGTTCCATGCAGATAATAAAACCTCAGGGATGACATCAAACTTTGGATATTTCCTCAACTTAACCTACATGTCTTTCAAATGAATACCACTTGTATGTAATCTGCTACCACCCTCCTGTATGTTATTTTTAAGTTATACATGTACTTCAATGGCTTCCTTTTGTACAATCTAGCTTCAATGTCTACTTACAAAATGTATGTATGGTCTTCTAAATCACATCATGTGTCATTGTTTGGCTTGAAACAACCATTAGCCCCTGAATGTGCAATCTACAATTCTTACAGCAGCACTGGAGACAGTAATGCGTAAACAGAATTCCTCGTCTGGCCCTCACATTCCACAGCCATTTACAATCGCTGACATGCGTGCGTGGGAGCCATTGTAACCACAGCCTTCTGTACGGACCAACTCAACGTCATTTGCGTCACTCTATAGAGGCAATCATCCCCATGCAATTAGTACCGACTGCACGACATATTTTACCACCGAGTCAACGACCGTAGCTTCTTGGAAAGGGGTTCAATCGTAAACAGATAAATCATTGGCTACAGATGAAATGGTCAAAACATAGTATGTGGAATACAACTTTGTCATCTAATAGACTAGTAGTGCTCTGGGAGCAAATTTTGTGGCAAACAATTTAAGATGGGTGTTACGATTTCAGTTATATCTTTAGCCACCAGAGACTGGCACTCACATACACATGATAATTGACATTGCAAAAGCTAGGACAGAGGATTATCTAATGATCAGTTTCTCCTGATGTATCAGATTAAGCAAGATGATTCTCTCATCGTGACAGTTCTGGGGCAAGTGACACACCATCAATGAAATTTCAACCAGAAAAGAACCTCAGAGTACCATCTTGGATTCTAACCTTATGGTTGTGCCATACCATTAATGGATAGAGTTTTGCCACACAAGAAGAAAAAAAAGCTAAAATATCAGATATTCAATATTCAATCATAATCATTGCTTTTCTACTGTCAAATATCTGTCATGTTGACTAATGCATCATATAACTAGAACCAGACTCTCATTATTAATCAGTAGTGATATGTTGTTTGTATTGACAGAGTATGCGACAGTGCAGCCCTGTCCTTGATATACATTCCAGGACACATTATGTAAATACTATGAGCCGATGCCATTCATCTTCCACTGTTGATTGATTATGTTTTCCAATTATATAAATTGCATTTTGGTAAAATTTCATTTGATATCTGAAACACAATATGAAACAGTATAGAAGGCATAAGTTCTACATTTTGTTGTAAAAGTGTTTCATTTAGAATATTTCTAGACGCTTTTATTGGTTTGCTGCTGAAATAATCTGAAATAATTCTAATGTAAAAAAAAAATAAGTCAGAAAAGAAAGTACATGAGAGGTCGGGACATAGAAAGAAAATCTTTCTTCATGTAATGATTTGATATTCAATTTGGAAGAATTCAGTTACGACCCTTGACCCCCGTACCTCTGCCTGCTGTGCCGCTCTCTCCTGTCTGTCCTTGACGCCATCTTCTCTCCTCTCCGCCGCGTCTTGTCGACCGTTCGCTTCTACTAACAATGTCTTCTGAGGCGCTGTCGCAACTGGAAAACACCCAGAACATTAAGGAAGTTAGCCCTTGGAGTTTTAAGCTTAGTTCAAATCACCATGATGATACTCCTTGGGTCAAAGTGTCTGCAGACTTTAAAGCTTTGTTATCAGTTAAGAAATACAACTGATACATGTACTGTGAGTACAGTCAAACTTGTTTGAACTACCACCTGTATAATCCGGTCATCTGGCCATTACCACCGCTTTTTCTTGGTCCCGATTTTGCCCCCATCAGACATTAAAGGAATTGCCTAAGCTGACCACTTGTCCAACGTGACCATGACCGGTACTATTTTGGACCGCACATGGCCCAATCTCTGCCTAAATGACGACCATGCGTCATTTTCAAGTGTGGCGGAAAACATTTTTTATAACTAACGAGAATTCTTGATGGACTCTTTTGCCATCGATTTCACATAAATGTATCATTGTTGAACATCCAAACTTTCAGTACAGCTGCACTACACTCCTTTTACAGTCAAGTCCCATAAGGTCCAGGGTAAAGAAATTGATGAAAGCCTAAGGACCATAATAGTACCTTTGACATAACTAGGTCATAAAGGCTTTTAGACATTAGGCCCAACTTCATTACATTCATAGCAGATTAGACAGGGGTATAGGACCCATTGTGCACCTGTCATTGTTCTTCACCTGTTGTCAGTGTTCTTCTTTCTTGACTTTGATGTACCATAATAGGAGTTATGAAAAATTAATGCGGCGACCGCTGTGCATTCTTTTTCTTTGAATCGATCGGTTGTTGATGTAGTTAACCCTTTTGTGTGCCACGGTGCATTTGGGTCACTTGCTGATCCCAAAAGTGAGATGCTTTTTTCTTGGTCAAGGATTATCTTGAGGCCCGCGGACGATTGATATCTTGTGTAAGTGTTGGCACTCACGACAAGATAATTGATTGAAAACAATGAACATACCATTTTTACTTCAATACAATCTTCTAAATCATTAATAGATAAAAAAAGTTGCAGAAAATATGAATTTGAACATGATTATTGCTAAATAGTCCATCACTGGACAACCATTCAATTTCTCCAATACTAAAATGTCCAAAAAGATGCAAAAAATGCAAAACTTTGGAATGAAGATTACCAAACTCTACAAGATGATTTTCTATATATAGAAATGTCAAGGGAAATCAGCTACTTTCCCACTAAAAAAAGATTTTGTACTTCCAATTCCTCTAGTCCTCAAATCCGATCCTCTCACTAAGTGGTTTACCACATGATATAGTACGGCCCCAGCATAAATCCAGACTGATCCAGTTCTGTCAAAATAGCCTATAGACAAGGCGTTCCCGCGAGACACAACAGATGACAGGTGCGCTGCTGTTGCTCAGGTAATCAAGTAAACAAACACTTGTTTCTTATGAAGAAATTTGGGGCAGACAATGGTTCGGCACTTAGTGTCACCCCCAGGGTATACAGTGGGGGGTGGTGGATGGCCCACCTGAGGGTAACTAAGAAATAAAACGTTCGTGTTATAAAACAGTTCAGCTGTTACAATGTTATCTAAGAGGTGAGCTACAAAAATCTCAGCAAGGAATTACAATGAAAATATAGGGGCAAATCTGAGAAACAAGGAATTAAACTGGCTTAGCCTATGCTATGGGTGTATTAATGGTTTCCAAGAAATGTTGCAAACCAAAACAATTTTGCTTTTAACTGAAATATCAGCCAGTCAATCTCAGGGATGTCCAAGTCCCAAAGGGATCAGTGCGTACAACCGTAAAAGCCTTGCCATACATGAAGCACTCACAAGCAGTATTATGTTAATTAAAAGTACTAGTTGTTTCCATTTATCTTCTATATGTACAATTTTCGTTTGGTAACAATAATCATAGATATGCCTGCTACCCCCCAGCAAGGACTAATAATAACTGATGATAGCTCTAAATTGGAATGACAAGAAAATGACAGAACACTCAGTAGCATTAAATCTCTAATGATTGCATGTAGCCTAATACCCTTCTTGCATCTCAAGATTTTTCTGATGATACCACAAAAAAATACAACTTTAACAGTAAGGTAATAACTTAACTTGTTGCAAATGGAGTCCTTGTTTCTATCAAGTGGTTTAGGTTGTACAGAAGTGTAAAAATGTACTCTGACAGTCTGTCACATTTGAAATGGATATTTCAGGGGGCAGCAAAGACAACATTAGGATTTCAACATAAAAGTTGGGGCAGTGGCATCAAAATCTTCCTAGTTGCCCCCTGAACTTTTGACATTGGAATAGTCCTAGTGGGTTTTGATCATATTACAAACATTTGACATAGAATAGCCCTAGGTGTTGTTACCTAATGATATTCTCTGAGAGTCTGACAAACAAAGACACTGAAATTTAAGACTAAGATCTCAGTTAGTGAGTTTATCATATTAACCTCCTAACATTCATGCTTTTTTCTTCCCTTATGCCCCTGTGAAAGTTCAGCAGCATTCTATAGAGGTAATACTGGACAGAGGGGGGAGTGAGTTTTGTATAGGGGAATTGCTCTAATTCTATTTGTCCCAATCCTATTACTGTATTAGCTCCTACATCCTTCTTACGAACTACAACCCAAAATCCACTTGAGGGCAGAAAAGCCTCTGTCAAAAGTTGCCTCTAAGAAGTTTAAGTCTTAATCCCTGGCAAATATGATCCATCAAACTGGGGCAGGCGGCACGTAGCGTTCTTTCAGGTCTTTCAGGAAGTAGAGACTTTGTCGAGGACGCTTATTGAAGGGAATGGAACAAGTGTGGTGGCCACTTGCTTTAAACCACAAGCAAAATGTAATTGAGAGTACTAACGCAAATTTACCATTTAAACATTTCATGGCTAAGGATGACGAATTCCCATGGAACAGAAAAAAACAGAGATAAACATGTGGGTCCGGCGCCCTGTAACAACTGTCACCGGAGAAAGCGCGTACAAAGGGAGCGGTGCCGATGTCTGTCGTTTGTTGTGTTCTGTTGATGGACACAATACAGCGCGGTCGTGTGTATCTAGGAAAGGGTCGCTTGTGCTGAATGGATTACCGGCGCGATCGTAGGACACACCTGACTACCACGTGCAAATAACCGTAGACCTGCCGACTGGCCCGTAATCACCCCTGCTTCAAAAAGTTGTCTGGTCATGACTATTCAAACATGGCCTCACCACCCGCCTGGCTTCTTTGGCTCGCTCCTTAGAACCATGTGACATTCTTAATGAAGTTTGACATTCTATGCAAATAATTATGATTCTTCCTGTCCACTGCTGCACCCATATTTCCCAGAAGAAACCACTACTATCAACATTTTTCATCAGCCAAAAATTGCACTAATTATCATGACTACGGTCCTAGTAACCAATGACAAGACCCCCTGCTATCAGCATGTAAAATCTGATTGTTTGGATGTCTCTAGGGTTACCCATTTAATCTATCATTTACATATCCTACCAAATAAACAAGAAAAATCACTAGCCAAACAGGTAGCTTTTAGCTGTAACAAAATCTTTTCATCAAACTTCAGGTCATCAAATGTGGTAAATATATACTCATGTCACCCTGAGTGAATGGCCCCTTTGAGAGAGTGATTTTTAGGTGTGACACAACAAGAGGGTGTCTGTTACGCTACTTTGAGTTTTTATACACACCTTCTTCAGTTAAACAAAATAACGACGTTCTGTTTAGCTTTGTTTTGTTTCCTCCATGGCTAATAGGTTTGTACTTCTGACATTTGTAAAGAATCACAACTTGACGTTCCTTCTACCACGTCTCAAGACTACAAGAGTCTCCTTGGCAAACACCTGTGCCCAGTTGGACCGACAGAACGCACCTAGATTCAGATCCAATTTCATCAAAGTTACATAAGCAAAAACTTTCGTGAAAACCAATTTGGAATGATGACTAAATCAAATGGTTGCGAAGCCCTGCCGCCGTTCCCTGAGTGGTTGGTGTTAGGAGGATTTCCTGAGATTTGGAAAGGGCGATGTGTGATGTCTAAAATCTAGGACACCTTGTTGCCCAGGTACAAAAACACCTGTTAACAGTTGTTGAGTCCTGGAGCGGGGGTAAGGCTTAGCCGGTATCTCTTCAAACAATTGACCTCGCTTACACAGCACGCACTATCAAATTCTACTTACCACAGGTGACAAACACTCTAAATCTGACCCACGCACAAAGGTTGGGCTATAAACTTGTTTGGTGGATAAACTACGTCGCTGTAAATGCTGGAAACAGAGGAATGGGTGACGGGTCTACTGATAGGGGCATGGCGGAGCGCTGGTCTGATGTTCCCTCGACTTTTCTGATTAAAATTACCCAGAAAAACTTGGTACTGACCTGGTTTGTTCGATGAAGGACCACAACCCATGGCTCAAACTGACTTCCACACCATGTGAGCACGCACTACAATGATTTTAGTAACTCGAGCTGACGGATAAAGAGGTGATGTCAAACTGGCATAGGATTCCCCTGGCAACGTCAACCACGCCGAGGCAATGTAGACCAGCTGATCTGTGACGTATTGGATTTACGGCGCTCTCATTGGTCGAGAGAACCAGGACACAGGTCATGCGGGGTCAGCTGGGGAAGGAATGTTCCACCAGACCCATAAACGGGTAAATGCAGTGTCAATGTGCACTTTAAAAATAAAAAAAGAGACGAAATCTGTATCTAAATATAACAGTAATGTTATGAAGATTTCTTTCAGATGTTTACATCTGTATGGTTTATGCATACGATTAATTGATACACAACCATATGTGGTTTACTTTGAAATGTACCTACGGCATAATGGGCTATTCTAATCTTAATCACAAAGGTTACCTGGGGGCAAAATTGAGACTGAAGCCTCTACAGCGTCACTTAGCGGAGAGTGACAATATTGCAAGCAGTCAGTCAATGCGGGACGGGGACAAATTCTCAGAAATGGAGTATTGCCATGTATTTCTCCTGCCTTGAAACTTGAAAGGATAAATACATTAGAAATTCCCAACAGGTTTAGTGGGTATTGTACCCTTCATCGCGAATGACGTTACAACCAAAGGCAACAAGGAAATGCCATTAAATGAGTCACATCCGGTAGTTTTAGCTATTCCGGACGTATTAAAGTTGTATGAAAAGAGTCAAGTGTGTTGATACGTTGTTTGAACAGGCTTTTCGTTTTTGATGTGAATGAACAACTTTCATCAATGTCAAAGTCATCCAGGATCTTTTTCAGTAGTTCGGGGATGCGACGCTAGTGCGTATTTTTATATATATAAACTTATATGTAACGTTACTACATTGTGTTCTTTCATTATTTCCGTATATTAAAAGTGGAGAAAACAGTATGGGTACAAACAACAGCTGCAAAGTTGAGAACCTGTGTTTGGTATAACGGTAAAAACCATAATGAAAAAAAAAAAATCAAAATTGACACAATCTTAGAGCGTTTGTTACTCAACATACATGATTTGAAGACAACCATGTCCATCATCAGGCGGATATGCCATGCCAAAATCGCCCCTCACAATTTCGACGATAACGTCGGATGTATTGTAGGCTTGCACTACTCTTCGAAACTTACACAGCCTTTTGGCTTACCTTTGTCGTCTTCAACTATTGCAGTATCTCTCAGGAGCCCCTCAAGGATGTTGTCAAGTTCATCACTCTCGTTGACATTTTCTTCCCCAGGCCTATCTTCTGTGTTGTCCCCTTGTTTCCCTTCTCTTTCTTCCTGCGGTGCGTCTGTGTGTTCAACTTGACCTTCGAGTTTTGCAATTTCACGTTTAGCCTGTTTCTCTCCCTGTTCGCTCTGGTCTCTGTCAGTGCCAGTGTCTATCTTCGTGATGTTTGTAACATGTAGACAGAGAATAGACTCACCGTCTTCTGTAGTGGTCAGATGGATGGCTGACTCTGCCTGTTCGCCGTCTTCCAATCCGTAGGAGATTGCGCTTTCTTCTTCCTTCTCTTCGTCTGTTTTGAAGTCATCTGTACTCGCTGAACTGTTGGTTGACTCACTCTCCGCGTCATCGTTTTCACTTTCGTCCGCACTTCCATTCTCTCCTTCCTTCGTTCCGCCCACATTTGGTTCTTCTGAACTGACCGGATGGATAGCTGACTCGTTCGCTTCATACTCTTCCATTTCTTCTGCAGTGACACTCTCTTCTTTCTTGGGTTTGCCTGATTTCGGTTCTGCTGCATTCATCAAGTCATGATCCTGCATTTTCTGTTCCGCGGGGCTTGATGACACTTCGACGTCCGGAGGTTGTACGTTTTCTTCAGCCTCAGACGACTCGGTGGATGAAATCTCCTCAGCCGACTCATCAGCAGTACTACCATGATCCGCATGGTGCGCCACTAGCACGTCGCGTTCCTCGGTTGGCACCTGTTGCATAGTTTCTGCTGTAATGGATTCGCACGAAGTGTCGAATCCCCGTTGTGTCAATGCCCACGGCTGCTCCACATCACCAGAGGGGTCGCTCTGAACACTTCCTAGGACATTATCTTTGTAAAACTCCTCTTTACTCCTTACGGACGGCATGCTACGCGTTCGTGCTTGGTGGCTCGCCTGTTGGTTAGGGCGTTCTTGTGAGGTCGAGTCGGTAACCGTCTGACTGCCTTGGTCAACCATGACTGGTCTGAAAGTAAGTGTCGAAAATTTCATTGATATAAGACCATATTCACACTATAAGAAAATGCATTTATCTTTAGCTCGTTTGCTGGTGCGGAGACCGCCTGTCACATTTGGCAGATGTATTAAAGCCGGATACGTTATTATTATTATTGTTTTTTTTGCGTGTGTACCATAAACAACAAAACGGGCGATGTCCATAGAATTATCAGTGACATTTTTTATGGTAGTCTTAAGATCGACTCAAACATATCGGCAACAATCTAGCCACAGAAGTTATTATTCTATGGCAGTTTTTGCAATGGAGTAAAGACAGTCTTACCTTGGCTTGCTCGCTCCCGATCCCATCGCGATCTGTGTTGCTACTAGCACTGCCGCAAGATAGAATCACGACAGATATATACCAATAGGACCTAGCAACGTAGTTATAAAGCCAACACGAAGTGAGACCCAGACAAGAATCAAAACGTTTTCACGACGAATGCTTTCTTCAAGTAATCTGTTGTGTTTTTGTGTAGGTTCTATATACTTCCGGCATAGGACAATGTGTACAATGACTACACTGTATAAAGCTACCGATGAGCCAATGATGTGTCCCCTAGCTTCGTGTCCTATCTTTGTAGTGCCGTTTGTAGTCGTTTGTAAAGCCATTGTTGTGGACTGAAAGACTGCTAAACTCCGTTACTAAGAACAAATAATAAAGGACATAAGTTGCCGTGGGGTGAGGTAATACCTCCATGTCTGTTGTTACCCTAGTGCTGATGTGGTGTCCGATGATCATATCATATCATATCATATCGTAAAGACTACAGGTAAGGCTCCGATTGGCATATAGAGTGACATTCACGAAAATATCACCGACTTCTAGGCCAATAAAAATCACTACAGTTTTAAACAGCTAACAGTAAAAAAAGTACAGTAAAGTTTGAGAACATTTATATCTCGTGTTGAAATGGGAACCTATAGTTAGGTACTCGTAAGTAAATGACATTAAGTCGTATAACCATACGACAGGTTATTTGCGTGATTTCTATGATCAAGACTCGAATATTAGACTTGACTATGTAACGCCATTCATTTATTCAGAGACAATCAGAGCATCTTGCAATCACATATAATTAAGACAACATGTCATCACGAAGAAGCGAGCACACACGGCGTAGAAATGTCTGACAAGACAATGCAACGTTACATCATACGCTATTTCCATACATGTATCAGTTTTCTGACACAGCCTTAAACTTACACAATCCTTTTGCGTATAAAAGAAGACACACAGTTGTAAGTTAGAAACGCACCACAATCGGTTTAACCAAAATTACTTTTATATATATATATCAAGTGAGACAATATATTTTCCCAATCTGAGGAAGTGAATCTCAGCACAGAAAATCCAGGGGGGACTGAAACACCCCTGTAAAAAAATCCTAGAAAGCTAACCCTAGCAAACACAGTGAGAATGGTCCCTTTTACATTGTGTACGTGTGCTGTGATGTAATTTTTATGTTTACCGAAGGAAAACATATTGTTTTTGCTCTATTTCTTCTTCTGTTCCAATCACTGACCTGTGACCTGGTCAATGATCTGAACCAGACCGTCTGTCACCATGGTAACTGGTGTTGGGTTACATAATGTTGCAATGTTAAAGTAGGAGGGATTTAGACTAATGTCACCATATATATGAATGTGTTTGAGTGAGAATTAACAGAGCAGACCATATGCGAAGGTAAACATTATGCATTTGCTTTGCAAATGTTATCTTTCTAGTTTTATTTACTTTTATCATTGTAATTATGTTACAACTCCACGGTGCCCGGTGGTGTGTCTATATCTGGTTGGCGGCTTGCACGTTGTCCCTGAACTGCCCCTGCACGTTCCCGGCAGGCATGTAGTTGGCCACCACGGTGACGGCGCCCTTCCCGTCCGCCGCCATCCCCACACCCAGCTCCGTACTCGCCTTCCACACCACCTGCGAGAAGTGACCTGGGATGAAGGGATAGAAGAATGATTGGTAAAGGTAATAAAGCAGTCCTCCTCGACTGAGGTGAAGCATGATGCTTTTTCAAGTAGCTTATAATGTAATGAGGCTTTGCAACAGTTCGCATTTTATCCCCTACTCTTCTACTTAAGTATGTTGGGTTCTTTTACGTGCGGAGGTTTGGAGGAAAATTTCTTACTACAGAATGTATAAATCAATTTTCCTTGTCTAGATCCATTGGCCAGTTTTATAATAATACTGCACGGGTTCTTGTTGCGAAGGTCTCAGTTGCAGTTCTAATTTAATCCGCTATGCGCTGGTGGCGTCCTTGTATCGTAACGTTTGTAAGTCCCGATTTTCGTACAATGTAGCGTTTGTTACGGCGTGCTTCTAAAAAGGAACAAGTAAAAAGGCCTTTATGAGTACATACCTGCGCCTGGTTGGAAGTTGTTCCCGCTGAAATCATATTTACTGACTTCGTCGTACCACTGCTGGACGAAAGATTCGGCTGCAACAACAGGGAGAAATCATGACTGTGTATCCTAGTTATAGTGTTACGCGTAGAATGTCTACATCATGGATAGCTTTCCTATAATGCACTACAGAATATTTACGTATGCACGTAACTTCAGGGGACGTTTGTTTCCTCTATACTAGTAGACGCGTGCGAAGAGTACGCGAAACATAATTACAAGCATACCGAAGTTACAGAATCCACAGTGTTATTTCTTCCCAACTCTATACGTTGCCAATATCGAAGTTTAGCTTAGGGAAGAGAGTACATGTAATGTATGCGGCGTCTTGTCATCACAACAAGGCAGGGAAAACCAGCTACG
Source organism: Branchiostoma belcheri (assembly GCF_001625305.1). Classification (NCBI taxonomy): domain Eukaryota; kingdom Metazoa; phylum Chordata; class Leptocardii; order Amphioxiformes; family Branchiostomatidae; genus Branchiostoma; species Branchiostoma belcheri. The sequence continues at coordinate 3,204,977 of NW_017804242.1, read as the reverse complement.
TCCGGTTCACTGTGTACTGACAGCCGTTACCGAGTGAGGAATGTCCGGCTCTCCCGCCCAACGAAAGGACTATGTCTGATGTCATTATCGTCATAAAATAAGGCGTGGTCCTTAGGAAACACATGTTTGTTGTGCACATGTTTTGTCTAGATTGAGCGGAAAAGGTAGGTGTAGCTGTCTTCCTCCTAAGGCCATGTTGATTTGATTACATGGATGACATCCGCGCGCGCATGAATTATCGTCCATTAAAAAAAGTTTTCGACCATGCTGTAAATCGTACAAAGTAGCTGCAAAATGAGCAACTATTTGCCGTAAATTGAAGAACAAATTATTGGAAATCGATACTTATGTTGCAGAATGCCAAAATCCATTCCAAAGGACAAGAAGAAAATGTGAGGGAATGAAAATGAAGAGTCTATTATTCACCATACCAATAAAATATTGCTCTGTGTGTTTAGTCATTTTTTCAACCTTCATGACCACCTAGATTTCATAATGGAGGTAACTTTTTTTGCCAAACTTTTTTTATTCGCACGCTCGCATCGGTTTTTGGGGGTTCCCAGAGGATGTCATCCATATAATCAAATTAACATATTGATAACGGCATTCCATACCCGAATGTTCTGCGTTAGGATCCGAGCTCCACTGGTTAGCGATGTTTTCCCCCAAGTCTCCGCTCCTGTCCTGACTGTGTTCAAACTTGCCGGTCTTCACCAGGTGGTCGGCCCACTTCTGCGCATGCTCACACGCTTCCTTGTTCAGCACCATGGGCGGGGCGCCATGTCGGGAGCGGAACTCGTTGTGCTTTTGCAGACATTCCTTCGCGAAGTCAGTCTTCCACGGAACTGAAAAAAATTCGAACTATGTCATTTTTTCTCTGCATCTGTATCAATATAGCCGGTATAACCGCCATTCGGCGTAACACACCAGCCTCGCAGGCACGCGGCGCGGCGGCAGTTAGCTACTATTTAGTATATATTGTTACATTCAATCTTTGCACATTTAATTGCAGAAGTTGTTTAAAGCCTTCTAGTGATGATGCCCCAACTGTGCTTGGTGGCAACGAGTTCCACTCTACGATATTCTACGTTCTTGGGACATACGAGTTTTTGAATTGAAAACCATAATTCTTGGTTGATTTTTTCATCATCACTACCCGCAATTTTCACAATTTTTTTTCAGAACATGCAGTTTGTGACGCCGGTAAAACAGAAGACAGACACAGAAACTGGAGTAACGGTAATTTTCAGAAGTGGGACTCTTCCCTGCTAACTAAACAATTTGTCCTCAGCATACTACCATCTGGCCGTGTTGCCGGGAAGCACTGGGTGTGGTGTACTGAACATCGCGAACCCTGGACTTTATTACACCCCCTCCTCCCAAATTTATCACACAAATTTACCAAAATTCACCCTTTTTCTGTATAGAAAATACGAAAACAAAACATATGAGGATTCGCAGCCCAGTTGAAGAATTCGTTATGCGTCAATACACGTTAAAAACAACAAACACCAGGTGCATACTTGTACCTGTTCCAAATATGTTGAGTGTCCGCAACAGAATACGAACAGACAACAATCATCACCAGATACAATTTTGTCAAACCGTAAAATTCATTTTCAAGCAGATCTTGGGAGGAAAGATTGCGATATTTTCTTGACCGTTTCGTTTTCTTACAGCCAGTCTCATAATCTGGTTCTCAGAAATTAGGCTAGTCAGACTCTCAGAGCAAAAACACAATCTGACCAGTTACCTCCCAAGATTTCATATGATTACATGTAAGACAATACTTTAGCTTCAGGGCACATAAACACACACACAGCATTACAAGAAATGGTCAAGGGAACATATGTACAGTTCTTGTGTTTAAAAATAACCATATTTTGCTGTCTTACCTGACTTTTCTTTAGACGACAGACAACCCATGTTTCAAGCAGCAGTCCTCTGTGGAGACAGGCACGGAAGTGATGTCAGTTACGCCGCCTAGCGGAGAACGATGTCAGCAGTCCTTAGCAACAAGAACCCCGGGCTGAGTCATGTAATAAGTTGTAGTCGAGTAATTGGGAAAACCGGTCGGGCCTAGCTACGGGTCAGGAATGTCGCTGGGCGTTACAATCGAGCACGACAACATAAATCGATGGTTAGATAAAGTGTACAGGGACAGGCCAATCTTACAAAACCGTTTACGTTGCAGTCTGTACGTGAGTTGTATTACATCGGATCGCCCCGATTTAGACCTACCGAAGTAACCCTAGAAGCTTGCCGGATGTAGTTCAAGTACAGCTCAGACTGTACCGGTCTGTTTTGCCCAGCTCACATCCTGACTGAGTTCCTCTAACATTAACTCAGCGGTTTTGTGGGTCATTCTGAATCACACTATCCCTAGAGACGGCTTCTTTCCGAAATATGCCCGCATTTTCCACGTTCGTCCGCTTTTCTTGACGTACATAGGCCATAGAAGTGGAAAGCTTGCATGTTAGTGCCATCTAGTACATGTTGACCGATGTATTGTATTCGTTCATTATCTTCCTAAGGACGAATTTAGGGTGGGGCATTGCCCTGCTGATGTATTGCCCATCTACACCTGTCATATATAATTCATATGGCTGGACATCTGGTATTACACATGAATGGACAACTCGAATCAACAAAAAAAAGCCACCATATTTTTAATCGATTTTTCTATGTTCTGACGCCCCTTTAAGCCACGTTGGCTGCTGTAGCTAGCAATGTTAGCTGCCCATAGTTTGAAGTGGTCCAGCGATCTAAAACCTTAAAAATTATTATCCTTATGAATATCTTGTGTAGAACCTTTTCTTACCAGTCTACAAAATAAAATGTATCACAGAAAAAGACGTACGAAAACGAGCGAAATTAGCCAGTGTCTGTGTACGTATGTTTACAAGAACAGGCACTGAGGATATATACAAACTCTAGCGCTTGTAAGAACTGACCTTTCAACTTCAGTCTTCCTCTACGCTGGAACTTTCACCCTTATGTGAACCACACTTGGCTGCGAGTCCTCGCCAGAATACTCACCGTTTGCACCGTTTCTGGGCGTGTTTTTTGGAGCTGTCACTCAAGCTGCCCTTTCTCGTGCCCTCGGCTTACCCCAGATGACACCCCTGGCGCCATAATTATATCGCAAATCATCCCCAAAAGCTGTCCAACAAGATGACGTAATGGTTTAGGGTAGACCATTTGGACGTGGGGCTGCTGGTACTTTTCCTATTTCTCGTTTACTGTTACCCCCATTCAATGTAGGGATTTACATGTACCTAAAATTGGCCCACCAGACGTGCATTTCTAGATCAGAAGAGAGTTAACAGTGTGAAAGTAAAAAGATAAATATTTCTTTGTCTGTTGAAAGGCAAAGTATCGCTGGAAAATGTTATCAAAATCACGCCCAACTCTTCAAAAAGCAAGGGCAAAGACCAACCGTGCATATTACGCCCACGGTTTCTTATTATTGAGTTATCCACTATTCTCTCCTCGTGCAATTGAATTGTGAGGAGCTTACGATTGGCGAGGTTAACCACAAGGGTTTGTGGCTGCTGGTATTCGGCGCTATAGCTAGCTCAGGTGACCTCAATAGGACAGTAACTGCTGATCTCCAAGCAGATCCTAGGGTGGCAAAAAGACAGTATCAAATTGGCCAGACAATATCTATTGGCCAGAGAGGGTCTATACGTGACCCAAGTGGGGGTAGCGACAAAAAAGGGGGGGGGGGGCACATATAAAAAGTTTACGATCTTCCCCCATCAACCTTGCAAGTAACTGCCCTAGGTGCAGCCATGGGGCTGTAAGGTTATGAACCACACATACAGGGAAGGACCCTTTCTTATCAATGGGATTCGTCTGAACTAATAATGAGATTTTGGTCAACAAATACGCCCGCTTGACAGTCGCCACATCAGCGGAAAAGGCATTATTAATAATGTATTACGTAAAGTCACTTTACCGTTATTACATTCCACCACACTACCCGCTAATGGAGACTCCCTAGCTAAGGTCACACCAAGTCATATTTATGGATGACGTCCTCGCATGCATTGATTCAGGCCTGTTCCCAGAAAAAAAAACACAAGAAATTCTGCTTCTTGTAACTATGACCAAAAAGTCACGACAGTGGGATAAGGAAAGATGTGATGAAAGGAAAGAAACAGAACAGGACGACAACTGCTGTTCCACTGATTTAATGCTATTTTCCTGACGAATAAAAGACTTGATGGTTGTTACACTGTGTATATTCCCTTAGTATATTTCAAATCTAGGCATCTTGCTTTTTTCGGCCCATCTTTTTTTTTGCGCATTAGATTAAGGATCTCCAGGTTACGTCATCCACAAAAATTACTTGATGTGGCCTTATGGGGCTTCCCTAATGCTAAGTAAGTGCACAGTAAAAGCACTCTTCACACAATCATCATTTACCTTAATTGCTTCATTGACATTTGATTGATGATGCCGCAGTTTTTTTTTGTTATGATAATTCCAATACTGGCTTTATTGTTTATTTTACGATACATACGAAAAAAAAAAGAAAAAAAAAAGAAAAAAAAATTTACGATACATACACCATGCAAGTATAGAGCATGTGGTATAAATGTGACAAAATAAAGGTTTGAAAAAAAAAACGTTTCGGTAAACCGCATTAACATAAACATATACAAGGTTAGGTATCTTATTATTTATATTTTTAGTTACTTTGATAGCGTATCAACGATAAAATAATGAATATTCAAGAAAATAGAAAGTTTTAACGTTTGCATAAAAGCTCTAGGGATGTAGCATATGTATTCTATACACCATGCTTTTAGTTAATATATTACTTCGGAAAAAGACAAACATAACGAAAACACACAAGGTCTAACATTGCCCAATGATGAAATATATACTAATGATCTATGTCATTAGGAATCTACATATTGATGGAAGAAACATTAAACTAGTAGCAAAATCATTAGGGAGCTCATTTCGGCAAGACGTTGGCTATGCCGTGTAGAATTCATTCGTACCAGGAAGCCCAAATCACACCATAACATAAGGGGAAAATGAGTTTTTTTAATGTTATAGCTAAAGATATATCGTATTATCTTCTATATATTATTGAATAACTCCTTCACTTCTCCCTCTTGTATCGGCCCTTACGTTGATCATCAGAACAAGTCGTACAGCCTTCAGACGTCACTGTAATGACAGGACATTATACATATAAACGTTTGAGACAACACATAAAGGTGGTGGGTACAGTGCGATATCTGTACCTATAAATTGAAACTACATAAATGTTAAGACTTTCATGAACATCTCGCGCATGAATAATGTTTTTGTATGAGGACCTTATTCCTCCAAACAGATGTAGAATCTGGCTGGGTTTCCTGCTTGTTTCGAAAGTCTAGAGGCACTGACCCGGACACTACGTCTACTTAGAGACTAACAAACAAACAAACAAACAAACAAACAAAGAAAAATTTTTGACAACAATAATTGCCTTTGCTTCAGTGACTTTGTCACGGTAGGGAGCAAGTACATGTACTGTTTACCTTTTACATGTTGTTCATTGCCATCGTGTTGCGGTCGTCTTTCTGTAAACAGAGCAGATAAAAGACATTTGGTACGATGAAATATGTTACATAGACACATACACAGATATCAATATACATTCGCCACGTACATGTTCCTTTCTATAGGGAAATCAGTTACCTACATTTGAAAAGCCTTCCTGATCATCTGCCTAAAGTGCGTCCGATTTCCATTTCCTTCGTTTTATTTGTTCTTAGCAAAATAATCTTGACATATGCACAATTCCCTTGGCTTATATTTACTCATATGAATAAAGATGTATTGTAGGTCGATATCGATGCTCACATCACGCTGCAGGTCGCAGGTGTGGAAGCCGAGTCCGATGTCCACACACACCGCCACGGCAGACAGGACCAGCACGGTGTACAGCAGGCCTCTGTGGGAAATAACGGGGTCAGTCTATAACTTGACCACAAAACCACCCCACACACACATACACATACATTGTAAACAACGCCACAGTTACACACACGCACACGCACGCACGCACGTACGCACGCACGCACACAAACAGGAGAGATATCTCACAGCTCAGTCTGGTCGCGCGGGTCCTCACATGTGCCCCCGAAGATGTCCAGCGGATCGCACAGCACGGCTGACACGGACAGCATGACGCAGAAGAACGCGGCCAGGATGGACAGCACCACGGCCATGGGCATGAAACCGGCCTGGGAGGGAGGCACACAGGGAAATTATCACAGTACGTAGATGTACAGGATGAACCAGTAAAAACTTGAAACAACTTTAGAGGGTACGTAATTATTACCAACTCGGTCTTCCATAAAGTACAACGGTAAACAACTAATATATCTTATCATTGTCCATTAATACTTTATGGCATTCCTAGTGTCATTTACATATAGTATTGTATCACCATGGTAGACATTCCGGTTACAAGACAGCAAACTACTGCACAACACATTCATGACGATCTCCTACTAGTATGACCTCAATTTGCTGTAGTTAACCTGTCGCACTACAACTGTCGGACGGTCGTGTTTGAGAAGGCAACTCACAATCATATAAATGACGACAGGCGCGTCGTCATTGCGGGACTTCACTCTGGCTGCCAGCAGGGCCATCAAGCCGGCTATTATGGTCTGGGAAAAACAACAAATATCAATAATGATCATGTAATCGAATATTTTGAAGTATGATTGAATTATATTGCATTCAAACTTCTAGGATGGTATCATAGGTAAATTGAATGTCTGTTTCTGAGTCAACATTGCAGGTAAAGGAGTTTTTCATCACGAGTAACTTCCCCCTTAACTTTCCTACATAATCTACACATAGTCGTTACACAGCGCACCTGAGGCGTCGCCAAAAATAATCGTTACGTTTTCCTAGCTGCTAGGCTTCCTCAGTTTATCGCAATGAAAGGTCGGTGACGAAACGTAACGATCTAACCTCCCCATACATCTACTTATTATTTCATCTATTTACCTACTTTATCTATTTATGATTACCAAAGGAAAACACATTGTTTCTTCTACGTTCCCTCTTCGCCTTCTTCTGCAAACCAAAAAGGTCAATGACCTGAACCAGACTGTCTGTTACCATGGTAACTATGTTGGGTTACATCATGTTGCAATTTTATAGCAGGAGGGATTTAGACTCCTGTATGACCATATATATGAATGTGTTTGAGTAAGAATTAACAGAGCAGACCATATGCGAAGGTAAACATAAATATATATGCACTTGCTTTGTAAATGTTACCTTTCTAGTTATTTATTTATTTTAGTTACTTGGGTAAGACATCAAAAGACGGGACTCACGATAAAGCCGCTCCATATCGGCGCGCCGATGAGATGGTAGCGGACGGGGAACATGCCCCTCAGCACGGCGCCCAGGATGAACGTCACGGTCCCCAGTAGGAGCAGGACGAGCCCTAGCGCCACGATGATCTTCGGTTTATACTGCATAGTGACGTCTCACCTGGAGAGGGAAGCAACATTTAATTTTTTCCGGGGAGAGGTTCAAGCATTATTATTATACGTGTTTATTATTAAAATGTTTACGACTCTCAGTAGCAAATGTGTTGATGTTGACACATCCGTACACAGTGATCCGAAGTGTGTTTTTGGCACACAGTTAGACAGATTAGCCTATTAAAGAGGCTCGGTGGGCGTCACTTCACCGTACAGGGAGGGTAGTCGTGTGAAGTGCCTTACCCAAGGGCACAACGTCGGACCACGGTACCGGTGAGTATCGAACCCGGGACCTATTGGTTCCAAGTCTAACGCTCTAACCGTTGCGCCACCGACGACGTTAAATGACAGAAAATGCGACATCCTCAAATGAGAGTGTGCAATCTCTTAAACCAAAGAGCTTAGAACTGGGAACCTCATGGCTCAAACGAACTCACAACTTACATGAAAGAAAATCACCTTTATGAGCCCCTCCCACTTGAACCTTCTACGGGCCCAAGCTTAAAGCTTGACATGATTTATACGTTTGCTACTCACCCAACCGTACACAAAAAACTCAACCAACAACATGTGAAATCAAATCAAGTCGTCCTTGCTTTAGCCACCACGAATCGAATGGTATGCTTTTGTTTGTAAGACTTGTTTTCTTCGTTCTGGTGTGAACCACCGCTGCAACCTGGTCTCAAGTTTCAGTAAATACCTCACGTGCCAAGAAAACAAAAGGCACCTTTGAAACGGTATGTAGGTCTCAAAAAACACATCTGTAAGTAGAACAGGTTACTAGTATAACTTTTTGCCTATATCAGAAGAGCACAGGGAGGCATTACGTAGAATAATAACTGGGTGGAGCACATTGTAACGTGCAGCGGAAAGACTTGATCGTAAATTTATAAATCTACATGTACGTCTGTTCAAGTGTTTGGCATCCCTGATAGTTTATTTTGCTGCGGAGAAGTAGTGATAGACACTCGGACACTCACAGTCATTAAGCAACAATTATTAAGTTCGTAGATATATTTGTGAAGCAAATCATACAGGTGTTTTATCATGACACACGTAGGGACGATTTTCAAGTGGCGTGTACTCATGTTACTCACGAATCAATGACAATGCAGTCCTTTGTATGTGTCTAAGCTAGCGCGCAATAATTGTACCGAGTAGACAAACAACGTGATTTTGCAAGAATACGCCAATATGTGCACTTGAAAGATACATTGGAACATCTCTGTTGTGTATACAGGAGAGGAAAAGATTTGTTTTGATAGTAGAAACCCGACGAGGAGTCCACGGGCCGTGATTTTTACCTGACACAACAAATATTTTACCTGGGGGCACTTCAGGGTATAGCTGACTTAAGGTCTTTAAAATGACAACTCATACGTAATAATTTGGCTCAAAACTGCTGAAAAGACACAAAACCAAAGCACAACATGTGAATTGAATAAGAACTAACTTGAGTAAGAACTAACTCTTGATATACACTTTGAAACATGTTGCAACAATTATCGGTAGAGTGTCTAAAAACTTAATACTCTGCGACACACCCTAATGTTGTCAACGTATTGCGCACTTCTCTACGTTTCTCTCTGTCAAACAAGAACACAATATCTAACACAGTGTGTGGCCTATGTATTGGAGATTTTGACAAGTGATATCTTACGTACCTATTGTAGATTTTGGGCAATCTTCAGATGAGAAAAAAAGACAAGAAGAACCAGTTCAAACCGCGCCAAACTTTGCTTACCTTTTGCCTCTTCAGTGAATAGAGTTGCTCACGTGACCGTCTCAATTTCAAGTACCCCGGATGTTGACCGCCTTTTGAGTGTCAAATGAACAGGTGTGCCCAGTGGGAAGAAATAGGTTAGAAATATTTTGTTGTCTGTCGCTAAATTGTTAGTTTGTCGAATAATGCGATTCATCACTGGAAGTTTCATTTCTTGAGTAAATCGGTACGTCTCATCAAGTTTAGAAATTGTACCATGACGAAATGTAAACGTATTGATAACACACGATCGTAACATAACCAAGGGACAGACCATTTAAAAATGGGGGTGCGTCGATATGTTGATTTTCCCAGCTATCACGTCGTCTAATGTCGCTCATGACGTCATCTGTCCTTGACAGTGAAATCCTCATATCTTAGAAAAATTTACAGTACGATTTTTCAGTTTATTAATGTCTCATTTTAGTCTGTAGAACCATATCTAGATCTGACCATGTAGTGAACTTAACTGCGCACTTTTTGGTACGATTAAGTCAAATGATGGTCCGGTTTGTCCCTTAACAATGGCGCAGTGTCCTGCGATGTCCCGCCTGAAGCTATGTCTTAAGATGAATCCATTGTTGAGTACTTAACATTAAAGCAGACCAGAACAACCGGTGCGATTGAGTCGCTAAAGAAGATCTCACAATAATGTCAATAACAAAGAAATGAACAGAGCTGCATTCGTCAAGATCCATATAATACAGTATCGTTTGACAATCAAAAATTCATATTTACATGGCTCTCATTCTGGTAGAATATTTCTTTTTTTTTTCAAGAATAAGTCTTTATACAGAGATAATATAGTTACTACAGTTACCCGTATTGAAGAAAACCATCACGCAAAACATGTAACGTTATCAAATGAGTTCAAGAAATTCCTCCAAACTTTTCATAGTGTCTTCAACTAATTTTTCTATTGCTCTCACTTCTGTTATTTCAAGACCTACTCTTTTGAGTAAAATGTTGGAAAACATGTCCTCATCTTGGAAAGGGGATAGTCTTTTGACCCTGTCTCTTATGTCTGTGAAGAAAACTCCAATCTTTTCTCGAAATTGTTCGTCGTCTTGGGCGTTACGTAATGCCTCCCTTATTGCCGTGGTGTTGAAGCCGGCTCTGTACCCAAACGGCGTCACGTCTTCTATTCTCATACGCAGAGGCGCCCCAAGTCCGCCAGTTTTGAGGTTTATGAGTTTTAGATGTGTCGCTTCGGCGAGAACCTTGTGCCTTTGTCCCATACACATAGACATCTGAACGCACCGAATGTCTGTTTCTGACGCCGTGTACCGAAGAGGCGTTGTGTACGGGATTGTTGTCCATTTGGGATGGTCAGTGTCCCATTGTGGAAGTCTATAAGAATCGCGATGGTTTTCTGTCAATGGGTTGATCTTTGTGTATATCTCCATTCCATCGGGTATGAAGGGGAAAAAGCAAAACTTTGTCCTGACGCCTGTTAAAATTGTGACCTTGTCTGAGGGTAGATCTTCTGTTCTGAGTTTTAATGAAATTTTAAGGGAGCTGTTTGTCGGAGAGAACCACTCCTGGTAAGGCGCAGTCTTGCTGCGAAAGTAGAAGTCGATGCTGCTCTTCTCTTTACACATGTCCTCGTCTCGCGGTGTCTGGTACGACTCCAACTGAATCAACTTGGCGCCAAGCTGGTTGGAACTTAACACCATCCTACAAGTGCCCTCTAGCAGTTGATACCCTTCATTGCAGGATCCACAGGTGGCGAAGTTCTGGGCGGGGTTGCAGGTCCGACATCTTCCCGCCCTTCCGACGACACACGGAAGAACACTGCCGCAGATGTCGTCATCAACACACGCGCATGCGCGCCTCCGGTGGTCAAAAGTCCCCGGATGTCGTCCCCGGGAACAGTATAGTCGCGCCTGCGCGATAATCTGCCATTGACGCGGACTCCTGTAGACGAAAAAAAATCTAGCAATGAAATAATGGCACTTGATGAATATGTACAAAATACCACAACACAGAAGAAAATTTTACTTTTAAAATTCAAAATTTTGAGCAAGGAAAAAGCCGTTGTAAGGACACGCACCTTGGAGAAGGTTTGATTTGTAATTCCGGCTCCCAGGTACAATATACCACACGTCGTCTGATTTCAGTCATGACGTCATGTATTCTTGACAACAATTTCCTCATCTTGGCCACATGTACCCTGTATGATGACGTCACCATCCGAGACCGTCGCCATCTTTCTAAGATGGCGTCCAAGTCCAGAAATTGATCGATGGGAAGCCTTCGGACAAAACGCTGAAAACCATCTATGGGGGAAAATTGTAAAGAGGTTGTTTATAAGAGCACTGGTATTTAAGTCAAAAAGAAGCATGTCAGATAAATTGTCAGGTTTCTCTAACATTTTTTTCTGTGATGATGAAACATATTTATTCAAGGTTACAGAAAGTTGAAATGAACACTTTTCAGGCAACGTTGAGCATTTTATTATAATAAGATTTCCCGCTACTAATCTTCTTCTAATCTCACCTGTTTGCTCGAACCTCGAATCATCGGTTTCAAACTGCCTGCGCAAGTGCTCTAACTGGGACAGTAGCCTGTTGATGACGTCAGCTGAGCATGCGCAGTCTGGAGACGAGTCGTCACATTTACACCGACACTCCCCACCCTTACACGTCCACTCCCCTCTCCCGTCACAGTAGATGTAACTCAGAGCTGCCTTCGTGAAGGATTCCCGCAGATAGCGGGGTAGTAAGTCCTGTAGACCTATAAGGAAATACAATGCAGACATAGGAAGTTACCATAATGATTGCAGTAAAATTTGTTAGTATAGTAGACTATACAAGTCTGAAGAATATATATAGAAGAGTGATGATGACGGATAGGCACAGGTGGAATTTTTGATAAAAATAGATCCAATTTTCGTCTGTTGGATCAAACGTACACTCTTTCTATGAAGCTTTTTTGTCAAGGCATGATACCCATTTTGCAGGTAGTAGTAATATTTGGAACGAATAAAGATTCTTTTTTCCTTTCCTTCAGTCTAGTCATTTATATTTTCTTGTATTTGTATTGTTACATTTTGTTTTTAAGTGTGAAATAAACTGAACTGAACTGACTATGTTACACACCTCGCAGTTTGAGCCTTGCGTTTGTGTCAGAGAGGAGCACCGGATCCCGGGTGTCGTCCACGTGTCCACACGACATCGGCCCTGCGCTGGACGTGTGAACCTGAAATACAACGGCGTATAGAGGCATTGATATGTATGCTTTATTCATGAACGCACAAATTTACAACTGCAACTTAGACTGAAATTTCGCAAATTACCGTATTGTGCCCTAACTGACGTCTTCAACGCCTAATAAACGTAGATCGAGCTTAACGTATTTGTAGTGTAGTGCCTACAGTGAAAATATACCTCTGAGGCGTCGCTAAAGATCTCTTAAGAACATTTTCAACTCGAATCCAATACCGTTCAATCGCTCCATCCCTAAGGCGTTGCCAGAAAAGATCATGTTACATAGAATATTAGCTGTCTTTGAAAAAATATTATAGCAAGTGTTTTGTGTACCCGAAATGTGCCAGAACGCCTCTGCAGATCACGTAGTTCCTCCATAACTCCGTCTTTATCGGCGAAATAGGACCCAAGCAAGCTCCGGACTTCTCTCTGCACGGCCCAGTCCGTCTGGTTCATGTACACAGTCACCGTCTCCCCGCCGCCCAGCGCCCCGGACACCACGTAATGTGTCCCGTACGGCCGGATCACAGTCTCGATGAGCTGGGCACGAGACGGGCGCTCTCCCAGCGAGAGAACAGCGGCTATGAACCCCGGGTCTAAGTCGGCGATGGACTCCTCTTCTGGATTTCTGTGGGACGCCAAGTTGTGCACGATCCATTTTGTATATTGTCTGAAAAGTACGAGAAAAGAACGCTATGTTACTCAACCATGCTACTCTGACGAAAGACCATCTTACCAAAGTAACATATATTCATAGAAGAATACAACTATGACAAGCCCTACTGTGTAACTATCCTACCTGCTTGCTTTGACTCTGATGCTGAAACCCTGCAGTGCTTGTTCTCGATATCGGAGCAGTTCCGGTGAGTCCGCCAGGGGGCCACGATCGGGTTCTCCGCCTGCACCTGACGGTAACGTTCCGAGCGTCAGAGCGAAGATTCCCGCTAGGAGGCGCTGCAAGAACCGCCGCCCCATCTCAGGTGTAGTCCCGCGTCTTCATCATCATCGTTGTCGTCTAGCTTTCCCTTTGTCATTTGGGCCACTAAATAACATAGGTAAAACATGTGTGAGTGGCTTGATATGTACATGGGTTCATATCGATTGAACAAAGGTTGTCACCAGTGTCGCAAGCTTCGAATAGTTTAACAGTTAACTGCTTTGGGTAAACATTGTATTTCCACGGCAAAGTCAAGGTTGGTATTGACATAAACAACGCAAGGTCGTGGGAAACATCACAAGTCGTGACCATGAGTGTTTCTTACGGCTTTTTCTATTAGTGGAATAGTCATAAAGCTACGACCAATCGATGAAGTTGTGTAAAACATGGTCACGAAGCTTGTGCTCAGGTTTCACAACAAGAGTTGCTCCAGACAAGGCCAGCTGTACGCCTCATCTACCGTGTCAGTCAGTAACCACGACAAGCATGTCGGCAAATATGTTACTGCTTGTCGCCTGAGGCAATGTACGATAAAAATCGCCACATTCATGGGTTTGTGTTTGTTTACCTGAACACTGTCTACAGGCAAAGGTGAAGTTTATAACGTAACGCATGGCTTATTGAGTCTGTGAACCCTAACATATATCCACTTCCTTTGTCATACTCAGTAAAGGTGTTCTATCAGCATGCATAGCTTGGCGAACAGTTTCATATCAAGAGCGGCCAGTAGTCGTGAGTAGAGTTTCGTTCCAGTCTCTGTCACACATTCAGAACCTCCCCATGACCGCTCAGTTGACCACTCTCAAACCAAGTTCGGCAGTGGATTGGGCGTCAATCTCACATTCGCTCCTCTTTCTTTCTTCCTTTCTTTATTCTTTATTTCAGGTAAGAGAGTACCCATAAAAACAATACATCTTAAAATCCCATCTAAGTAGAATGTGACTTTTCTTTGATTTATATAAAATACATAGTCTGATGGTACACGATGCAGATAATCGACTTTTAAACATGGACTAGTAGGCAACTTCGCCGACCAACTCACTACCACACGATAAACTTGCTGACGACCTAGAGAATTGCGTAAATATAAAGCCTACAATTAAGGTACTTCGGGTTAGTGTCTTGGATCTGTCTGAGGATGATCAGGCGTAATGATGAAAGGTTGAAGGGACTCCATGTAAGGTATGGTCCTGGTGACAAGCGACTATCGGAAAGACAGCAGTTGCAGGACGCCGAAACCAAATATATCGGTGAAGAAAGAGGTGTTCTATCAATGTTGATGATTTATCTCAGACTCTCAGTAATAGCTAGAGTTCATAAAAAATTAAAACTCTTTGTCTGACACGACACATTAAACCGTTTGAGTGAATCTGATGAGCATTTTGATAAAGACTGATTGATGCCCCAGTCACCATTGAGATCTATATCTGTACGCCCAAGCCTTAAGTGGTTAGGGAAGGGCTGCTTTTTTGCATACAAAGTACAGGTTGTATTCACACAAATACTCTGACTGGCCACCAGCTATCTGCTCATTACTTCGCCCCAATAATCCTGACAGGTCCAGGCCGTGTTGTACCGCCACTATTTACCGTGTTCTGTCAATCCCATTGTAACATGTCTGGCTGTTCAATGCTCGGATGCCCCTGAATTTTCCCCAGTTCTTTTGGCAGGGGATCAAATTGGATTTGCCCGGTGTGTAGCTGTGAACACGGGCGGCGGGACCGTCCGAATGTTGACAATGGGCCCACCTGGCCGCAAGAACAAACACACTGGGCTCTTCAACCGCCACAATTCAAACACCGACCCCTGACCGGTTTTGACACCTCTATTTAAAGGGACCGCAATGGCGTAAGCTTAAGCACAGGTAATCCGCACTTACAGTGGAGTATACGTGCATCTATCCTGACTATTCTTAAATCCTTCCAATTCGTCTGCCAGACTGTCGCCAGATGCATGTATTATGTCAAGGCAAGGCTACGACTCAACGGTATTCAATACAGCGTGGATCAAGGAACAAACGGGGCAATGTCACGGAAGGAAACAAAACCTCAATGCCGTACACGATGCAAAGGATGGTCCGCATGCCTTAAATTTCTAACGCTGGATTCTAAGATAGATGTTTCTTTGTTCGTTTAAAGATTTCCGGATTTTCGACTGCGGCCGAAAAACTAGCCTGGTTGCAGATGACATCTGCGT
Source organism: Branchiostoma belcheri (assembly GCF_001625305.1). Classification (NCBI taxonomy): domain Eukaryota; kingdom Metazoa; phylum Chordata; class Leptocardii; order Amphioxiformes; family Branchiostomatidae; genus Branchiostoma; species Branchiostoma belcheri. The sequence goes on along the minus strand of NW_017804242.1, from coordinate 3,189,356 downwards.
TCCTTATGTTAGTCTGGTTTATTTGTAACGTACCGGCACTATGTACACAGTACAACAAGCATACACAGACCGGGGATATTGCTGTTGGCGCCTCCGGCCACTTGTAAGAACAAGACTACTATTAACTCCCGACCTGTAATTTATGAAGGGGCTATTCTCACTCCTTACCCTACAGGGCTAAGGTTGTTTAAATAGTTTAACTCCTCAGTCATGCCACACGCCGTATCTCAGTCTCCGAATTATCTGTATCTCCGGAAGCTCTGTATAACGAAGTCCATTAGAAACTGAGTTGGGAGGGTAGGCAATATTTGACTACGCTGATACGTACGTTTGTACTTTGCATTAAATCGATGAACGAGCTGCAATTTGTCGACGGAACTTGCTCCCTGGGTCAAGCGGCACCTCTTAAAGAGCGTTATTAAGTGCAACGCACGTTGGTTATACTATGGCCTTTATGAAAAGTACAGGACTGGAATGCTAGCGTCCCTGCATTCCTAGCTACTCCTATAGTTACGCATTTGTCCCAGTTTCTGAGAGGGGTTAATGTTCAACCTTATAAAGCTAAGTGTGTTGTGCAATAAAGATAAGGATGGAGACGAGAGTGTCAAAAGGTCACTAGGTCCGACCCTGGAGTGTGAATGGTCTCACCATTATTGTCACGCCGACATTCCAAATTACCGAGGCCTACGTGCAGAAAACGTTTCCTCTTCCCCCTCGTCATCTTTTACGAGTTTCCGGTGCCCTGTTCTGACGAATATTCCGGTTTGAAGGCATTTTTGGAGGCTAGGAAACCTTACAGATGTTTTTCTGAGGTGAAAACTTCGTGCAAAGATTCGCACCGGTGCGTTTTGATTAGCGTCTGGTGAAATTGTAGTCTGAAATCCCTGCACGGAATTTTGTCGGTAATGACACTATATTAGGAGGCAATGGAGTATGACAGTCGCCTTTCCTCCGGATCTTTCCGGTTCGAACCTAAAACTCTAATTGTGACCTAACTGTTCTGTCTTAACTTTACGTCTTTCACTGGTACAACAACTTTCTTGGTGCATTTACTAACAGGTGGTATGGTTTTCCCTGGTCATCTCGCTAGTATAATTACTACATATTCCAACAGAAACACCCACAATAACACGCGTCTGCTTGGAGAGTAGGTCAGGACCACGTTACACATTAGTTTGACTAACGGATGACAAGTCTCGGTGGTTGTTTTATAGGCTCAATCAACATTTGTTCTGGGTTACATGTGGGCTTATTCGTGTAAATAAACTAGCGAGCGCCATGCGTGCACACAACCGGCAACCTTCACCGCTAATAATACGTACGGCCCACCATTTTTTTCAGGGACGTTTGCCAGACAGGTTTTGTAAATCTGTTTAAACCTTTAAACGCAGCGCGGTGGCTCCTCGAGTCTTACCTGCCGGTAGAAAACAGCATCCGCCGCCGGCCCTGTCCTCCACAAGTGGCCTGTATTCTGCTGTTGTTCTCGGGATGAATGTCAAAGCTCTCCAGTGCAAACTTGGCACTCAAAACATCGCGTGCTTGTGTCGAGATTAGGAGCCGGGAAACTCCGGTGCTTGGCAGCCCTCGACGACCGAGGCGACAGGCGTGTTTGCCGAAACGCTATTGACTCACCTCTACTTGTGGCCGCGTGATATATGGGACTGCTGCTAGAGGGCTGTTCCAGCAAGCGGTAGCCCTCCCCATGGACGTGGACAAAGCGTACGGCGTCCACACTCGTGTTCCGTTTTTAGCTTGTCCGCCCTCCTATTCCTCTGTATTATGAGATAATGCAGGTAGTTAGATGCACTTAAGGAATTTTGTTGGCAAAACATTCTGCATTTGCTTGTAGATGTTGGCTTTTTTTTTTACTTAAAGTAGTCTGTCTTTTAAAAGTTTTCCATCCAAAAACAGGTGAGGGGAAAGAAAAAGATGTTTGAACCAATTTTTCACCAGTACTTGTCACTTCCATCTTTAACATTGACTAGAGGCTTGTACCCCCTCCCCATAGAAGTCTTAATGCTATACTGTAGGCCTCATATCAATATAATACAATCCGTGTAATGTCTAGATTTATAATGTAACATAGTTGATTTCATGACACATAGTGAAACTTAAAAAAGGGTATGGGCTCTAGCCTTCAAGACACAGTGACCAAGACATAATGGATCATCAACCTACTGTCCTTACGGCTAGCCTCCGTAGCAGGCTTATAGAACTGGGTGTTTGGTGGTCTTCGGCTGTTTTCTGATCAGCCCAGTTTAAAAAAAAAACGGGGATAATTCAATCACGCCGGCTATGCTGTCCATATGCAATAAGAAAATAGCACATAAAAGCTCCCAAAGACCATGAAGACCCCCAGTTTATGGCATGCTATGGAGGCTACCTTACGGCCTGCTTTAATCTTCTCCCATGAATACACACATACATCATCAGACATCGAGAAGGGAATGGGAACAAAAAATCTACCAGACATTTTCTACACAGAATAAAAGAGAAGGAACAGTTCTTCCCTAGCCATTAAAAAAAGAATGACCAGGATAACACCTCCCTCTGAAAATGTACAAGTACCCACAGTTGTACCATGGTACTATAATGGTAGTATGCATATTGGTAGTGATAGCCAAGGCACTATCAACAGTACAGTGCATAGCATTAAGTCCACTTTGTTGCCTTGGCTGTAAAACAAATAAGTGATGTATATTCATGATGCATGTCAAGATATGTAGTAGCAATTCTTTCTTGTATAGAGAATTTTCCTCCTATCTAAAGAAACAGTCACCAAATACAACAGATTAAACACCTCTCATTCAATTGTATAGAAAATTGATACATTGACTTAATAATTGACAGTGTAGGCTTAAATGATACTTTTTGAGTGTGCTTTGTACATTAAGAAGTATTCTCAATTGTAACATAAATAGCTAGTGTCTGGTAAGTGCGATTGGACTTGAAATGCAAGGATAGCTGTGACAGTAATTTGCCATTTACAATTACAGTAAAAAAGTGCTGTTGCAGCGCTATGCTGTCCATATGCAATAAGAAAATAGCACATAAAAGCTCCCAAAGACCATGAAGACCCCCAGTTTATGGCATGCTATGGAGGCTACCTTACGGCCTCCAAAATGCCATGGCACCCCTACCTTTATAAGCCATCTCCACGTGCCAAACTATATGTAACGTTACATGAACAATGTCCACACATAACATCAACTCTTCATTGGGTATCTGATTTCTGCTTTAATCTTCTCCCATGAATACACACATACATCATCAGACATCGAGAAGGGAATGGGAACAAAAAATCTACCAGACATTTTCTACACAGAATAAAAGAGAAGGAACAGTTCTTCCCTAGCCATTAAAAAAAGAATGACCAGGATAACACCTCCCTCTGAAAATGTACAAGTACCCACAGTTGTACCATGGTACTATAATTGCATACTATACAAAACTATGTACAATGTTGGGTCACATATTTTAGTACCTACGTCTGGCACTATATGAAGGAGCACTGAATGTGCCCCCTAGCAACTGCAATGGTATTGCAGTCAACAATGGTCACCTTGTCGGGATGTTCCACTTTATCAGGTAGGGGTGGGTGGATGGGTTTTATTGACGTCTTGCTTTTGCAGAGGTTGCATTTCCTAAACAAGTTGTTATAAAAACAGCAAGCACCCACCCCTTCTAGATTGGAACAGCCCTTTGTAAACTTCATAAACTTGTATTGATACCTTTTTAAAATATTTGCCTAAAGTTCTGATGTGTTTTCTTGAAATCACACCGTTTTGTGCCGGTTATTGCTCTGTTGAAGCTAAGCTACGAGACTGTACAATATTTCTGTGGCGGTGCTTCTTCTTTCCTCACATGATTCCACAAGTTTTAAGTACAATGTGTGTCAAGTACGATGGCACTGTCATTTAGTACATACCCGTCATACTACACAAGTCATATAGCAATGGCAAAAATCTGTATATGTAAACGTATCTGTCTGTGTATGTACCAAGTACATGAAGCTGTATACTGTGTACTTGCTGTATGTGATAAAGCAAGTCATTTCTGATGGGTTTGAAGCCGTGCATTCTTAAGAGTAGGAAAAATTCCCTTGTCTTCCTTAATAGTGGGAGGGGATCTGATAGTTTTTGCTTGTGTGGCTTGTTTTTGTCCTTTATAAAACAGTAAAGGTGCGATAAAAATCTGTCACACATTTGTGATAAGGTTAGGCATAGTATCGCTTTTAAACATTTGTCACAAATACTGTCAATTTTCCAACATGGTATTGCGAACTGCTATGCCACTGAACATCACATAATAGCACAATTCCTATGTACTTCACTGTCTTTGGGTCCGTACTTGCATAACAACACCTGCATGTAAAATTCAAAATGCTGTTCAACAGTTAGTGGATGGGTGGACAGAACAACAATGGTCCCTAACTGGTTTAGATATAGATGTTACATTACAAAAACTGTTCCCTATTCTGTTATAGCTAAAAACATCCTTTGTGAAGAATACTTTTTAATAGAATACATGTTCCCAACTCTTTGTAGGGGGTAGATCAGTTGATATTCTGGGGGAGGGTCAAACCCTGTTATAATAATCTTTATAAAACCCTACAACATACATGTCTTGCATATATTTGTTCCCTTACACGGTTGCTTTTGTAAAAGGTATCCTAAAATGATCCTCCCCCAAATATCAAGTGAACAATCCCTCAATATACCATTGCTTAGGCATCAGTGTTGCATAAATAAATCATTTGTAGATGGTTCCTGCTCCATTTTTAGCACAAGTTATTTATAAAGGTTGTTGTTAACATCACAGGCTTGCATATTGGTAGTGATAGCCAAGGCACTATCAACAGTACAGTGCATAGCATTAAGTCCACTTTGTTGCCTTGGCTGTAAAACAAATAGTGATGTATATTCATGATGCATGTAAAGATATGTAGTAGCAATTCTTTCTTGTATAGAGAATTTTCCTCCTATCTAAAGAAACAGTCACCAAATACAACAGATTAAACACCTCTCATTCATTTGTATAGAAAATTGATACATTGACTTAATAATTGACAGTGTAGGCTTAAATGATACTTTTTGAGTGTGCTTTGTACATTAAGAAGTATTCTCAATTGTAACATAAATAGCTAGTGTCTGGTAAGTGACATTGGACTTGAAATGCAAGGATAGCTGTGACAGTAATTTGCCATTTACAATTACAGTAAAAAAAGTGCTGTTGCAGCGATTCGGTAATTCTTGCACAGTCCAAAACTGGGTCAGATAACCAAAATTTTAATGCAAATCTCCAAATATGGGTTTATTCTTTACAACCATTGAAAATGTGGACAGATACTTTTTGAATATTTTCATCCTGGGTATTTTTTTAAAGGTTGTTTGGGTCACAATTTTTAGCATTTCCTGGCTTATTGTTCAGAGAAGTCAGTTATAGACAGGGTAACTGAATTATCATATGCATCCCCTGTTAAATAAGCACACTGATTCAGTTTTAATCTTTTCCATGGTATAAAATCAGCGTGTTCAATCATGCACTGGCCTGGGAGATGGCAAGTAAGCCGGCTTTCACATAATCACTGTACAGAACTGAGTCGTGCATGTTCCTGGTAATAATAATAAAGTGTGAGGATTCTCAACTAATAATTACACTGATAATATCTAAACCTTCAGTAGTCGTCACACCCATAACCACATCTCTCCAAGCTTATTTTCAGGCTGAAGAATAATATCAGTCATCAAGGATTGAGGAGAAACTATACATAGTATAATTCTGTAAGTTTATCTATGGTCCTTCCTTGTTAGCACCAGTCGGCCATGTACTCAAACTCTTTGAACATCTCCTGTTCCTCTCCGGAGATGTGTCGTGGTTCCCGCGGTGGCGTCAGGATCGGCTCTTCTGTCGTAAACTCCTCGTCAAAGTTGCTAACGTCTTCTGAATGTTTCTGGTGGGAGAAAGAGATAAAGCAACAGATAAAAATCTTGGCCAAAACAGCTAGGAATTCCGAGGGAAAACAGTACAGATAACAAAGAAAAGAAAGGTGTCTGACTTACAATTGTTGGCACAAATGGCGGTTTAACTCTTCTCATCAGCAGGTCATCCCAATTCACATTCTGCAGAAAAAAAACAGGAAGACACATTATTTCTGCTAATGACAACCATAAAGAAGAAACAAAAATGTCCAAATAAAAATCAGTGCAGAAAAACAAAAACATCAACATTTCTGCAAGCACCAGCAATCCAAAACAAACAAAAACAGTTAGAAAAGAACAACAATGATAAAGGAAAAACTACTCACTCTAAAGAAAGGTTGTTTCTTGACGTCTTCTGCATCTCTCTCGGTTGACCCCAGTCTTCTCTCTGGGTTTCTCCTCAGTAACTACAACAAATGAACAATAATTCTTTCAAATTATTATATCATTACTTACATGTAAATATTAACATTTATAAACACATTATGGACAAGTGGGCAACCAAACTGGACCAAGAGCAACACACATAGTCGAAAAGACCAAAGACAAAGGACTGTTGCCAAGTGGATACGTGTGAACAGTAACAATATACTAGTAGTAGTTAGTAGTTGACCTCTCAATGCAAACTCAACGCGTGATTGTTTCTGTTGCCAACTGTGCCATACAGTTTAAGTGCTGCAAACTTAAAGATGTATTTACAGTAAGTATTTTGTATCTTGGCTAGGCGCTAAGCACACTTAATGAATTTACTGTATGTACACTTAATGAGTTTACTGTAAGTGTTTTGACTTAGCGAGGCGCTACGCTCCCTGGACTCACCCGTCTCATGATGGCAATGGCCTCGGTAGACAGGAACCTGGGGTAACGCACGTCGTCATTCACGATACTGTCAAACACCTCCTCCTCATCATCACCAGGGAACGGGGACTGGAACAGCAAACAACAACAATAAACAAAAACACAACAGGCTTTCTCACTTGAATTACCATAATATTTGTGTCCTGTCTTCTTTAGTTGAAGTGCATGGAAACAACTTTTCACTTTCAAGACATCATGATATTTGACAGATTGCAGAGACTCCTTGCATTAGCCTTTTCTGTGCTATCTTAGTATTACTGTAAATCTTGAAATGTTTGTGGTGCTTTTAATTTGTTTGAAATCTTTTACAGCAAAATCATCACATTCTGACTATGTATTTTGTAATTAAACTGCACCACAGTGTTGTTTGAATTAACAGTAATTTAAGTAATCACACTGCCAGGTTGGTTCTACTCACCTCTCCTACCAACATCTCGAAGATGAGGACCCCGAGTCCCCACCAGTCCACCGCTCTCGTGTAGGAAGTTTCCGTCAGGACCTCCGGCGCCAGAAACTCGGGCGTCCCGCAGAATGTGCTGGTCCTGTCGCCGTATGCCATGCCTTCCTTACACAGCCCGAAGTCGGCAATCTTCAGGAAACCTTCCGAGTCCAGCAACAAGTTGTCCAGCTTCAAGTCTCTGCAATGGAAACAAGATGTAGCACTTATGCCTGGTGCCACCTAGCAGATCACAATTAAACTGCAGGCTGAATGCATTTCAGACAAATCAGTTTTGCATAGCAGGGCTCACCTGTATACTATGTTGTGTTCATGTAAGAACTGCAACCCCAGCACTACACAAGCTGCATAGAACCTGTAAAAGAAAACCTCAACCATGAGCTCTAAAACTGATCAACATATGTGCTTAACATGTAGAGAAGAATCAATCCAAATCTATTGAACATTCAATTTTTTGATAGGATTGTTAACTTACTACTGATCCAACACAACATAGGGAAAATATTAATGTTATGTGATTGTTAGCAATTTCTGAAAATGCCTTTCAATCTAGCTTGAAGTTCTAACATTAACCCTTGTCCTGCTAGCACATTTTACACAAAATTTTCAAATAATTTGAAGTCCTAATCAGGTCACAGACCCTTGACATTTTTTGCCCTGCGGTGGAGTAGTTACTTCTGCATTTGTTGCATTTTGCTGCAGTGTGGTACGTTGCATAAGACACACCCCCAAATCATACATATACAAGGCACTATATGCACCTTATGTGCAACCCATATATACATTGTACATGTCTATGGGCCCCGCAGGACAAGGGAACCTATAATACTAATTCTAACAGTCTGATAAAAATTCTGTCTGCCATTGTCAGAACTTGTGGCGTGACTTACACAGTCCTGGGCTCAGAGAAGACATCCGAGTGGATGTGCATCATCAGGTCCCCTCCGCTGGCGTACTCCATTACGAAACACACGTGGCCCTTCGTCTGGTAACACGCAAACAGGTTCACCAGGAACGGGTGCCGCATGGAGTTAGCCGCCTCGAAAATACGCTTCTCACACATCAAACTGTGGGGGAAAAACAGGAACAAGAAGTTAATATCTAGGATATTAAGGAGTGTGGTCTGTCCAGTACAGACCCACAGGACAGAGCCAGCTGGAGGCGTGGTGTCCAGAACAGCCGACTGCTGCCCACCCCTGGGACAGGGAAACCGACAGCAGAATAATCTAAACCAGGATAGTGAGTGAGTGAGTGATACTATACATGTATGATACATGCATTTTTCACTATTTCAAAGGTTTTGTCTCAAGCTACAGCACTAAATTGAACTTCAGAATTTAAGATTATTTAAAAGCCTAAGGCAGTACTTGAACACAATGTAAAAATCTACAATGTAACACACCTAGGAATAAACAAACTGAATCTTTATTTGTTTGCAGATTCATATACACGTGTGTTATTACGACTTGACCAATGTATATCCAATAGAAAAACCGTGCTACATATTTCCTACATGTGACTGTAAGGCTATCTCTTGTTAATCCTTCTTTCTGTTTACATTTCTACTTAAAACTTCTCTTCATTTTCATTTTCTGAAACCTTTCTAAGACCTAGCCAAAATCACAACCACACTCCATAACAGACACTGCAATGTACATTCTAATCACCTATGCAGTAACTCATGTGGGAGTGGCATTATAATGTAACCATCTGGTAGGAGAAAAACATTACGTCAGACAATTGGATACAGCAGACAAATTACACCTGATACATGGGCAAAATGGATATTGACAAATTTCTCCAACATCCTTCTCCTGTACGTCCAATTTACAGAAAAAATTGATAATATTGCACATGGATCTCACCTTTCGACCTCGTCCCTTGCCAGAATGTCGGCTTTTTTCAGAGCCTTGATGGCGAAGAGCTCCCCTGTGTTCTTGTACTCTGCCAGCAGGACCTTCCCAAAATGTCCCCTTCCTAGAACTGCTACTGGTCGGAAATTATCCATGGTCATGGTCGAAGATGTGCTGATGGGTGGAAAACATAAGTAATCTTAACCAAGACTCAGCACAAAAATAGTAAATTACTGTAACATCACACACATTAACATGGCAGCTATATCAAATGTTCTCAGTTGGCTCTCTGCATACCAAATATCCTTAAAACGTAAAACGGATGGGAAATTCTTCCATGTAGGATGACACACAGCCACACCTTAAAATACATGTATGCAACACCTGGTGGATAGAGACATCCCTGCTGTAGAGACAGACATACCAGTGGAATGTAAAACAAACTGTACAATCTTATATACCTCTTCCTGCCCTTTGCAGCACTATTTCTAGATGCTCCATATTGCAGAAAGGCCCCCATGATCGCTACTTCAAGAAGCTATGGCAGCTCGACAACCTTTTCCAAAAATCAAAAGTCTTCTCACACAAGACGGTAGCTGGATCTATAACCACAGGGCTCTGATTGCACGAGATTAATAATAAATGAATATCTAGAGGCCAGCAAACCAGGAGGAGCGCAGGCTCCTAATCCCTTATGCTGTCTTTAATATGAAATCATGGGGAAGCCCAGTACTTGGGGATTCCGATGTCACCAACCGTACCCCTCCTGAATACACTATTGGGAAAAATCAGGACAGATATTGATTGTAGCTTCAGCTTGGCCTTATTATCTATTCCAGACCATACCTTGTGTCAGGGGCCACCGTAATACAATAGAACCAATTTAGGCGGCATCAAACTTGAGTTAGGAAAGCAATTTGAAACGCTGCATGGTAAGGCGCAAGGAACTTACAGTTATTCCTGGAGTGAGTTTGCGCAACTAGATGGTAAGCAAACTTTCATTTCTGGTTAGCTCAAAATATATACAACCTGCTGGGTTGAAGTCAACAGGCGTGATCGATTAACTGTTATGCCTTATTGCTTTTATCGGCCACAGTTACACACAGTAAAGCGAGCTGTAAAACTGAAGCAATTAACATTGATTACCGGTAGTGCACGTCTTATACAATCTTTATATCTAAGTATTACAAATCAATCTTATTTGTAGGTTATGTTCTTGGACTTTTCTTTGTTTTGTCTTCTTCCCTTGTTTAATAGTCTTTCCTTCTCTAGTCTTTCACCACTGAGGAAGTAAGCAGTTTTTGAGGTGAAACAGTTTCTTGCTGGCAAAACAAGGCATAAAGTTGTAATCCATTTTCCAACCGTACTTTATCAATCTATGTTTGCATGAAAACTTGTCAGGGCTTGAAATATCACCTACATATGCCGGTTACTGCGGTTAGTATAAATAAAATTGGGGCTGTGCAGGTATTTCTGATGTCTACCTGCACCTAACCTGCACTGATCCATGTACGTTTATATGTACATGTAGGTGTGTGTGGATTTTTATATGCTGAACTGACTGTTACCAACCATTAAGTATAAAATCATTCAATAATGGCAATGATTTCTGAACAGTTTTGAGTATGATTCATACTTCCTAAATTTTGGAAGGCAAAATTTGTCTGGTGCAGGTGATTTTCAGTGTTACAGTGCAGGTATGCAGGAAAGTATTTCTCTCCCTGCTTGTAGAACTTTAATTACTACTTGAACTACTACTAGTAACTTATAATTGATGTTACCTTTGTGCGCAATTGTTGAATCATATTTATTATTAACTATAAATGTATAATCTTTTTTTTAGACTGATACCTCTGTAAATAGCCTCACAATTCAGCCCTCCACGGCTGCCAGGAGGCATGTATATCTTTTGCTAAGATCTAATAAACCAGTCTACTACTACTACTACATGTACTACTACATCTACTACTACTACTACTACTTCTACTAGAAGTGACATCTCACCCTGTGTACTCCTGCTGATGAGGTGGTACAGGCGGTGGTGACGTCAGCGCACCCGGTCTGATCCCCGGAGACTCCAGCGACGTGTCCGGTGACTGGTCCCCCACCAGGAAGTCAAACGCAGACAAGGCATCCTGGGTAATAACCGAAATAACTGTTAAAGACTTTACACTTTAACCACAATAATACACCACTGTCATACAGAGACATTAAATGGATTACTTTTTAACTTGAGCTTGATTAATATTGATAATAGAATGATACAACTGTCATTAACCCTTGAACCAGTCAGCTTGTTGAAGTCGAATTATTGCATGCTCCGGCCAATACTTTAACAAGCAAATAAATGCCTCATACAGTTCAACTATGAAGTGCAAAGTGAACTTTGTTATGTTTAAGAGTAGTTTGAATTGTTATGTGTTTTTGTTCCCCACTGTCCACCTACCAGGAAGTCAAAAGCAGACAAGGCATCCTGTTGTTAGCAGGTGAGGAGAGAGAAAAGGTCATCTACATGAGAGTGAAACACACAAACTATGAGACAGTTCACTACAAGTTACTATCAGCATGGGTTAGTCAATACTACTATAGTAATAGAAACACAACACTTACAATATAGAGCTGGGTTTAAGGACAACATAGTAGATTAATAAACAAATTCTGAAGACAATATTTGCTTTGTTCATCTATTCTGGCATTTAGCAAAAAGGTCCCTGGACAATAAAAAAGTTCTTAATTTCAGAAAGTTAAACAAAAAGAAATATAGAAAGTTAAACAATTTGTAGAAATGTGGGCATGCCAAGTATATGATTATTTCAGATTGGGAACAATAAAAATATGATAATTAGTTCCTGCCGTGTCCTGAAATACAGCTCCAAGAAGTTTAAAAAGTAGCACTAGTAGTCTATCTTGGTTACTAAGAGTTAGTAAATATACCAACCTTACAGACAGCACAAAGGAAACACATGAACACAACAATTATCACATGTATTTCTAAAATGAGTAGAGTTCTATATTAAGACTAATTTGACAGTTAAGATGATGTGAGCCATGACAGTTCATAATCAGATTGGTAAGAATAAAAGAAGAAATTGGATGGAACCGAGATTCAAATTTTGAGGAAATTACATAGGAGATAAAGGCAGAATAAGCATGTTTTGGGTTCCAACAGTGCAGGCACATGTGCAAAGTCAATGGTGAAGGCTCCTGTCTTCTAGTCTTGACCATACTTTATGCATATCCAGGTATTTTTTTTTTATGTCTTTGGTCTTCAACTTTGATATACTGTCCAAAATGCATCATCATGTCACAATGCATATGTGCAGTTGGAACACTGAATCAGCTTATTGTAATGAGAGAATTTGCTTTAAATCAACAGGAAGTTAGATAATACAGGTTGTTAGTAAACATACTTTTTTTTCACAAGTTTGGATGTCTTCATATGCTGCTTTTGATATGTTTTGTCTGTATACATTACATGTATTTGCTAATAATCTATACACCAGGCCCAAAACCTTGTGATAAAGGAATAATTCCCTTGTACCATTCCACCATATCAAAACTATAAAACTGACCCTTTTTTTGACACCCAATACCAATAATACATGATGTGAAAAGGATAAAAACACCATGTGCAAACCAGCCTTGTGACCCCCACCTGCTGAATGGAAGAGTCTACTGCTCTGCAATACTGCAGTACTCCACTACACTCGGACAGGCCTACTGCTCAACTAACAGAGGGGGGGTTAGGGATTACAATACACTAATGAACATAGGGATATAAGTGAAGATAGAAATCTTGAACGGAAAATTTCTACTATCTAACAGTTGTCAAAAGTAAAAAATATATGGGAGAGTGAATGAATACTTAATGTGCATTTGGGTAGGGTGAATGAAATTTAAGAAGAAATGTGGTTCTTGCGAGCTAGGGGGGGTGTTTGGGAAAAGTGGAGTTTTGTACTGCAGCATACCAGAGCAGTTATCTCAGATGACGGGTTTCATTACCATTACGCTGTCGTAAAAACCGGGAGAGTTAACGCTCTCACTAACTTGGACTTCGTGTTCTGCTACCGAGTTCTTCTTGGTGTCGGAGTTGTCCTGGAGGGATTCGCCACGCGGCGGTTTCTCGGGCGGCTCCTGCTCGAACTGTAACCTGTGGGCCGCCGTCCGCTCGTGTGGCGTGCTGGGCTTCACGGGCGTGGCACCACCACTCCCGACCTACAGGTGGCATGATGGGAAGGTTACCTTGTACAACTGGCGTACGTCAAAGTGTTTTGTGATGTTCATGGAGTAAAATTTAGCTAGCCTGGGTGCCATCTGATTTGTAACTGTAACCCTCAAAATTTTTTTACAAATCGGATGGCACCCAGGCTAAAATTTAGCCTGTTATCCATCCAATTCTAGCTATAACTTGCTCCTTGTACTGATCACTAGTAAATAGTATGGCATGTGCACCTGTCATCAATTAAATGGTCGGTCTTTATGTCATTGATCATTTTAGGTAGGATAAGCTTCTTGAAGCAGAGTAACTGTTATCAAACTTTTGAATGCCTGTTTCAACCCTGTTGCCATGCCATTACGGAGAGCCAATCAGAGCTCTTGAAAATAAATTATGCAAATATCTAAATGCCAATCAATCAATGGGTGACAGAATATTTGGCAGGGAAGTGACCAGGGAAGCATACTGGGGTTAGAATAGGATACTAGTAGATTTCAGGCTAGTAGTTACTATGGATGCCTCCGATACCACCAAGCACAACTTGTTAAAATTTTTCTGTGATACTTGCAAAAAGCCAGCAATTCACACTTCAATAAAACAACAAACATCTAAACACGCGTAACTTTAACTGTGCAACTAATGCTACCCACAAGCACAAATTAGCAGTTAAGTTTCAAAGCAAATTTTTACACATTATCTCATTTAAGAGCACATGAAAACACTGCATACACATTGCACTTTCATGTTATTTTGCATTCCAGTCTACACACAATACATATACAAAGAAGCCTAAACACCTACCTTGCCATTGCCCACATGCTGTGTTGCCCATGCCTTCTACATGTACACTAAAAACTGACCATCACCAAACAAGAACAGACATGATCGTCTCACATCACAGCTCCTGTTACAGGAGTACAAAGCAGTACCACATGCAACACTCAAGAGCAACAGAGCTGTTGTTGGGATCCAACTTTAAAGCATATTGGCTTTTAATGCAAAAAAGAAGCATATAGCAAGAAAAAGTTTCTCTTGACAAAAAAGAAGTGCGACAGAATCAGCTGTAACTACAAAGAACGAGAGTTAAAGTGAGATCTAGATCAGCAAGCCTGACACAACAGAAAACCGTGATGTGAGACACAACCTTGTCGTTGTTAGTTCCAACAGTACAATGTGTTGGACACTAAAATGTCTAACATTGTGTTACATAAATGTTTGCAGAGGTGTCAAGACTTTTGACTTTTCTTTCCTTGACTTTTCTTTACTTCAGGACTGGTGCTGCTTCCACAAATCTTAACACAAAACGTTGTGAAGCTCAATATATTTCTTCAAGACCTGTGGCATATTATGATTTCTAAACAGCAAAAGATATAAGATTTCTCTTCTAACATACAAGTATAGTACATGTTCTTTTACAATTTATCAAAAACAAAATTTTCTACAACCTACTTCACCTGCATTTTCTTGTTGATTCTCTTATACTACCTTAAAGATATCCTTATTTCCCAAGGCCTAAAAAACTGAGCAAAACTAGGTCCTTCCCAAATCTAGCAGCACCAGTGTTGTATGTTTTGGCAGACATGGACAACACAAACATTATGCAGGAGAAGGCAAGACTACCTCACTAATGGGACTGAAGGTGGAGGGACTAGTGCCACATGCCTGGGGGAGCGCTCTCTTCATCAGCCGGCCCCACGTCGCCACGTTGATGTTCATCTGGCCGGGCCTCAGGAAGTTCTTTCCTGTGGGGGTTAGATCACGTTCAACACATGTACAACCACAACATTGCTTGGTCGGAGTCGTCAACAACATGGATGCTGTGGCATACATTCTGCTGAGTTCCTTCATTTTGAATGGCTTGTGTAGACTAGCTTTGCTCAAACTGTTATTCCAAGAAGTCGTTGTTGCTTATATACTGGATGGAGGTATGTGCACTGCCACATGTACCTTTGACGCAACAGACCAGGTCAGTGCACCCTACTCTAGAGTAGATGGACCTGGGGTAGCCTATATGTACCATGTATAGGACAGAAAGCGTATGAATGGCATGTTCCACTGGATTTGGCACAGGTTCAAGGTTTCATGTAACAGTTGCCACATTTGGACAACATGTTATTCTGGGCTATACCATTCAAA
>NW_017804242.1:3173644-3173835 GCF_001625305.1 Branchiostoma belcheri | reverse complement strand
TAAAATTAAAGAACGTGGCTATATACACTCCCGGAGTGTATATAAAATCTATTTGTCTTTTATATACACTCCCAGAGTGTATATAAAATCTACTTGTCTTTTATATACACTCCGGGAGTGTATATAAAATCTATTTGTCTTTTATATACACTCTGGGAGTGTATATAAAATCTATTTGTCTTTTATATACA
>NW_017804242.1:3149686-3173624 GCF_001625305.1 Branchiostoma belcheri | reverse complement strand
CTGCCACATGTACCTTTGACGCAACAGACCAGGTCAGTGCACCCTACTCTAGAGTAGATGACCTGGGGTAGCCTATATGTACCATGTATAGACAGAAAGCGTATGAATGGCATGTTCCACTGGATTTGGCACAGGTTCAAGGTTTCATGTAACAGTTGCCACATTTGGACAACATGTTATTCTGGGCTATACCATTCAAACAGGTGGGGGGGGGGTCAATCAAAGATATTTATCATCAAATTGAAAGGATGGGGGAGGGGGGAATTTTCTAACACGAAAAGAGTACTCAGATGAACTTTAAAGAAAAAAACAGGGCTGACTTTCTTGTGGCAGTGACACAGACTGAAAAAAATACACTCAGTATTTACATTATGGAGTCAACATACCTTTATGTTTTGGGAAGATCTTCTGCCTCTGAAGCTTAGGTTTCCTCTCTATTACTGGGTTGTAGAAGGTTACCTAGTGTGGACAAGGACAAAAGTTAGTAACAGGTTAACGTGCAAATATTCTGCCATTTAAAAAAATTACACAAAAAATACAAGATTACAAATGTACATTTTGGAAAAAAAGTTTGATATGCAAACCCTTGTGTTCAGAACATGACTTTTATAGAGCACATACTGCTTGCCTCCATATATATAGAGTATATGCTACTGACATCTATCTACAATCTACAATAAAATCTAATGCCTCTAACCTCATTAGAGCATATACATGTACTATATTACTACTGACCTCTATGAATAGTTTCCCTGTGGGTTCGATGTCCACACACAGGCCGTGCCTCTGGTTGTCCAGGAAGTCCTCTAACCTCAGGTACTTCATCCCACATAATGACCGCCAGTCCTTCCAATAGATTGCTATCTCTAACTCCCTTGACTGAGGAAGAGTCAACAACAACAACAAAAACATCAGCAGAACATACATCAAAAGTAAATAACCGAGTAAACAAATTTGATATACTGAATATTAAAGTTTTTTTATTCACAACCACTCGTTTATAAAAAAACAAGTGGCTGTGAATAAATAACTTTGATATTCCCTCAATCAGCAACCCGATGAAATTATTTATGGAAATTTGATATACATGTACCTTTATCAGTACAACAGTACATGAAGTTTCAAAATCTACACTTAGGCCTAGGGAAAAAAAATGTTGTGTTTCCTGACCGACCCTAGGACAAAAATGCCAACCCAAGCCTTTTTTTTGGGGTGAACCCCAGCGAGGGACATAAATTTTTCGAGCTGATCAACCTTTTCTAGCTCCATGATCTGACACCTGAGTGAAGAAATGTTGTACAATTACATGTAGATGTCCAACATTGGCATTGAAGATATAAGTATTCTCATGCAAGTTTTACTTTGCTAAACTGTATTGTATAAGTAGGATCACTAGCTACATATGTATAGAAGTCCCCAAGGTAAAAAAAAAGAATAAAAAAAGATAATCCCTACCTAAATGATGTTTTTGTACTGACCCTAACTTTTTAAGGACTGAAACAGGAAACACAACATTTTTTTCTAGGCCTTAGTAAGTATCAAAAGCAAAAGGATATTCTGAAGTTACTAACCCTATCTAAGTCTATATTAAATCTCTGGTCCCAGGCTTGGTTACTACATGGCTTCCACGCAGTTTGGCTAACCATTTTGTTGTCTAACTTCATAACTGCCATAACTTCATCTGAAAATTAAACAAGAAAACTGGTCAAATATGGCAAACATCATGTGCACATACAGTGTAAAATTATACTACATCATAGAAAACATTTCAAATTGAGTTTGTACAATTTAAAAAGGAAGGAAGACAAAAACAAAGTCCTGTTCCATTCCAAAACAATTTTAGTAAATTGAAGATGGAAAGATATTTTGCGACAGTAATATCCAGAAACCATGCCGTGAAAAGCAACACAGTGTCGCAGAAGGTAGCAACTAATTTGTGAGCAGAACATTTGACACCTTGCAAAAAAGTAGCCGATTATTTGTAGGCAGGGCATTCAACCCCATTCCTTAAAGGTTTATGCATGCTACACCTTAAAAAGGGGCACAAAAAACAACAAAACATGCACAGTCAGAAAAAGCGCAGAACTATCACCTTCAATATCTTGTGCTTTAAAACAGCCTGGTTGTGTGCAGGTACAAAGGAAAAACTCACATGTACAAGGGCAACACCACAAAAAACAGACACCCCTAAAACTGTAGCTGACCGTTAATCAGGTGCACAGGTGTCTCTACAAATTAATTAGTATTTACAAAGTGCACACAGCATCTAATAGTAGAAAAGTGCAAGCAAAATTGAAGCTGTATGTATGAACATTAAAAAAAAACAGTTTAGACTAGTACTACATGTACCTTTGCTAAAATATTGTTTGTTGAAAAATATGCAGATCCAGAATTTTCTAGAATTCCACCACTTCCGTTGAAGCCACAAAGTTATAAACACACACAGATGAAAGCACACACAAAGACAAACAGAGGCAGACATGCACACACACAGACACACACACACAGACAGACACACAGAGATACAGACACCTGCAGTATTAATACTTACTTGATAAGTCATCTTGTTTGACACTGTAAGTTTTGCTGCTGTTTCGCCCGTGGAAACTGCGCTTGGCCGACATGAACCCTCCGCTCTTTGTCTCCCCCGGGCTGCTGATGGGAAACGTGGGGCTGCTGCTCCGCGACCGTCCCGGCACGGTCTCCAACAGGTCCTGACAACCCATCAGCCGAACGTCCAGACGACCTACAGTACAAATAACAATCAAAAATGCATAAAAAATCTGTCTGCTGTTTCACTGTCCATTCCCACTGAAAAGTCTCGCCACAAAAAGACGTCAAACTCCCTTAGCTTCCTGCAAATGTCTACCAAAAAGTGGTCACACTGACCAGGCGGTGCTTAATATATAGAGGTGGTCACTTGTACAGGTTTGGCGGTACATGGTACATTTTTGTATCATTTCCAGTTTTTACATTTCCATTGTCATCCATAAACGTCTTTGTTCTTCAAGATTTACTACTTTCCCCCTAAATCATTTTTATGTGTTACTATCCCCATTCATTTAGTCCAGATTTGTAGAACCTGAAAAGGTCTAGTCCAAATGAGAGCCACCTGTATGATACAGAAAATACCCCTGTAGGGTTTCCCCTTGTCAGACTATACATCAGGAGTTAGATACAAGATCATTCATCACTACCTGGCCACAAGTACTAGTAGTTGGTTCAGAAAAGCAGTATTCCTATTGCTAAATACTGCATATACCTATGTTTCATCAAAAATCTTAAACCAAACTTTACATTTTTAGAAACAGACTAAACAAAACCATAGAAACTATAGAGCACAACGACCAATTACATTTTTTAAAAATGATCTAAACTTTTGTTTTAAAAAAATACATCAGGAGTTAGCCTCACCTGTGAGGGCGGCAGGCTTGGGATAGGCTGAGTACGTCTGCTGGGTGTAGCTCCCAGACGTCCTGTAGGACACCGGCGAAGTCAGCGAGAGTTCTGACTCGATCTCCTTCCTCTTGTCTGAGGCCTCGGGCATGTTCTTCAAGTGTTTCTCCAAGGAGAACTTCAAGATGTCCAGCTTCTGGGACGACTCCTGGAGTTTGGTTTGTGCCTTTGGAAGATACAAGACAGTCACTTCAATACTTTGGCTTATAAAAGACACAGTCAACTATTCAGACCACTTGGGAAGAATTTGAAATCAATGCGTTCCATATGTAGAGATATTCTTGTATTTGAGATCCCAATTGTATTCTTATCCCTTGGTACACATTTGAATGGCTAAATGTTTGTGGGTTCAGCAAGCTTGCTAGTTTCGCATTATTTTATTTTGTAAAACCAAAGGACCAGAAATAATACTTAGTTCTGTATCACATTCTTTATCCACAGCAGTGCAAGCTTTTGCAAGTTGTAGCGAGGACAGTTGACAGTTAATGGTGACAGAATGTTAGGAGACAGGAGTGGAGAGAGTTTGAATTGGTGTTTGTGTTGCATTTGTTGTGACAGCATGGGTCTTGTACATTCCATACATTGAAAAGGAAAATACACATATTGCACACATACATAAAGTACATATGAATTACATTAAATCCTACAGATACAAGATTCTACTACCGTTATAGGTACATGCTAGTCTGTAACAGCCAAACCATATCTGCTAAATCTAATACATTTTCATACAAACATAATCCTACATTGTATGTTCATAAAATCCTATAAAATAGATGTATCTAAAAATTTCTCTGAAAGAAATAAAATTTACAACTATTACTGCACAAAAAGTACAAATAAATATGAATTAGTAACTATGTACTTGCAGATTTATTGGTAAAGCATATTAACTAAATCAAAACCAATTCTCTAAAACACTGGTATAATGTCAAAGTATACAAATTCTATTGTCGGTACTAAGATGCACACCAGATTGCGATTACAGATCGAAATAGTTTCTATACAAACATTACAAGTTTCATGCATGATAGCACAGTTTCCAACCATGCTGAGGTAGTGAGTGCAACATTAGAACCTCTCCACAAATGTCAACAGTGGTCAATACATGTACAAGCTGGTGTGTAGGAACTGTGTGTTAGCCTCTTAACTAGTAACAACAGCTGACATGCCTCATGTCCTGTAGACCTACACTAACAAATACTCACTAACTACTAGTACATGTACACACTACATACATGTAAGTTATTCTTTGTAAATCTAAGGAAAAGAAAAAGGGTGCTACAATGATTTACATTTTCACATAATTTTTTTTGTACCAGCAAAAAACAACAACACATTCCTATAAAAATACTTTCCAATATACACATTGCATATAAAGTCATGCCTTTAATAAAATTATATACATTTAACTATGATTACTACCTAAGTTAGTGGTGCTGGTACAAATGTACATTGTGTTATGAATACAGCTTTATGTTTTTTGCCTTTTATAAGTACAATGTAACTTTACTTCAGATGTATGTTGTTAGACCAAAGTTGAACAGCAAATATTTGCATACAGTATTTACATTACAGCTTGTATCATATTTAACTGGTTACACCACAGCAAGCCTTGTTGTTCCATGCCCTGGGCTTACCTCTTCTGTACAGGTTATGGTGCGTTTTTGGCGGCGCCTGGTCCCACTGCCCCATAACCTCATGTGGTAGACGCGGGGGCTCCAGTGCCCGTTGGAGGCCTCCTCGCTGAGAGACCGACTGCACCACCTACTGCCAGACTTCTGCTGCCACCCAGACGGTACAAGGGTATTGTAGACAACATGGTGCTAGTGGGCTTTTTATATTACAAGCCCACAATTCCTGAGTCCCTTCATACTAAAATCATAGTACAGCTAGTTAGCACAATTATACTCAACCCTAGATTATCATCATCATCATTGTTTATATGATGATGACTGTCTACCAACTGTTAAAAACAAGGTTAACTTTGGTACTCTGGTTTACAAATGTAGCTAGGACATTACAAGAATACTGATTATCATGGCAAGTTAATGGGTGTAAAACTGTAATATGCTGGAACTTGGAGCATATTCTGGCCAAGGTACTGTATACATGTACATTCTGACTTGCTAAACATGTAAATGTTATGATCTGTTACACTGTTAATTCTACCAAGAAAACAAGACTGCCTTAATCTTTCATATAAACAAAACATTGTTTCGTCCTTTTTGGTGTATTTTTTACATCACATATATCATTTGTAACTTTCTGTAGTAGCCTGGAGTCTCAGTTAGATTAGTTGCATGACATGGTTTGTCTGGCAGGTGTGATGAGTTGTGTGAGTGTCAGCTGTAAGCAGGTGATAAGGGCTTCATGTATGCAAAAGTAAATGTAAGTCAGCAGGCAAGAGGACAGATTCAGGTTAAAAGAGAGCTTGACATGGAGATATGAACATGAAGGCAGCATCATTGTCAACATGTAACAGCAACTAAACTACTTTATAGAAATTTAAAGTCACCACCCACTATTACTTTTACCAATTACCAGAATGTAAAAATCAACTACAGCTTTTGTCCATTTGAAATTTGATTCATATTGGCTTATGATGGTAATCTACAATAGCTGCAACAAAGCATTTAGCCTTTGAGCAATGATACCAGTACACTTTCAGTCAGAATGATTTTCAATCAGCAAATTTAGCCAGGTTATATTCAGTCACTCCAACTCGCATGGTCAGTGAAATGTTAAATGTATCCCACTTCTGACACCAGTTACAGTGGGTAGATTTGTTTATGACAGATGTATCAAACTCTCTAACCCTTCTCCCTGTAACAGATAACCTGGTAGGCACACATCCCTGTCCTTACCTCCGACACAGCTCTCTTGTCTGTCTCTTTCCCTGCGCCCAACAGTCTCACCACATTCTTGGCGCCCTCCACGATGGCCGACTCGATCTTCATGTGATGTCTGAGGGTCGCTATCCTCAGTTCATCGGCGCTACCGCTCTCCAATGGACTCCCGGCTACCAAAACACACACAAAAAATTAAACTTTTTTTTGCCTATTATCCTTGCATATCTAGTACTTCAGTGATCGATCAATCTATGAAGTTCAAGTTTTCAGAATTTTTTTCACTGAAAACCAGACATATCATAAGCAACCTTACTCAAATGTTTGCCTCCTTTTGCACCCCAGCTTCTAATGCCTCCGCCCCTGAGGTGTTGCCAAAAAATTGCTACAGTCACACAACCAATAGCATGTAACTACAATGTACATCCTTTCACCATGTTGAACCCTAACCCTGCCACCCTCCACATCATCATGTACATGACATACACAGACTTAAGTTGGCCAGTCCTCTCAGCAGACGTTGGGTGGTGTAAGTGTCTGTGATACCTGCAATGTAACAAATTTCTACATGTCTTGTACCAACTCGCGTATCAACTAACAGCTGGACTCCAGAATATCATTCTAAAGCTACCTAATAGTATGTACATGTACCAAATGTCTTTGCCAACAAAAAACATATCATCTATATGTTCAAAATAACCCTGTATCCTATTGCATGAAATAACACTAGTAGTAGTAGTACTATAGACTACAACAGACTACAACAGATTTACTGTCACATTCTAATTCATTACCTTTCTGAGACTTGATCACTGGTAGCATAAAGAGGAGACAGATACGTAATAAGCAGGCACATACTTGAGTACCAAACACTAATTGCTTCAAACATGACAACATGACTGATTGTATAGGTTTCAGTGATTGAATCATCAATCTACTTGTAATATATACAGGGCCAATCTTTTAATCAGAACATCCCCAAAAACGTGTTGATATCATCAGCTATAAATAGTGTAATAGTCTCAAGGGAAACATACTCAACTCAAACACAAACAAACAAACAGACTTACACGGTGTTGCGGTATCCCCAGATGAAGCCTCGGGAACGTTGTTCTCCTGACTGGACTGTGTCTCTGCCTTGAGAATCTGCATGCGGATGATCTCTATCTTGGTCCTGCTGTCCTTCAGCATCTGCTGGGCTTCTGCTAGCAGCTTACGGTCCTTGGAGGAACCTGTGAGGATACGGATGTAGGACTATGTATTTCTTACGACCTTACGAGTTGTGCCCCTAAACAAATTTTAGATTCAGCTACATGTAAGGGTTTAGGTACAGACCCAGGCCTGTGTCATGTAGCTGTTTTTCAGTGGTAAATTGTTGTCATGTAGCTGTTTTTAGTGATAAATTGTTGTCATTATAAGAGAGTTTACACATTCCAATATAAAAACAAGAGTATTGACAAGCTTCCCTGACTTTCATTTGATACATTGTGAAAATAGTTATAATATGGAAGCCATGTGATGATGTACACTCCAGGATTGCCGATTAATTTGCACAATGTTGCTTGCCTGTCCTTAGCTTGGGGTCAAGACAGGACAGAGCTCCTATTTTCAGACTGGCAGTCTTGCATACAAACTCAGTAGCAGCCTTGGCATTCAGAGAGATTTAATACCACCAAGTTCACCACGTATTTGCCAGCGGGAAGTCAAATAGTGATGAGATATCATCAGTTGCCTGTTATATGTGAACACTTGCTGCCTGGGATGCTTTGTGCTCCAATCCACATTCTTCAACTTATTGAGTTCCTGTTAATGAAATACTTCTGCCCCATGTTATGAGCTGTCTGACTGTAATAGATTGTACTGGCCTGGCCTAGATGATAGGAAAACTTTGATGACTTAAAAACATTACAAGTAATAACTTCTTCTCATCCTGACGCCTTTAGGCCTTGAGGCCTGTAAGTTGTCAGCCTCTTGGTCAGTCTTTTCCACTCTGTTCTATCTTCAGCTATTTCTTTAACTACTCGGAAGTCTGGCTCTTCTCATCTTGTGATTTCAACGATATGGTCCAACCATCTTTGCCAGCTGGCCTTTTCTTTTTAGGTTTCCAATCAAAGATTCTCAAGTAATAACACTATAGATAATACTGAAGGTTTGCAAAGTGAAAAGTAAGTTAAAGTCCTTTTAATGGTATAGTGGTGGTGTTCGTTTTGGTCTACAGATATGCCCTCTCAGAAACATGTTCAGTCCTCAGACTAGTTGTGCGTACCTGTTGAGTACATGTTGAGCATGTTCTCTGCCCCCTGTTTGACCTTCATCTCGATAGTCAGCTGTTTCTGCAGGGCTGACACGCGGCTGTTGAAGTTGGTCCCACTGTCTCGCTTGGATCCCTTCTCATCAGGGGAGAACGGCTCCGAGTCTGCAACACACAAAATACACAAGGTCATTATCAAGTCTCACCATCTTCTGTTATAGGCATTGTCTAGTGGTTAGTAATGACAGTTAAACCGGCCACCCAGGGGACCAAAGAAAAGTGGACAGGTGGTCTCCTTGAAGAGGGTCGCCTCACAACATGACTGAGACATAAATGGTTTTCAAGTCGAGATGCTTTAATGTCAAATGCTGCAAGCATCTTCAGTTCTGTGGTGAATGCATGTGGGGAGGGTGGCACATGGAACAATTTACGTCAAAAACATTGTCCAGCAGCTGATGCAAAGTGCCTGTTTTTCCCCATGATTTCTCATTATGATCGAAAACGATGTGGTTACCATGATGGCATGAGCAGGTATCGGGCCTTGAGCTGACCCAACTCAGGGCAGTTACAGTCGCGTTGGCCAGGTGGTCACCTTGGGCAGGTTGCTTAATGCTTGTGTCAATGGGTAAAATTTTTGGGACTGAGAAAAAGCGGTCACCATGGACAGATGGCCAGTTTGAAGAGGTGGTCAGCTTGGCAGGTTTGACTGTACTTGACTTGGCATATTTTTTTCTCACAGCCATTGTTAGATTTAAAACACTTTGTTTTGTCTGCCTCCATTCCAGCTTGAACATTGTTCAATTTGTGCACCAGCCAATGACGTGACTAGAACAAAATAGATTACTTCTACAAACCCTTTCAATGGCGGTATGCCAATTTTTAATGTGATCTCCACATCTGCACCTTTACTCTATATATGTACAGGTATCCTTGGAGATGATTAACCTTCATAGGACTAAGGATGTAGCCTACATTCTAACTTGGGCAGGTCATATGAGGTGGCCCTGCTTTGGATTTGAGCGATGGTCCAGTTATCTTCAAGTACTGAAAGACCCATGTAAAAAATGCATGTTGCACAACTGTTTGTCTGCAATCAGTGGTCGAAATACTTTTTTTAGTGCTCTGCAATATTGCAGAAGAGTCAAAATTTCGTCCTGCAATTTGGAAATACTTTCTGCAAATACACAAGCCCCCATATTACAACATTCTGAAACCAATAATGCCTATTTTTACATCATATATATATAACGGTATAGCTTTGTAAATCTGTAGCATTACTGAAATTCTTCAAAATATCACTCTTTTAAATATGTTCGGACCGTAAAATTTTATCGGTCCGGTCCAAAAAAACCCGAAAGGTCGGTGGACCGGTTTTTTTGACCGGAACAAAAATCCATATTTGTTGTTACTGAATAACTGATGATCACTACATACAAAGAAGCCTGCCAGGAAAATGAAAATCCAGCCTTCAAATAAAAGAAGTTTACCTTAGTCTCCGTCTCTCTCATTTTGCAACAATATTTTCCCGTATTTTGGTACCGATAGTCATCTAGAAATCATAAAGGACAAGTCTACGGGCCGTGCTTGGTTCGGATCGAGCCGAAAATCACTGATTTTACACAATATGGTCACAATGTGATGCACGTAAATTTGCACACGAAATGAGAAATTACCGCCCAACAAAACGGACCATTAGGTTCCCAGTGCTGTATTTCTCTTTTGTTCATGTGATCAACTTGTTTTCTTTGCTTGAATCGTGCAAAATACCAAGGAAAAACATCGAAATTTCGGCAAATTAACGCCGAGGCGAGTGCTTGGTTTTTCGGAGGAGCCATGTTTCCTTTGCCGTGTTGCCTGCTGGGAAATGCTCAGCGAAAACTGCCGAAAATTGCCGAGGCAGTTGTCGGGTCCTCCCGGGAGACAAAATCTAACATCTGAAAATGGCGAGTGCCCATATTTGGTTATCGTCGCCTTTCGTCGCCTTGTCGAAATCGTTCAACTTTGACCCCAAATTCCCTTATATGGGAACATTACAGTCTGCTGGAAAACGCCGGCAGGTTCATGCGCGCGTGCGGCGCAGGTTTTCGATCTATTCACAGCGCCACTGCTTTGCTAATTGAAAACTATTGAATCCGGAGCCTATTTTTTTCTTCTGCAAAATTGCAGATTGTAAGATTTTTTCTTCTGCAATCTTGAAAATCTATCTGCAAATTGCAGACTGCAGACGGGTATTTCGAACACTGGCAATAGTATATAATAAGAGCATAAGAGATAGATTTTAGTTGTTCTCTATTACTTTATTTTGAGTATGACATGAGGGAAAAGGAAGTGTTCACAGTGTTTGAAGTTCACCCACCATAGTGCAATGCAAAACAGCGCACAGGTTCTCGGTATGAAGCATTTTTGCATAACATAAAACCACTATAAATATTCCAAAATTTACAGCAGTTCATGTATGCACTACAAGTACACAAACATGTAAAACTAAAACTTAAAGGGTATACAGTCAGCTTGGCTTTTTAATTCAAAGCAGCACATGTTGCCGTGAGCGACACAGACTGACTCTGAGAAAACTGGTGGGACTGGGACAATACAGCCATAAATATCCTCCCGGAACGACCTTGTCACATGTAACCGCAGGTACAGAGGTCGCACACATGTCCTGGGGCGAGACCTGACACCTGAGATGACACCTGGTGATGAGCACACCTGGATGACAGCTTGTAACAACAAATAACACCTGTTCCAGTCTTCCTCTCCTCACAGTTTACCTGCACACACCTCAACTTCCTCTTACTTCTTTAACTTAGTCATAGAAATATTTATGGAAAACAGCTCTGCATTTCTATCCTCCAAGCAGATGTTGGGGTGGAAAATGATGTTTTCTGGGCTTTTCTGATAGAACAACTGGCCAATCAGGAATCATTGTGATTTTTTTAGCCCAATATTTGTTTGGAGATCACTGCATTTCTCTTCTAAGTTCTATGGCATTCTACAGGTTGGAAAATATGCTGAGAAGGCACAGTAAACTCTGACTGAGTTTATTTTTTTGGGCAAGTTTATGTTTGTTTGAAACCTTGTTTATTCATGAGAAGCTAAAACTGGCCTGCAGGCTGCATCTAGTGTATGATTACAGTGTAACAGACTGTTTTAGTTCTACCAAATGCCATAGGTGACTATTTAAACAGTTTACCTTGTACAATACCGTACCAAACACACATAAACACGCTGGGTTTTCACACAGACTCGCTAATCAGGGATTCTTCTGTGGGTCTAATGGATAAACATGGGGCGCTAAAAGGGTAAACACATGCCAAGCATTTGACAACAATGCTAAAAGGTAAACAAGCCCTCCCCTCCTAGTGTGTTGTGTATTGGGCCTCATGTGTAAACCAATCAGCAAAGAGGAATCATTATGTAACATATGTATCTAAACAAATTTTAGGTACAGGTAACAAACAAGTGTGGCCAATCACAGTGTAGGTT
Source organism: Branchiostoma belcheri (assembly GCF_001625305.1). NCBI lineage: Eukaryota > Metazoa > Chordata > Leptocardii > Amphioxiformes > Branchiostomatidae > Branchiostoma > Branchiostoma belcheri. Next base: position 3,161,582 of record NW_017804242.1, on the reverse strand, counting down.
ATTTTTGAACCAACTGTCTTTTTTCAAGGTAAATTGCTGTCGTGAACTGTTACAGGGTTTGCATATTTCAAATTTTTTTTTAAATCTGAAAATTAAAATAGTAAAATAGTTTTAGCTCGTCCAAACCAGGAGTGCTGCTGCAGTACCAAGGAAAGTTGCCAGGAGGCCCATAATCGACTGTGACCTTTGTCTTCCAAGACCTATCCACATACCAATCACACCTTGAAAACAAAACCTATGTGCAAGGAGGTAAAAATGCTACAAGAAGGTAATAAAAATGCTGGATAGAGTCGCTCAGTGACTTCATGTAAACACTAGTTGACTGCTGCCTACCTGTGTAACTTAAGGTAGCAGCAGTATAATCAAAGACTGGATACAAGTGCTAATGGAGTGCTAAGTCATCCTCAAGTTCAACTATTGTTTATTCAGGGCTTTGGAGTTAGTATTCAGAACGGACATGTCTTTTCTAAAAAAAGTAAATCCCAAATCCTATTTGATGCGGTGAATAAACCAGGCTTTTCACCCTGCACCTGTGTAAAGCTATCTGTTATTCTACTGAAGTCTTTGGAAAGTTCCTGACTTACAATGAGTGCTAAGTAATAAAGGGGGTGTTGAAAAGGGAGGTAGGAAAATCAAGATTGATAACAGTAATTATCCTACTTCAAAGTACAGTGAGGGCTTCTGGTACGATAACACAAAAATCGTTTAGGTACAAAATATGGAATGTTGATGTACCAGTCTTACACCTAAAGAAAATTACACTCAAATATACACTTATTTTGTGTCTAAAATGTGTAATTCCTTCCACAAAGATCAAAATTTAGCACTGAAAAAAGACAAAAAAAAATAATTGTATGGGCTTTTGTATCAGTGCAAATTTGTTTTGAAAAAATTCTACTTGCCAAATAAACAATTTTTTTTAAAGATCTACTGTTTCTGTTATCATTATAATATTAAAAATCACAGGATACTTTTTTGAATGTACATTAAGTATGTAACAGACTGAACCTAAAACTATGAACCTGTACCTGATGTTATATTTAGGTGCGTAGCTCAAAACATTTAAATGGTGAGAAAGACTTTTTACCCTTTTCCTCGAAAACCCAATTACCATACAAATCACTACAAAGATGTAGAGAAAAAACAAACACAGCCATTTGCCTTGCTTGTTGTTGTACAGAACAAAGGTGCTTAGTCATCACGACTTCCTACCCTTTAATGAGCAAACCTTGAACTCAAAATAATGCAGGGGTCAAGGCAAGACACCTTACAGAGTGTCATAATGACCTTCATATGGGAACACAGCCATTGTAGGTAAATCCTCTGACAACAAAGCAATGTAATGTTAGTTCATGTCCTAAAGACAGAGAACCAGACAACAATTTTACTCTTATACAACATGTACATAAAGTGATTTCTGTAAAAATGTAGATGTAACATTTGTTTTAACCTTCAGAGTGCCCATCTGGCACCTAATCTGTACTAGTTATGGGGTTACGGAGCAGGTAAAGTGCATACACCCTTATCGTTAATCCTTCTGCTAACCAGAAAGTCTAAGGTTTAAGTGGCCATGTTATTTCTTTTGTTGCAACTGATCAAGTCAAAAGGACGCTACCACACCTCTTGTAAACCTTCCTGTATTCAACTAGTGTTCCTAGTGTCAAATTTCTCCCTGCTGCCTAACCCCATATGATACCCAACATGAATTCGTACCTAGCGGAATTATGCCAGGCATTAACTGTAAAATGGGAATCCAATACATTTTAATGTGGTAACTGCAATATGCTCCTGACTGGTTCAATGTGTCAAGTGCAAGGCCATGTTGATTTGATTATATGGATGACATCAACATTGATAATGTTTTCCAATATTTTTTTTGCAACTTACGGTATATTTTGCTCATTTAGCAACTATTTTGTACGATTTATAGTATGGTTGAAAACGTTTTTTTTTTTTTGGAAACGGCCAAAAATTCATGCGCGCGCGGATATCATCCATATAATCAAATCCACATGGCCTTAACTGTAAAATGGGAATCCAATACATTTTAATGTGGTAACTGCACTGGTTCAATGTGTCAAGTGTAAGCTGGACTGGTAATGTTCCAACTGAGAAGGTCAGACAAGGTCAGGACCATGGCAGGGGCTGACAGGACCAGACATGCTGTAGGACAGGACAGCTCCAATCTGTAGCAAGGGTGGAATGTGGGACTGGAAACACACCAGATCACATTTCTAGTATGGAGTTCAGAGTAGTCCAAGCTAAGATGTTATACTTATAGACCACCAGGCTGTAGCTTTAGCGCTAATAGCAGCGGAAGAAATCCTTTTTCTCAGTGTTCTGCAATAGTGCAGAATGTCGAAAATAAAATTGTTCTGCAATTCTAAAATACTGTACTTTCTGCAAAATACACATTTACAAGTCTAGACTTATAATATAGTTATATAAACTTGCATGTTGGCAAACATTTTACATGTAATTTGAAAAATAGTAACATGCAAAACTACTTGTGCATATTATTAGAAAGTCAGTAGTGAACATAAAAGCTCTTAATTAACTTAAAGCAATATTATGCCTACACCATTGAACCCCAAGCCTGATTTTTTCAGTCTGCAAAATTGCAGGTTGCTTAATTTTTCTTCCTCCAATATTGGAAATGTCTCTGCAAATGCAGACTGTAGGTGGGTATTTCTAACACTGCTTTAGGATTGCAAGACTTGAAATCCATTTTCTGGGAATAAGTGCACGGGTTTTTGACAGCAAGCTTTGTAACGACATGCACATTTTTGCTAGGGTGTGGTCGGTGCAGTTGTTGCTAACACACGGGAGATTTTGAAGAGTAATTAACGGTACTCTAGGTGCTTGTGTTACTAAGTGTAAGTCAGTGTGTATGGTATGACAAACTTTCCATACACACACAGATGTTCAATATTATGTTGTCGTAGACAACTTATCAAACTGTCAAACCGTTGGCATCACTATGAGTCTTTAAAGGGGGCCGGCATACCCTTTTCCGTAGACCGTAATCGGCCATTATAATTCAAGGTAGAGCGTAATTGGCACATTTTGCGTATAGCGTAATTCATTACGTAATGCATTGTATCTACCTGGAATCTATCGTAAAGTGTAATGAGGGAGGCTTCTTGAATTCAGCATAATACGTACCTGGCTCTCAAAATTTAGCGTAGAACAACGCTCTATGGTAGAGCGTTGTTGGGACCCCCCCCCCCCCCCAATGCAGGCCCTCTTTAAACCTGGAGGCTATTAACAGTGAAGGTACGCAAAGCATACTTTATAAAATTTATGTATTTTCTATATGTTACAAAAACTGCTGTAGTTCACTTTTAAGGCTCTTGTCACTTTACCAACAAAAACATATATTCAGTGGGAAGGTCCACGTAACATGCCTTACATGGTTAGCCCCTCCTTTTACACACAATACAACAAGGCAGTAACACAACGGGTAGAAGGAAGTGATGGATATGTACTGGTACGTTAACAGACAGCTGCAGGGTTGTACATAATATCAGAGGAAATGAAGTCTCCCAGACAATGTCACAAGCAAACGCCAGCCTTCCCACTTTCTATAAATAAAGCCTCACTTGCGTCTATCCTGGTTCGTGGGGTCAAGATATGTCAGGACAAAGTACAGGGGCCAGGATCATCTACTGCCTGTTGTGTATGTACCCAAAGAAAGAGTAGTAACACGTGTTATTTTCTAACAGTTTTCTTTTCCATTGTCTTTATCATCTAGTGCAATTCACGATTATTTTCGCTGTACTTTTATGTTCGTGGTTTTCATGGTCACCGTGAACTTAATCATTACTGTGAACAAATAATTTGTTGACTTCTTTTTTTCTGCACCTGCCGCCACTATGAACATATAGTTCTATGAACATGTCCATTCTTGTCAGACTGCTAACTTAAGCTACCACAAACATAAAATTAATTAACAGTATCTGTTGTCGTCTATGTAGCGATAACAACTCTGTATTCACATCAGATAAGGTAAAAAAAAACTATAAGTAGAAAACCAGACAAATACTAGTAGATTGGTCAAAGTGTGACCACATGTTTTGTACCCATTTCCCCTTTAATGTGAGTTGAGCCATGTAACATCAACACATCAACTTTTATGAAGCATGTTATTAGTTCCAGGTATAGGTCTGGTGTAGATTAGAGCAATACCACACATGTTTGTGTTGTGTTACTTGTTTAAGGCTTATACATGGCTAGTACTACTAAATATTTTGGTCCACAGTTTGCTATGCACTGTACAGTAAATTCTTTTATTGTTGAAAGGGCTTCATTTGCCAGTAAGAATGGACAAGAGGTTTTCCATGTGTTTCAAGTTCAGAGTTGAAACAATTCTGCAGAACACTAAAATTCACACTTCTGGTATCATCATTTTGAAGTTGAGTGGTCAATGCGGAACCCAAAACTATAAAACCACTGCAAACATGTTACAGTATAAAGGTGGCCTTCCATAAATTATGATAATGGTGACATACACTTTATATATATAGACAATAGTCTTTGTTGTCAAGTGACCTTCAAATTACCAATCACAAAAAGGCTTTTATCTGATCACCATGACAGAACCCTTTATGGGGAAAGCCAATCACCTTCCACCCAGTTTAACACATTAAGGGTCATTGGTCGTGCCTAATTTGGGATATCTACATTCTCTAACTGTTTTAGTCATAACCAAATTTAAATACCAGAAAAGTAGGACATGTAGACTGTGGGATAGGGGTTGTCAGTAGGGAATCGTGACCCATAACTGAGACAAGGTTATCTACTGTGTAGTCCCTTTTCCTGAATATTAATTTTACACGCATTTGCTTGTACTTAGGCCTAAACAAACACACTCAAGCACATGATGGTATTGTACATATGAATTTTATGGTTTTTCCATTTACGGTTTTATGACTAACCAAAATTGATGGAGGAAAAGGATTTTATCATATGTAGTGTTTTTTTTTAAACCTTTCAAGTAAAAGGCTGGGCACAATCTCAAAATGCAGACGTAATTTCCAACAGTGTACATACACACAAGTGTAAACAATGGACTTTTTTGTAGCCATGTATGGCCCTCTTTTTGCTCCCAAACGGCTGCCAAATGTGTTTTGTGTCAAAACAAGTCATAAAACATGCTCTATGGCCATTTGCATGCATCAGTCTCAGTGTTAATCGCACCAGGCTTTCATACTCTAATCCTAGCGAGTAACCCAACACCTGAGCGTCACAGGCTCTAATGTGTCGTGAACATGAAATTCAAAGTTCAAGTCCATGTTTACTGAGAGCTTACAAAATGTATAGATTACACAGAGCCTGAGTCACACAGACTGTATCAAGGCTATATATGGAAACACAAATGACAACTGATAGCTTTTCCTTCTGGACTTGCTGTTGCCAACACAGCACAAACCATATGTGCTGTATTGGCAATATTCATATGAATAATGGTTAACACAAAAGGTGGGAAGAATGATTTCAGAACAGCTCTGTATATACATGTCCTCTTTCCTTATTTTCAGTGACATATGCGTTTTTTCCTTGCAGAATGCTTTTTCTATATATGATAAGAAATCATCTGGAAAGTATATACAATATATACGTGGATACAAACATAACATGTAGAGTTTCATACAGGATGGCACTACCAGTTGTTCTTTACTTCCTGTTAAACTACTCTTGACAGCTGTTCCAAGTCCTTGGCAGTGCCATATCCACTGGCTATCTTCCAGATCACATCATATGAACACCAAATGGCAGCCCTAGCAACTATGTGGTGTTCCTTTCCCTCTGTCAAAATTGACCTACTTTTAATGGATAACATTCGAACATGTGCATAGATTTTAGGCAGTGTATATTAAAAAAAAAAGAAAGGCAATGGTTTATCATCATTTATGACAATGCCATACATCATAAAACTGGATATGATGACTATTTTGACATAAGACGATCACTTCCATTTCAAAATATGGCAATTTTTTTTATTGCCCATTTTTCTTTTTTTCCACACTCGCATCAGTTTTGGGGTGTCCAGAGAGGATGTCATCCGCACAATCAAGTCAGTGTGGCCTCATGCCAACAACAGAGGTCTACTTGGCCAAACGGCCTGTTACAAGAAACTGTGGTGGTGTTACTAGATAAATGATGTTCAGCTGTTTGGCCAAACCAGCGATAAAATCAAGCCCTGTTGTCTAATCATTTCTGATAGTCCTCTATAAATATTGCAGCCTGGACAGACGTCCTATCCATTATCCTCGTGTTACGACACTCCCAGGGCTGGCTCTTATAGATCCAACAAAAGACAAAATCGCCTGACAAGAGCCTGGTGATCTGGCAACGCTAATGGAAAAGGCCATCGCACCAACACGAAAGCTCGCGCACAGAAAGGTCTGTAAATGGAAGTGACTGGGGGAAATGCCAGCGGGGGCATGTGTGCTGATTGAAGTGACCGTGTGTTATTAAACTCTGAGCTGTGATATATAGCTTCATTAGCTCGGGTTAATTTTGGCACAGTATACTATATTATGGTAGGGTTACAACAAAGGCTACCACGGTTTGAAAAATTGAAGGAAAAACACAAGTACATTTCATTAGAGCATACATGGATATGGATTAGCTAGTTAGATGTTAAAATCCTTCTAGCACCTTTGGGTATATAAGGCGGTGCTCATCTCCATTTCTAGACTATAGCCCTCGGACCACACAGTTGGCTAGTTCAGTGGTAATGGCTATTATCATATTACTGCGTATGCTAAGCAGTAGGTACATCAGTCTAAAAAATGGTATCATGAACTAGCCAGGGGTCGAACCCTCAACTTTTCGAATTCAAATTAGTATAACATAACTCACAGTACATGAACATTAAAAACGCTGTATCATGTACATGTATTTTATAGCATATCATGATGTTATCTCCAGTATCACCCCTGCCTGCACCATGACCTGGCACCTGCCATGTTGTCTGTTCCTGTTCCCTGTCACTCACAAGTAAGCAAACAGTGAGTACACTGATGAGGCCTAGGAATAAAATGTTGCATTTCCTGTTTCCCCGAACCACCTTAGGAAAACCTACCGACCCTAGACTTTTTGGGGGGTGGACCCCCGCAGTACTGTTTCAAACATGACAATCTCCTTTCTACTTCTACCACGATATTAAATCCACACAAAAATAAATGAATTTACAGTATCACAATCACATGCTGGCACATGTCTGTTCTTGGCACTCTACCAGTTTTAATTTTCTCAGTAATGGACATTGGGGGAGGAAAATGGCTTCTCTTACGATACATAAACCACTGACCATTACAGGTTACTTACAAGTTGTCAGCAATTCCCACCTATAAAAATGAATCCCACCTATAGGGTATAGGTGATAATGCACATTGTTCTTCTAAACTCACATCACAATAGGTTAAAAATAACATGCATAATTCTAACTATCAATCATTTAGTTTGAACAACTGTCAGTGTAGTTTTCATTGATCCACTCCTATTAAACTAACACTGACAAATTTTTTGGTCTGTTATTTTAGAAAACTTCTTGTTCTGCATAATCACAATATTTGTATTTCAGTATTGACATATATATTGGCTATAAATAAATATAGTTCTTTATAATTATATCATTGTCTGTATTTCTTCCTAGCACTGTTTTTATCTTCACAATGGTGTCCCATCGAACATGTGCTGTTCTAATAGCTTTGTTGTGTGTTTTGGTCCCTTTGAGCATGACTAAACATCCTACTCTGTCCCATTCAGTTTATGTGCTCAACAATACGTGTGTAATATTGTCTGAAGCCTTGTACTACTTGTAACGATAGTACCTGAATAAGTCATGTATTAACCAATGTAATGTTTTATCAACTTCCCTTTTTGAAAGAGAGTCTCCACCATAGATGAGGTGATTCATTCAAATGCATTACAAGTTACAACAGTAAGCAACATACAATAATCTTTTAGCCTGAATGCCCCCCTCCCACCCTATAAAACTACAAGAGAAGCTTCTATGATTAACAGTGCAGTTAATTCACTCAGGTGTCCAGTACACAGTGGTTCTTATATTTAAACCCCATTGAAACAGTAAGGTTCACTGACTATGAGGAGTAGTGGGTTGGATTACTACTTAAACATTATCCTGTGTACTGGTAAGATTACATAGAAATCTTTAGTTTTACATTGAATGTGACTGTAGTACCAGGGCTGGATGCATATGTAAATGTCAAGTACATTGTATTTTGTGACTGAAATCTAGCCATCCCTACCACAAAAAAGAAAACTTATTCTAAGTTAACAAGGGAAAACATTGAAATCGGTGAGTCCCATCTTTGATTTGAGATACGCCAGCCAGTGTAGGTGGTTCTTTGCATTAAAATACCAAAAGTTCCAATAAACATTCTTCTCCTATGTCTGTCAATTCATTGCTGAAAATAACACATTACTGTGTCCAAATGTTCAAGTATAGGTACCAGTTCAGAATTGTGCTAAACTACTAACACCAGTTTATGGAAGAAAATGTTTGCAGAGATATCGTCATCAACGACCGTTGAAGTGGACTCAAACGCGTGGGTTGGCTCGGACGGGTAGAGCACTCGAAATTCGCCAAGCCACAGGGCGAGCGTACGACACGGGAACAAAACAGCTCTTGTGGCCCACTCCATCCGGACACTTGTGACCAACTTGTGATTTACTGAAATGGGGACCTGACCATATGAGAGACAGCCTGATGTGGGACATGTGATATGGCAGCTGGGGTTGTCAGGGTGCTATATCCCTGCAGGCACAAACAATGGGACAACTATACTCACTATTCACTATAAATTAATAAAAGTAGCATAATAATTTTAAAAAACAGAAGCATTGTGGTATTCCTGTTTCTAAAATTTATACACGTTTTGTTATTTCAGTAAAATGAACAGTGGTTTGACATCACAGTCAACTAACCCTAATAACTGGCATTTTCACAAATCCAGTATACCTAAGCGTGATACTAGACAGTGTATTGTACTGTAAAAGCCTCCACCCTTAATAATCGTCATTAAATCAAATCAAAAACCTTAATAAACCCTAATAATGATATTCATTAAGTGATACCTCAGTAAATCCTAATAACTGATAATAACAGATATGAAGTCAACTAGAACCATTTTCATACTCATAGCTGAATCTATACGGCAAAGGTATTATTTTCTATGATGATTTTAGTATAGGTCTCTTACTACTTGGATTTCAAGTTTTACCTTTGCATTATTTGGCTGCTATGTTCTTTTCCTAAGTTTTAGTGTATCTATGTGTCAATTTGTCGGTAAATGAATTTATAACATATGAATAACCTGCAGAACCTATAAATATGCGAGAAACGATACAGGGGACCAGTAGTTTTGTTTGTCCCCTGAAACCTACCCGGCTCTGGGTAGAGTTTACAGTAAATACTCCAAATCCTTCATGTCCCCCTCCCTGAGACTATCCCCAAACAGTTATCCTTACAACATTTCTTTGCACAATTGTACACTGCGGAGCCAAAAATTCCAAGAACTGACACAGTAGGCACTGTCTCAAGCTTTATCGAGTTAGCGTGGCTGTACCCTTGGATGTGACCATGTTTAGGCAAAAGCCAAACATACGGCACACATGTACGTCTGGAGCTGAAGAGTTTCCTGTGTGATATAATCTAGTGCTGCTGGTGGGGAAGTGTTCCGCGGCCCTGTATTATCAAGTATGGACATGCTGTAATTTAGGAGGGTGGCATGTGGAAAGACGATCCTTTCTATTGCTGCGAGTACTGTAAATCGTTTTATCTGTGAGTGGACTTAATTTTGTAGCTAGTATGAGGGGATAAGAGGTGATTATTATTAAGTTCAAGGCTGAAACTACTGTATAAAGTTAGCTCAGTACAAGTCAGTTTACATGTTGGCAGTGTGAGAGCTCACTGAAGAAACTACAACTACTACAACTATTTCATGATTTACAGTAAGCATACTACACTGCTCCATGCTAGGAAAACTGGTCATTGAGTGATCATGGTGGCAGCCTATTATGTCCCCAAGAATTTGGCCAAGCATACCTGGTTGCCCCTATCCTCAATAACTTAGGCTGTGTTGGCAGGGATTTGACAACCCCCTACATGCCATATTACACGGTATTCTATTCTAGATTTTCCTCCGAATCACTGAACTACAGTCCCTTCCACAGCATCTGAACTGGAGGCAGGGGATTCAAACCCATGACCTCTGTGCTCTCAACGTGTAAGCTGTATATGCAAAATTTACAGCGACATTACATGTTCTCCTCCCAGCAACTGCAATGTTTTTATTTCCTTTTGCAAACCAGAAGAGTGAGTAACACGAATGAATGTTTTGCTATCTGCGTACATAGGAATGTGGTTGAATCTAGTGATAGCAACGTTGAAGACCACATTGTGTAACTTGTCATACAGTCTGGAACACATCGGTACAATCGTGGCTCTTCCACAGCCGAATGGCATTCCTCTCTCCCTTTTTCCTGCTATTATAAAAATCCTTGGGATGTGTATATCTTCACCCCCAGCCCACGCACTAAATGCACAGATGTCGAAACAAGTACTGCACCAAACCTCTGACATTTGGGACATGGCAGGACCAAAATGTATGGCCTAACTCTAAAGAACTCCTGCCAAGTGCACAGCATGCACAGTTAAAATGATGTTTCACAGGACTAGGCAACAATTTCAACTAGGGGACACCAAAAACAGAATGATCTGAATAATTTTTTATAATATCTTTTCACGACAATTCAGGGCAACACCTATAACCTACTTACAAGTCGTATTTGTTTTAGCCAATGTTGTTTGAAGTGTGCAATGTTGGGAAACACCCATCATGACGTCATGTGCAGAAAAATAAAGAAACTCGAATTTTCCTGCGAATTATGATAATCATCATGAGATCAGGAGTTATTTTTTCCCGTCTGTGACTAAAAACATTACTCACCAGTTAGGTCTGCGGACTCGGAGGCCGACTGTGACACGACTATATGGGCGTTCAGTTCCTGCAACTGTTCGTGTAGTTCTTGTATCTTTTTGTTGGACTTTTTGACGATACTGTCCACGTTGGCCAGGCTCTTCTTGTCGGTGGTGACTTTCCTGACTTTCTCGGCGCCCTCCTTGATTTTGTACTCCTTCTTGATGTCGTTTTTGATGTGTTCTCTGAGGTACTCCAGTTTCTGTTGGATGTCGCTGTCTGAAACGTCCTGCATGCCGTACCTCTGGCCGAGGTGATTGACAAAATGGCTCGCCGGGTCGCTCTGAAACGATCCAAATAAACCCAGCAGTTAAACCCAATCGTATACCCCCGAAATAACAATAAATCGGAGTTGTTTGGGAGTAGAAAAGTGGTCAAACTTGAAGTTGTCTGCGTCTTACCTGGAAGTGTGTTGGCTCGGCCGCCATGTTTGAAAGTCGACTTGATCTCGACGGCGCCCCCGCGGAAACTCCACCCTTTTGTCGGCGACGCCGAGCAACAGTCCCCGTAAATCCGAATCGTCGACCTCTGGATACTACTCCTACTTAGTCAGTTTGATGGTGTGCCAACTGAACACCCCAAAGAGGAAGAATATTCACTTCTCTCGCGGTCTCTCCCCTGCCTTCAAAACCGTCATGAGAAATTTGTATTAGTGTGGCATCACGTGACTATGGGTGGTGGTGCTGACCAATTAGGAAGTTCGGCTTTCCGGTGAGTCAGCGACACCAGAGATTCAGTTAGCCGTCGTCTCATTGGTCGAATCTTTCTTTCTTTCCTGCAAAGTTTTCAATTTCATGGGTCCATTTTCGCTATTTTGTAACGTTATACCCAGGTAGGGTCGACGACCTGTGCTGTGGACAAAGGGGATAAGTGTCCTACAGAAT
>NW_017804242.1:3147516-3149665 GCF_001625305.1 Branchiostoma belcheri | reverse complement strand
TAAAATCTATTTGTCTTTTATATACACTCCCGGTGTGTATATAAGATCTATTTGTCTTTTATATACACTCCCGGAAAGTTGATAGGGCATTCGAATGATCTGTCGCCGGTGCGAAGACCGCGCGATCGGCTGTGTTATCCGGAGTCACCAAAGGGACCGGGGCGAACCCCGGGTTGGTCTTGGTCTGATAAATGCACGCCAGACCGTGAGGTCGGCGCTTCTTCCGCATGTATTAGCTCTAGAATTACCACAGTTATCCATGTAGGATGTGACGATCAAAGGAACCATAACTGATTTAATGAGCCATTCGCAGTTTCACTGAGACAGTTTAAACTTGCACGTGTATGGCTTAAACTTTGAGACAAGCCTATGACTACTGGCAGGATCAACCAGGTAGCGAGGACGCCAGGGGCGCGCGACCGGTCTCGCCGCCGCCGCCGGGCGGGGCGGGGCGGTCCGCTCGACCGAACTTCGGTGGAGATTTCCGTGTTGTTTTCTGATTTTCATCATCCAATAAGATAAACTTGAAGACCGAGGTTTAAACTTGGTGCCCCTGAATCCTCAAACACTCACAAAAACCCAAGTTTTTGGCCTACCAAGGAGGCTAGCATTTCGGAGTGTATATAAAATCTATTTGTCTTTTATATACACACCGGGAGTGTATATAGCCACGGCGAAAATTAAAAATCTAGATGGACATAAGTTACATTCCAAATTCTTTGGAGAATTCCGGACTCATAGAGCTCCCTTGATGATTAACAATGAGTTTATAGTATTTTGCTTGTTTTAAAAGTGATCACTGACAGTAGGGTACATGTATTACCACTCTCAAATGGCAGCGTACATGTACAGAATCGGGGTAGTACAGTGTAACATTACCTGTACATTGTACTTGATCTCCCCATTTTTATGGAACTATCATATTTCATTGTGTTATATTATAACGTTACATGATGGAGGTTATGTTTGAGACCTTGAACAGAAACTACAGTAAAAACTTCTCCCAGTTTTCTGTCAGTCTCCCCAAATGACCAAGAATGGTAGGTGCAAAATGTCAGATGTCTGTGTGAATGCAGGCCCTAGAATAAATTCTCTGTTGGCCAAGCAGATCTTCTATGGTGTTGTGTGGAAGGTGACATCATAGCACTCCATCAATCAATCTTCTACAGGTCTCATGTACTGACAGTACATGTACTAATGTCATTCATTCAATTGTTACTCAAATAACAATCATTCAAATAGTTACTCAAGCAACTGCATATAATTTTCAATCATTACGCTATTCATGCATTCCCTTCCTCTCACTCTTTCCCTCTCAATTGCTTAACACAATGCTAGTGCAAGGTACTTTATTTTTTAAATTTCAGACCTGTGTAAAACTGAGCTACAGCTAAACACCTATGAGAACACATCAGACACGTGACAGACATGAGATAGTACACGTATTTTATTTTCTTCATCAATACATGGGTCCTTCTATGTTTCTAAGCCTTGTGTCACATTGTACGCCATGTTTGCTTTTAAAGTGTGGGCTAGATGTTCAGTAGTAATTTTCATACAGCTAGTCTAAGTGTTTAACAGGCATAATAACACCATATTCCTGATACAACAAGATCTGCTTTAGCTTCATGAATAGTTTAACCCTCTCTGTCCCAAGTGCTGCTAGTAAGGTGGCGGATTCGACAGGTTCTGTCAGTCCTTGGGACAGTGAGGGTTAACACGATACGAAAACTCAGTCCCTTCTGAGAGGGAACTGTTCCTCCTGGATGCCATCCTTGGTGACGATGTTGATGATGATCTGGTCGCCGGTGTAGATGTCACGTTCTGCTGCAGAGATGAAGACATCCTTCACCAGGGCTACTGCCTTCTCCTTGGGGACAGGCAGACGCTCCACTCCCTGCATATTCTTCATTCCAATCTGGTCATGAAAAACAAAAGGTGGTTTAAAATCGTGCAACCTAAAGGTATTAACAACCAATTTTTGAAATTTTTAAAAAGATCAATGAGCCTTGAAACAGTATTAACAGCTCTATGACTTTTAATGGACCTTCGGGTGGACATGCTTGGGTGATTAGCCTTGTTTTGCTTGACAGCAAAAGCTCCACACATTTGCCCCCTCTAGAGACAAGTACTGGTACTGCAGGAAATC
>NW_017804242.1:3144158-3147496 GCF_001625305.1 Branchiostoma belcheri | reverse complement strand
GACCTCTGGATACTACTCCTACTTAGTCAGTTTGATGGTGTGCCAACTGAACACCCCAAAGAGGAAGAATATTCACTTCTCTCGCGGTCTCTCCCCTGCCTTCAAAACCGTCATGAGAAATTTGTATTAGTGTGGCATCACGTGACTATGGGTGGTGCTGCTGACCAATTAGGAAGTTCGGCTTTCCGGTGAGTCAGCGACACCAGAGATTCAGTTAGCTGTCCTCTCATTGGTCGAATCTTTCTTTCTTTCCTGCAAAGTTTTCAATTTCATGGGTCCATTTTTCGCTATTTTTGTAACGTTATACCCAGGTAGGGTCGACGACCTGTGCTGTGGACAAAGGGGATAAGTGTCCTACAGAATGTGCTAGTGATTTCCAAGGTCGTTGACCTGGTGCAGTTTGTATGGGGGTGTTTCACTGGCCTGGTATCCATGTCTTAGCCTTGTGTGGGCCCACAAAGCTAAATAGCTATAGGGACAAATACCAGTGTTTCATCAGCTCTTGATTATACTGTATCTACCTATACCTTTTCCATCATCTTTGAGTTAACATCACTATGTCCAATACATATCTTGTCTTATACATGTAACGTTATACATGTACATTGGAACACTGAAGCAAGTTTTAGTGTTTTAAAATTAAAAATCTAGATGGACATAAGTTACATTCCAAATTCTTTGGAGAATTCCGGACTCATAGAGCTCCCTTGATGATTAACAATGAGTTTATAGTATTTTGCTTGTTTTAAAAGTGATCACTGACAGTAGGGTACATGTATTACCACTCAAATGGCAGCGTACATGTACAGAATCGGGGTAGTACAGTGTAACATTACCTGTACATTGTACTTGATCTCTCCATTTTTATGGAACTATCATATTTCATTGTGTTATATTATAATGTTACATGCTGGAGGTTATGTTTGAGACCTTTAACAGAAACTACAGTAAAAACTTCTTTCAGTTTTCTATCAGTCAAAATTACCAAGAATGGTAGGTGCAAAATGTTACAAAGATGTCTGTGTGAATGCAGGCCCTAGAATAAATGCTGTCTTCTCTGTTGGCCAATGGATGGCCTACACTAATCTCCAAGCAGATCCTAGGGCGGCTAAAGACAGTATACATTGGCCAGGCAGTATCCTTGGGTGGCGTATGGACCCTCCCTGGCGAATGGATACTGCCTGGCCATGGTGATGTGCTGTCTGTATTCCGTGGTGTTGTGTGGAAGGTGACATCATACCACTCCATCAATCAATCTTCCACAGGTGTCATGTACTGACAGCACTCAAGTCATTCATTCAATCGTCAGTGAAGATTAGACATCCAGGTAACAACATACGCCAAAAATAGTTACTCAAGCAACTGGACATGATTTTCAATCATTCCGCTATTCATGCATTCCCTTCCTCTCACTATTTCCCTCTCAATGGCTTGAGGGATAATGTAAGTTCAAGGTACATGTACTTAATTTTAAATTTCAGACCTGTGTAAACTGAGCTACAGCTAAACACCTATAAGAACACATCAGACATCTGACAGACATGAGATAGTACTTTTTTTTTATTATCTTCACCAATACATGGGTCCTTCTATGTTTCTAAGCCTTGTGTCACATTGTGTCACATTGTATGCCATGTTTGCTTTTTAAAGAGTGGGCTAGATGTTCAGTAGTAATTTTTATACAGCTAGTCTAAGTGTTTAACAGAGATAACAACACCATATTCCTGATACAACAAGATCTGCTTTAGCTTCATGAATAGTTTAACCGTCTCTGTCCCAAGTGCTGCTAGTAAGGTGGCGAACTCGACAGGTTCCGTCAGTCCTTGGGACAGTGAGGGTTAACACGATAGGAAAAACTCAGTCCCTTCTGAGAGGGAACTGTTCCTCCTGGATGCCGTCCTTGGTGACGATGTTGATGATGATCTGGTCGCCGGTGTAGATGTCTCGTTCTGCTGCGGAGATGAAGACATCCTTCACCAGGGCTACTGCCTTCTCCTTGGGGACAGGCAGACGCTCCACTCCCTGCATATTCTTCATTCCAATCTGGTCATGAAAAACAAAAGGTGGTTTAAAATCGTGCAACCTAAAGGTATTAACAACCAATTTTTGAAATTTTTAAAAAAGATCAATGAGCCTTGAAACAGTATTAACAGCTCTATGACTTTTAATAGCCTTCGGGTGGACATGCTTGGGTGATTAGCCTTGTTTTGCTTGACAGCAAAAGCTCCACACATTTGCCCCCTCTAGAGACAAGTACTGGTACTGCAGGAAATCAGACTTGCTGACCTGGTTATCCAAGAGTGGCTGGAGGAGGGCGCTGGCTGATCCACCTGCACGGTAGACTTCCCGCTCATACGAACCTATCGGGTCAAAACTGTACACACAGCCTTTCCCTAAAGACAGGAAAATATTGGTCAGTAAACGTCTACAAAGATAAATGTACAAGTATGCACATATGTACAAATGTAGCTGTATATTACATTTTGTATGTCTGACACTACCTCACTAAAAAAAATGGCCATTTTGACACAAAAATCGCTATTGGACAGAAATTTTAAATGGCAAAGTTCAAGTCAGATGTCTAGCACATACTGTACAAATCAATAACATTTAGATACCAGATTATCTCATTTATTTCTTTCTTCACAAGTTTTCCAAAACTGGGTTAAAAATCTCCATATTCACACCAATGAAAACTACTAGTACCTTCTTCGTCCAGCCCTGCCAGAATGTTGTATGTGTAGTAAGGGAAGAACCGTCGGTAGTACAGCACTGTGGACAGCATGGCGGCGATGGACTTACAGCTCATGGTCTTGTTGTGTTCATGCTTGTAGTTCTGTGGCAATAGAAAAACAGAACCTCCTATCACTCACTGATATGCCTATTACTTCAATATCACTATTATCAGGACAGCTGTTATTAAGCTATCTACAAAATTAATGTACAAATGTAAGTACACTATAGTTATGACAATAATAAGGGTCTAATGTAGTTATTGTCACTTGCAGCTGTTCTATCTAAACTTCAGCTTCACGGTGGTAAAATCTGGGCTGCAAAGTTCCCACATTTCATAGAACCCGAACTGTGTTCGATCTGGGCAATTCGAATCGAACCCGCGTTCTATTTCGGGGTCACCTGCGGTCATTTACTATAAAGCGGCAAAACAAGCCTTTCTGCATCCGTGCATTGCAACAGATAAAAAACAACACTTTTCTATAGATACAAACAGTTTCCTGGACAGTACATGTCCGCTATTATTTTTGGTGGACATGTAACATGTAGCGAAGCTATTGTCGTATCCTTGAGTGACCTTGAATACTGTAATGATTCTTTTCGCC
>NW_017804242.1:3115645-3144138 GCF_001625305.1 Branchiostoma belcheri | reverse complement strand
TGGCCATTTTGACACAAAAATCGCTATTGGACAGAAATTTTAAATGGCAAAGTTCAAGTCAGATGTCTAGCACATACTGTACAAATCAATAACATTTAGATACCAGATTATCTCATTTATTTCTTTCTTCACAAGTTTTCCAAAACTGGGTTAAAAATCTCCATATTCACACCAATGAAAACTACTAGTACCTTCTTCGTCCAGCCCTGCCAGAATGTTGTATGTGTAGTAAGGGAAGAACCGTCGGTAGTACAGCACTGTGGACAGCATGGCGGCGATGGACTTACAGCTCATGGTCTTGTTGTGTTCATGCTTGTAGTTCTGTGGCAATAGAAAAACAGAATCTCCTATCACTCACTGATGTGTGCATTATGATACTAAAGGTACGTGTATCACAATACATGTACTAGTATCAGGACAGCAGTTAAGAAAAAAAAATTTAACAGCTCTCGGTGGCACACAGTTAGACAAATTAGCCGTTAAGCAGTTAAGAAGCTATCTACAAAATTAATGAAGTGATGACAATAGTAAGGATTTAATGGAGTTGTTGTCACTTGAAGCTGTTCTATCTAAACTTCAGCTTAATCTAGGAGATTTGTGATTTGTCTGACCTTTAACCTTGCATCCAGCATCTTTGTCAGGGTCAGGACATCGCCATGGAAACCACAGCACCCCAGTACAGTCCTGTCTGTGCTGTAAGGTGAAAAGATAAAAAACAAAATAGGGTAACTCTGTAAAATAAGGAATTCCTAGCAATAAAGCTTAAATCTTTGGTACTTTTGGTAATACTGTTCCAATTGCTGTGCCGATGATTAAAAAATGTTTCAACATGTTTAATCATTTTGTGATGTGACTTAAATACAGCATGCACAAAAACTTGAGACTTGTAAATCATATGAGCAGTTTGAGGTTTCTTGCTTTTCTCTATATCTTTCAATTATTGATAGCAATTTGTGAGCCAGTAGGGAGAGGAAAGAATTTCCGATCTAAATGAGAAATTGGAAAACAGCTGTTGGAAGATAATTAAACAAAATGGTGGCATGGAAGCACAAATAGGAGTACTAAGGATGGATAAATAACTAATAATTTGACAGATGTATTCACTAATGTCTTACAGTTTGTATCTCTTTGGAGAATCGCGACTGAGGATGGAGAAATATTCGCTCAGTCTGGCATCACACGCTAAGACAGCGTAGTCCTCTCCTGCAATGGCCAGCACTGTCCTGTATCATGTGTATGGAACATTGCGAACTGTCAGTGTGTGTTCAAAATAAACTGTAACGTTACTTATATAAACTGTCACAAAGTATTAAATCAGTGATATCATATCATATCATATGGCCTACTTCTCTGCAGTAAAATTATGTAATATAGAAGATGGCATTGGAAGATGGATATGGGAACCTAATACAGAAAGATACACTGAATATTTCAGATACAAATGTAATATTGAGAAGACACGAATTAAACGTAAAATTCAGAAACTGGACAAAGTAAGTTGTGGTTGAAAAGAGCCATGTCATTTTGCCCCCCTCCCCACTTCATTTTTTTTGTCTCGCCCAAAACTCACCCTCCGTTCCATGAATACGGGCTGAAGTACTGTTGTCTGGGTCCGTGTGCGCCGTAGGGCTCGGGTCCCTGCATGTGAACCCCTGGCTGCGCCATCATCCCTTCCCTAACACTCGTAGTCTGCAAATTCGTTGGAGCAAAAATCGGTATCTTCTCTGGTTTTCACAAGGTTTCTCTTTCCCATGAAGCTCTGATCTCAAATCTCGTACAGATAGTCACGTGATGTATATCTACTTTACCACTTTTAAGACTTTAACAACTATGTAAGATAAATTATGACAACTTTTTCAAATAAGTATATAAATATGTGTCATGCTGTGGTTTGAGGGCTGAATTGCCCCTCAAAAATTAAAGTTTTTGATAATTTTTGATTTTTAGTATCGCGAGATTTCTCGAGATGTCGTAGCAGCGCGGAAAAGAAAGAAACCAAGATGGTGGGTTCAGCGTGTTTGTGGTGTGATGTGTGCGTTTTCTTTTGCCTTTTCACTCGTATTGAGCTTATGACAATACATTTGTGATCTCTTTCAGCTGTTCTACTCATTCTTCAAGTCCCTAGTTGGCAAAGACGTAGTCGTGGAGCTGAAAAACGACTTGAGGTGAGTAAATAGCATGGGGCTTCAAGGGGGGGGGGGTATCATCACCTGCCTCCTGGCTTTGCATAATTTCAACAACTAATATATGAATATTTGACACATTATATTTGGCTGCTTTTATGAATGGCTTTTATAAACAAGCTCTACATTTTGTTGGATCTTCTGTGCATGGTCTATGACAACTGAATATAGCTAGACATAATAATTTGACCATCATATTAATATTCAACTCCCTTTATTATTATTTTTCAGCATCTGTGGAACATTACACTCAGTTGATCAGGTAAAGACATTTATTCCTGACAGTAATGGAACAAGTTGGCAATCAACATACATGTATTCTTAAATCCATTTGTGCATTATTACATTTTTTTTATCTTTCTCAACTAATGACTATAAATACAAGTAAATAATAATTTAAATATATGATGGTATTTATACATTCCAGTTTTTGAACATCAAGTTGACAGACATCAGTGTTACAGATCCTGAGAAGTACCCACACATGGTGAGTACATTATTTTAAATCTAAAAGTGTTACAAGATGAACATAAAGCTTCAGGAGATTTCATTGAGTAAAGTAGCAGCAAAATTGTTTATCTCAATCAGGTCAAATTTAAGTTCCTTGGCTATCTATATTGCATAACTTAACCGTTTTTTTCTCTTTTCACAGCTGTCAGTGAAGAACTGTTTTATCCGTGGCTCGGTGGTTCGGTATGTGCAGCTCCCAGCAGATGAGTGTGACACACAGCTCCTACAGGACGCGGCCAGGAAAGAAGCAGCGCAAAACAAACAATGATGACAGACATACATAAACAGAACTATGTCAGCTTTACTATATCAAAGACTCACTCTTTGCAAACCTTTTCTTTTGGCAAATTTTTAATGAAAAAAAAAGACCATGGTAGCAGCCCTTTGTTCTTATAACCTTTAAGTTTTCTAGCCAGAAGAAGATTTTGTTTTAAATCCTTTCCAAAGATTATGAATCAGGGATGGAGCCTGGTTTGACGGTTGTAAGAAAGAGATGTCAGTTCTAACATGGTCTAATTGCTGTATATATCAGCTATTTTTGTCGGACATAAGAGATGCAAAGATCAGTTTTGTATTTGCAAAATGATTTGAGATACTGGAAATGGTACCTGTAAGGTAATCTTGGTACAAGAAGAGTCAAGTTTTCATGTTGTACATTATTCAGATAGCTAAGACTAAGAGGCTTCTTTTGTTACATTGTTCTTTGAGGAAGATCAGTTTATATGAACATAAATTACCATAGACTGTAAGTCATATGTTATGTGTTATCTTAGTTGTTAGCATTGGTTATTTTCTGTTAGACTGCCCCAAAGGATATAGTACAGATGTACTATGATGCTGTATTAGTGTAATGAAAGGTTACTGGACTGAGACAGAAATAAACATCAATCATGTGTAACTTATCACTGGAAACCTGGTTTCGTGTTTTCTTCACTTGTGCTTCTCAGTTCAATGCTTTGATCGTATGTACAGGTTCCATACCATAGTTTCCCAGGAAATACTAAAGTACAAAATAAAACTTCCAATTTCAGTGTGATATCTTTAACCTGCCAACATTTTGATCTATAGTTTCGCAGAAATATTTTGTGAAATCTAAAAGGTAAATACTATTCAGAAAATACATGCACATTTGTTTGAAGTGCAACTTTGTACCCAAGTCAGGCTTATGGGTACTTACTGTCATGTTGAATTGAATGCATCTAAAAAGTAGGTAAATTGTAGGTTACTAGAACCTCCCTAGTTACTAGTACATGTATCATGCATCCTTGATTAGAAAAGAAAGTTTGACTATGGTCCTTTCATTGAACAAACTTTCTCTTATCCGTCCCCTGAGAAACCAAATGGAATGGCCCAAATACCTGGCGTACCCGGAAGTGCATCAACATGGCCGCCATAGGAACGTGGACGTTCGCTGTCCCCGCAATCAAGGTGGTAAAACGCAAACTCGGAGACGGTTCGTCCTGTCTAGACGCACTAGAAGCCGGTATAAATGCCGTGGAAGACGACGGTTCCACGGGAAGGTACCTTGTGGGCCGCGGGGGGTACCCAAACGCCAAGGGAGTGCACGAGTTTGACGCTGCGGTGATGGTTGGGGAGGGGTGCCGCTTCGGAGGCGTGGTAGGGTTACGGGGCGTGGCTACACCTGTTAGCGTTGCGAGAAGGGTGATGGAGACGTCTTCCCACAGTATGTTAGTCGGACCGGGAGCAACAGCATTCGCCGTGGAGCAAGGCTTCCCTCTAGAAACTTCAGACACGCTACATACAGAAGAAAGCTTGAGCGCATTTCGGAAGTTTCTCAAACAGCAAGCCGAGGAAGCGAGAGCTAGGGCGGAAGAAAAAATGCAGCAAGAGAAAGAGGAGATGAAAACCGAGGTGTCGCCAGGAGGGCATGATACATTGGGCCTTATCGTACTCGACAAGAACTCCCGTATCGCTGCAGGTGTGTCGACCAGCGGGGCGCCGTTCAAGGCAGAAGGCCGTGTCGGGGACTCCCCCCTCCCGGGCTGCGGGCTCTACGCAGACGACGCCGGAGGAGCGGCCGTGGCTACGGGAGACGGAGACAACATCATGAAGTTCTGCCCGTCTTTTCAGGTGGTCCAGATGATGAGGCAGGGGTTCGATCCCCAGACGGCTTGCAGAGAGGTCGTCAAACAGATTCAGCAGAAAGTCGGCGCAGACATGTTTGAGATGGCTCTGGTAGCGATGGACATGAAAGGCTGTAGGGGCAGTGGAAGTACAGTGGTACAATGGGAGGATGTCTGTGAGGGGAAGAAATACGATGGGTTCCCCTATGTAACTTGGACAGGAGAGAGTTCAGAGCCGGCCATATGTGTAGAACCAGCAACTAGGTTGAGCTAGGGGTCTAGGACTAAAAATTATTGGCTCTTTATCCAGAGGGCAGGGGTTCAAACTCTAATCCTTCAGGCACAATGTCTGTACATAAAAAGAACCCAACACACTTCTGGAGAAGAGTTAGGTGATCCAGTGCAGTGCTTGGTATTAAAAGCGAGCCATTCCGAAGCCACCTAACTGCACCTTCAAACAATGATGCTATTGATAATGCATTACACTTGAGTTCGGCTGATGAAAGAAGCGGTGTGCAAACGGTATGTAACACTACATGTAAAGAAAAAGCACAAAAAAATTGAAGTATTGGGACTTCCTTTTATTCGGTGAAAATCTACAATGCTCTTGGCAGTACATATCAAAATGTAGTTTTCATCTGTTGTGTGCGACTTGACTTTTGCAACAAATGCCCTTTCAGCCTTTTTTTTTCAGGTTTGACACAAATTAAACTTCATTTGGCCTTTCTGAGATGACATTACCCTGTATTGTAAGAAACTACAATATAACTTGCCCTTGGATCAATTCAATTGCCAATAAACTGTTGGTTTTGATTGATTTAAATTGGGAAGGAATGAAAAAGTTGTGAGGAATGCTGTTTACACTGGTACAAACTTGTCTTTTGTTTATGATATGTGATATCAAGCATGTTCTGCTTGCTCAATCTACAAATGTATTACATGTACCTGGGTCTTTGTATTCAGCTTGAATCACTATTTGCGAGAATAATCTGTTATTCTTGAGAATACTAAACCATAAACAATAATCTGTTATTCTTGAGAATACAATGTACTACACCATTTTCCTCCATTGTTTCTACAATGCATTAGTTGCCTGTTCATGTCACATACCTAAAGAAATGTAAACAAACATACCATACAATGTACAGGTATTTACCTCAGGCACATTACAGTGTGACAATGCAACAATCTGCTGAATACTTATCTTTTGTTTTACAATGTGTATACCTCAACAGTAACAACACGTCCGAACAATGATATGAGTTGTTTAGATTCTGAAAAATACTTCTTGGCATCACTTGTGAAAATAACTCTATCATAGTGGTCCCTTTCACATAATAAGCACACTTTACATACATTGAGAATGTCCTACACTATATACATTGTATATTGCAGCCTTTGGCTTTCAACCTTCTCCCTGCCTAATCCTGTAACCAATACAAGTGATGCCAAAAGTCCACTTCAGCAGGGAGACAGTTAACATGTACGGCAACTACTCACAAAAAAATCAGAGCTGTATACCATAAATCCTATGAAGTATGAGAACATTACAAAATTTTTGCACCATCTCATCATTGTGCAGAGGAAAAGCTTGACATGGCAGCTCAGCTCAGACATGTAAATCTGGCACTTAAAGTTGATAATTGAGAGATCATTGCATCAACTTCCAAGTCTTGCAAAGGAAGGCATGCATAGAAAGGAAAGTTTGTGCATGGCTTTTTCAGTAAAGGTATACAAGATATCGCCCATGCTTTCTTGTAATAAACAATAGTGCAGGGATAGGTATATATCATGAAGAAAGTTTGGTGATTGCAGAGGTGATGATGATTTGCAGAATCATAGCAGTTGGTGCAAAAGGCAAATGCAAGACTAGAATACTGCTCCTAGGTCTCTAAACAAAATATATACATCTATATACTCTATTTGTAATAGAGAAGTCTTGGACAATGCTATTGCCACCTACATGTACACTTTAACATCTATTCTCTCATATGGCTCAGTACCCATTTATTGAACGGCTCTTCTTACTAACAATGTCAAAGTATTAATTCAACGGCTCTTACTCTTACAACAATCTTAGCTTCATTGCATCTCTAAACATAATAACATACCAGTAGTATCCAAAAGTAACCCTTGTACAAAATTACTCCTTTACAAAAATTCACCTGGCAAAACTCCTATCAAAACTAATCATCACTCTGTAACAATACTTTTAAAGGCATCGTTGGACATTCAAAGGTGAAAAAATACAATTTGGTCAACATCAGATATGCCGAAAGTACCATGAATATTATAAAGTTCCTATGCCCCTATTGTATTTTGCACTGCTTCAGGAATTACCGTACTACTGGAATCGCTTGTAGTGGCTTCCATCTAATTTCTTGCCGCAATTATGCTGACTACATATACAAATGTACCATTTTTTCTTCTCAATTTTCAATTGGAAGTCCACTGACTCTAAAAAAGGCATGATTATAATGACAAGTCTTGGGGCACGCTACTCAATGCAAAAATACTACTGCTACAGTACATGTATTTGTGGTTCACAGAGCCACGCAACGTCATGCATCTTTTTCTTCATTGTTGGTGGGTTCAACTCTGCTATTCTGCTCCCACACTTTGTCCATGGCATCTTTCCCAGCGATGTCATCTGCAGTTAGCTCAAGCAGCTCTTCTGTGTTGGCGATTCTGCGGACTGTCTCTCCTTTGGCTGCTAGAATTTCTTCAATGTTTCTATGGTGGAAAGACAAAAGGAGAACTTCAATAGGGTTCTTGTAGAAATTCATCTTTTGCCAGTCCATAACCACTTCATGAAGGCTGAAAAAGTTGCACAAAGGGACATGGTCATTAGGCAAAAGTATACTTAGTACAAAAAAAGTAGAGGGTTGCCCTTTGGCTTAGGCATGGTATTAGAGGGCATAGCCCATCCCTAGGCTATTTCTCTCTTTCCACCACCTTTTACCTAACCAACCAAAGTCTGATGCATTGTGTGTGGAATGAGGACAGTCATAAAGTGCCTTTAACAAAATAAAAAGCTTTTTAGTTTGATAGAAAAATCTAAGCTTTGTATGTCTTTGGTTGGCCAAGGCAAAGTAAATGTTAGTACATGTACACGAAATGACCAGTCCCTTTGTGCCTTTTTTTCATCCTTTGAATGATTTTTGGATGGCCCAAGTAGACAGGGAAATATGGCTGACAACCACATGCAGGCCCCTATATATGGAGAAAAGGGTAGTTAAGGATATGAAAAAGTGGTGGTTCAGCAACAATTATGTCTTGAATAAGGTCTGTAAAAAATGTTGTACAGTCATGAAACATGAACCAACAAGAAGACAACACTTCAAAACCAACTCATTCACAATTCAGCACTGTCATTTGCATGATACAAACATCTTCACCTAAACTGATGACAATCATTTTTAATACCAAATCTGCAGACTTGGGAATTGCGAGATATTTTGAGTTCCTTATTTATTTGGTAACCACTTTGAAAACCACACCAAGAAACACAACAATCAACTTCTTAGTGGAAGAACCACTACACTACATCTGTGAAGTAACTGGCTTCTTCAAGTAGTCCCCAATCTTTTAATTCAAGGTCAAAAATTTCATCTGTTTTGGCAAATTGGCATTAAATCTTGTCTAGCAAGAAAACCATCAAATCTGGAAAAAAACTCAATGTTTGCAGCATAATTGCAGGTTTTAAGACAGACTACCTGTCCAAAAGTCAATGTGTCACAGATATAAAATATTTACCGATTAACACTCCAAAATTGTGGGGTTACTTCCAGAAGATGCCAGTAGAATATTATGATCAGTGATCAACAAATCTGCAAGAAACTCCGGGCTGTCCCCAGCACCTGTTCAACAGTCTATCTGATGGGTAATATTTGAAGTTGGACACGTTCTTACCCACACAAACCTTTGCAAATAGTTTGGTAAATCAACTGGGTATGAAGGTTCTTCATATTATTAGCCAATAATTAATACCTGCCAATGTTTTGATAGTCTTTTTTCTACCTTACAACATTACAATGATGTGGCCATAGACAGGGAAGAGGACACTAAATATTAGTGATGGATTTTGAAGGCTTGAGTAGATATGAAAATCTATTCCAGTCATGAACATTAATGAGAAGGAATACAAATTACAGTCACATTTGGGACTGTTACCTACTCACTGCAGTGCCACCTAGCGGCGGGAACTAGAACCTGTCATTGCTGCACTGATAATTAATTATAAAGTGATTAGGTACAGGTACAAAGAACCTCAATACCCACTGAGCAAAACATTATTAAAAATGGGCTATGTTTGTATAAGAATGCTAGTCTGCAAATTAAACCCATCTGCTGAAGTTGAACATTATGACAGTGCTCTGGGGCCAGCCCTGACCCTGAGTGATTGTAATCCACGGTCAGCCCTACAGAATGCACGTTAGGACAGAAACAAAACCACCGCTACCCAGCGTGTTGGTGGTAAGGATCTCCAGCGTCCCCTCATCGAGGCTGGACTTCAGCACCTGGTCTTCACGACCTGCGAGTACTGCTGCCACATTCCTATCGTGCAGAAAAAAGGGGGGAGACCAGAAAAGGCTGGTTAGTTCTTCTGAAATCATGTGTTGAACATAAGAACATTCATATTGTAGGAACCAAACATATCAGCAATACGTAACAGTCTGTACAACACACAATGCTACTAATTGACCTGTTGGCCCCTTTTGAACTTTGGCACAGTCCAGCTTTCTGCCAATTACAGACCAAATAATATGCTCCCACATTTGGATTGTAAATTGACAACCTCTCCAACAGGATTGCAAACACTGATCTTCTTCTCCTTCCAATGTTTGAGTTATTCTTGTTGCTGCTACCAGTTAAGTTTTTTCTTTTCTGCGAGTGAGCATGTGGGCAGACTGTTGTAGAGCCCTGGCATATACATGTATAACCTTCCACGATGAACAAACACTCCAGCTTTTCAAGTTACCCAGTTATGTTTGCAAAATATATAATGTTTCAATACCAATGTTTATATAGACCTTCTGTTTATACTTTCTACATACAGGTAGGTCTCATTGATCAATGAGGCGGTAGGGCTAATACACTACTGTGTTTGGGGAATGGTGTTGGAAGGAGCCCATCCCTCTCCTTTCTAACCTGGGTACCATCCTCCATAGATTCCCTGGGGGCATGTTGGCTCTGGAGCTGATGAGCTGGCCTGTGTAGGCCCTGGGAAGAGTCTGGCATCCAGGCTACCACAGGGGCTGAGCACAAGGACTCTAACTGAAAATCGTTTGTTACCATCATGGCAACTTATCACAAGTGCTCTTTCTTGCAATGCATTATCGGTGCTATGGTCATTTTTATTTAACGACAAAAAGCTTGAATACCACCTTTCCCCTATCATGAAATGAAATCAATTAACAGTTATGTGAGGTGGGTTTACTTTTCAGTGACTGCAAAATCATGATTATTAATTATATATGCTTTTCCAAATTACATTTCTACTGAAGTATAGAATTCTTTTAAACCAGGAACTCAACACTACAAAAATGTCCTTTCCCCTCCTCCTTCTGGTACTACAAAATTAAGAGCTAGTTTCAGGCTTGTGGGCATGAAAATTATGTTGCAAGACCAGTCATCACTACTTACTGTGCTTACCCATGCGCATCAACAAGAATAGTGAAAGCTTTGTTGGTAAATTCATGCTCCAGACAACAAGCTTGAAGATGCCTGAGGCATGGAAAGTGTCCAGATAATTTGTCACACTCACAAGACGAGTGTTCATCTCATCAAGGGTTTTTCATTTTTGGTGTCTTTTAACCCATTGGTTTCTACCAGTCCCACACACATATGGGTGATATTTGACCCAAATCCATGTTTTTAAATACAGACCTTCTACCCTGTTCTTGAGAGAACCACCCCAAGTTGTCCGCAATCAGATGGTTGTTGTCGCATCCGGAGCACTTGACAATCACCACCCCCTTGGTGTAGGCGACCTTGGAGATGACCTTCACAGACCTGGTCTGGCAAACTTTGCAGGTGTAGATGAGCTGCATCTTCTCAGGCTCCACCTGCCCAAGACTGGCGCTCTCTCCTTGCACGTCTTCCTTGAGGGCCCCTTGGTTGTTGGACACTTGGGTTGTTGGGGATGCACCATTGGTGATGTCAGGGTGTGGGGAGTGGTAGCAGGCACAACTTTGAATCTTGGTGACTGGAAACACTTCTCTCCTGTTTCTGGCGACTGCCATCTCCCCCCGACAGTTTCCACGTGTGTTCTGTCTCATGTAAGACAACAGCCCTCTCCTTGTCATGACGCTCTTGGCTCCGTAAGACCTGCCCAAGACACATCTCGAAAGGTATGGCAGTCTGGCAGAGGCCTCCACAGTCTTGACAAGGCCACTGATTACTGGAAACGACATCTTTAAGTCTCTAGAAAGTCAGTCTTGTACTGAAGTTGTAGCCGTAACTGCGGGAAGAGAAGCTGGAACCAGTTCCAACCAGTTGGCCAACAACGTGGTGTTTATTACGCCACGCGTGAACTGTTTTCCTCACTGTCCGACGAAGTTTTCACGCCAGAGGAATGGCAACAGCTCTATCAAATCCACGAGAATGTTCTGCGTTCACATGAGTATTCACTCAAGGGGTACGCCCAGGTAACTTACCTGAAGTTGTTCTCCGTAACCCTTGATCTGGCTGGGCTACTGTTCGTCTGCAGAAAAACAACATGTCACGCCATGCACCACAGCTACACGCACAAACCTCTCGCACTCACCCACTCATCCATGACGCTACAGACCATTCTGTTTTGAAAATAAATTTATTTTAACGTTTTCATTTTACAAAAGTCACTAAACTAGCAAATAAAAAACCAGAGTGCTTGATAATGACTCTTTTCATTGCGTTTGGATAGGGTTGTGCAATCAGCTGGACTAAAGTCAGACTGTACTAAGTAAGTGGTAAAGTCTCGTTACAAACATTTACTCATTTGTCAGTCAATCATCTACCAATCAAAATTAGTTATAGATATAATTTTACACATAATAAAATTCGTTTAATTTGATATCATGTACACTGCATAACTATTAATAGCAAATCGGATAGATGTTGTTAACTTATAAGGAAAACATGTTACCTCGATATAAATGGCACCGTCCAGAAGAAGATGGCGGCGCACAGTAGAATTTTTCTCCCTTTTCGATTTGCTATTTTTACAAGTCAAAATATTAGACTTCGGCCGAGACTTATTCTTCTAAAAGCAGAGCATTATAGCAGAATATCCCATCAGGAAGGAGTTGGAGGTAAAGTTTAGATCTAGTTCATATTGTCAGGTTTGATGTGCAGTTTTTGGCATCTCGAATTTTTACCTTCGCCAAGAAGGTTATGTTTTCAGAGGCGTTCGTGTATGTGTGTGTGTGTGTGTGTGTGTGTCTGTAAACACGATAACTTGAGAAGGCCTTGATGGATTGTCTTGATACTTGGTAGGTGGGTAGGTCTTGATGAGACCTCAAAATGATTAGATTTTGGACACCCTAGCGGCTTGTTATAGTACTGCAGCTGAACTTCCGGTTTTGATATCTCATGATCTAGACATGCTATGGTGATGAAATTTGGATGGTAGGTAGGTCTTGTGCTGGGGAAGAAGTGACGTGAGTTTGGGCCCCCTAGCGGCTTGCTCTGGAACTGCAGGGATATATTCTTGAAAATATTCAAAAGGGGATAACTCAAGAACCGGTTGACGGATCGTTATGATTTTTGGTATATAGGTAGCTTACATGATGCTTAATATAATTATGTCACAATTATGCAAATATAGATGTCATTTGCATAATTTATGGGGAAATTCTATAAATCAGCTGCATTCCAAGATAGGACAATTGAAGCTTGTGACATTGGTAATT
This sequence comes from Branchiostoma belcheri, assembly GCF_001625305.1. Lineage (NCBI taxonomy): Eukaryota > Metazoa > Chordata > Leptocardii > Amphioxiformes > Branchiostomatidae > Branchiostoma > Branchiostoma belcheri. The sequence continues at coordinate 3,131,466 of NW_017804242.1, read as the reverse complement.
GGCAACGAGAGAAACACAGGCAGATATTGATTATGTTAATAATGACTTAATTTGCATAATTATTGAGAAAATTTTATAATTATGTAATGATAACTGCCTGGAATTTCATACTTGTGGTATTTGAAAGTTAAGTTGAGGTGAACATCATTAAACATAATTTATTCAAATCAGGACCTCATTTGCATAATTTATTAGGAATAAGTAGAATGCATTGTTTGTTGATATAAGACTGTCTTTTGGTTTAGATATTATGATAAAATGATATAATTCATGAAAATTAGGTTCCTATTTCTTAAATCAGGGGGAATAATCTAATGTATAATTTGTCAGTCATAAAGATTAACATCATTTGGCGAAGGTATGAGATCTAGGAACTCTAGTTTACAGCTGCACCAAGGCCAAGGAAGTTCGACCGGTTCTACATATAACGTTATATATATAAACATCCTTGGTTGCACCCTTTCTCTTAAACCTCCATGGTTGCACATGTACACTTCATGATTATCTTAAACCAAGGAGGTTTCTATCAGATTAAGGTATTGACGGTAAAATTGGGAGGATGACATTTTACTTGTAAGATTTTTTCTACTTTAGCCTGTCAGTAAGATATTTTATTGCTATAATTTGACAGTCTAAGACTGGCACTTTCATTATTGACAGGGACAGCTTGTTAATAGCCACATTCATTGAATAATTTACAACCATAACACAATCAAATTGATTTAATCAAGTAGTGATCTTCATCACCAGCCTCACCACATGCAGAAGAATGGACACCTCCTCTGTACCAAGAACATGTTCCGACATCGTTGTTCCAGAAAGCTCTGTTGACTGTTGGGTCTGCGGCTGTTGCTATAACCGACCCCTACAGACATGGTATGGCAAATCTTCAAATATTTGTGGTGATTTTAGTTTCGTGGGGCTCCTCCATGAAGAAATCATGACAGTGAAAATATGCCTCAATATTATTTTGATTTCCTATTATCTACAACCAGAGTGTTTGTATAGTAAATTGGTATAGCCGGTATAACCACCCTTCAGCATAACACACCAGCTTCACAGGCATACGGCATGGTAGCAGCTAGCTATCCAACGACTTGTCAGTCTGATTTTGATAGCACATTTGGCATTCTCCAAAGAATTATTAATGTTGCCACCACATTTCCAACAAGGGAGTAACACAACAGCTCACTTCTTCTCAAATTAAAATGTAGACCATTTCATGGGAAGGTGACTCACATTTCCCAAATTTGGCCTCTTGCACAAAATTGTTCACTAACATTTCTAGTTTTTATATTTAAGGTATTCTATTTATAATCCTCGACATAAACCGTAAAGCAAGTCCTGGCCTGGTGACAATTCTGATTGACTATATAGTGATTGAGCTAGTATATGATACATGTATGTGCCCTGTACATGTTTCCTCAGATATGATTGCAGTGTTAGGAGAAACTACAGGCTACTACGCCCTCATGAGAATACGGGACCAGATGAAAGCAGATCCAGTTGGTCAGCTGATTTTAAGGTAGCTTTTTGTATCATTATGATTTATTTGTCATTACATTAGCCATTAGGGTTTCTAGATTTGATGTTGAAGTCCATAACCCATTAAATAATGTTACCAATGTTGAATGTTACAGTGAGAGGCCAAGAATCAACACAAGGACAGTAGATCTGGAAGAGCTGAGAAATCTTCCTGAAGGCACCTTTGGTAGGGAATATGTCAACTGGCTGGACAGAAATGTAAGAATGTGTATATTTGTGATGGTATCAAAATTGAAAATGATAAACATGGCAAAGGCATTAATTAATGTATTTGACATTGAAAGTAGATTTATTTTTGAATTGAGATTAATTAGTTACTGAGGATGACTTAAGGCCAGTGTAAGAAGTCTCACTGCTTGGATTGGCTTGTTCTCTGGTTATTTCACACACAATTAAGATTTCTTGACAACTTCTCAAGTTATTACATTTGTCATTTTGTGTACTGTTGGGAACCTTGAGAATATTTTCAAACTGAATCTGATAGTACATCAAAGTTCTTTACTCAGAACTTTGAATAGTCAATCATTCTCCAGCTTGATGAAATTACTTAGGGATGAATCCAATAGTATACTCCAGGCTCCGCTCCTGAGGTGTCGCCAAAAATCAGAGGGGCAAATGCAAGTCTTTTACTTGGAAGTTGTGTATTTCAGGATGTGACCCCGGACTCCCGTGCACCAGTCAAGTTTATAGACGATGAGGAGCTTGCTTACGTGATTCAGCGCTACAGAGAGATCCATGATCTCTTCCACACACTACTGGGCATGCCCACCAACATGTTAGGGGAGTGCACTGTCAAGATGTTTGAGGCTGTGCAGACTGGACTGCCCATGTGTGCAATGGGAGCTGTGTTCGGTCCTTTAAGACTGTCATCCAGGTAAGTGTTTTTACTAATGGATTCGTGTATTCCGTTTTCTAACATGTGTAATACTAGTAGCCTTGTGCTTAGCCAAAATAACAGTTACTCCAGCAACTAGATGTGATTTTGGAAAAGCCAAAATCATTTTCAAAAATCATGTCCAGTTGCTTGAGTAACTGTTTTTTGGTGTACCTTATAACCTGGATGCCTAACCTTCATCAACGAGCCTAGTGCTTGCTTTGCATTCAGGTGATTGAGGAGGTAATGAGTTCAAACCCTGGCAAAGCCAAAGACATTTTTTTATGGTAACTACTGTACTCCACACTAATGAAAAAGATTATGGTAGATGAACACACAACACTAAAGGTGGACTTGCCCTCTGATGAAGATATAGAAATGGAGAGTAGCTACATACATGTATGTTCTATTTGGAACCCTCAGAGAAATGGTCCAATACGTTTGTAATATTCCTATGTATTTTTATTTTGAAAACAATTTTGCTGTTTTCATCCCCAGACAAAGGTGGAAGCTGAGGAACTACTACATCCCCTGGGCAGTGAGGGCCGGCTACAGTGCCAAGTGTCTGATGAACGTCTACTATGAAAAGAGATTTCACGAACCACTAGAAGAACTGAAAGCTGACTTGAAAATCCCTCCCCCTCCACAGGTACCCAAAAGTACCAGCAGTAACTACAGTAGACTGTATAAAAGATGACATGACGGTTGAAAATGTTTTCAAATCTTAAGAATGAAATTATCCTATTGTGGCATTAAGACCTTACTACAACACCAGAACAGCTGTCACTTATATTCTATCCAGACTACTAGTAGTTAGAACCATTCCATGACTTTGCCTCCCCAAGTCTTCCTGGCGTACATGATGCAGTACATTTGTATGTATGTCAAAAGCTGTATTATAAGCAGTGTAGTGACTTCCTGTGACATTTATAAATTTTATATAACCACTGGACTATGCATGCTACATGGTCAGAACAGTACACCTGGATGTGTATGCTGTATGTACACATTTTATCCATTTGTTTGTAAAAAAAAAGTTGTTTGAGATCATATTTGAATGAAGTGTATAAATAGAGTATGTGTTATCCGTTATGTTTGTGTATACACAGTGTACATCCTAGTATGACAACTCAAGCATAAGATTCTCATTTTGTAAAGAACCATGTAACTAGAACTGCTATTATGAAAGATTAGAAATAGAACAAATAAACACAAAACACATACATGAAGCTTTTTTTCTCATGATCATTTATTCGAAAAACAGCCATTCGCAATATTGGATGTGAAACAGCCCCATCCTTTGGAAGTCAATTTATAAAACAGCTTCAGTGCCAATGCCTCAGCCGTAACACAAGAAGTTACAGTCCCAATCATTTGAATTATAACAAAACAAAGTTAAAAATCTACACCTTTACCCAATCAGAGAAATGCATCAGTGCTATAAGTACTCTTTACCCAAACATGCCTAGTCTTTTATTTTCACAGATACCAAATTGGAAAGTTCACTGATAATTTGTACTACAGTTTCCCCCCAAGAAGTGTGCATACTACTGTTACCTAAGTCTATATGCAGCTGTGCAGGTAATTTGCTAAGATATCTATACATTTAGATCCCTCCAGACTGAGTCCACAGACCTTCTAGCTGTTTTGTTTTCAATGCGGTGGCAGATGGATATGTAGAAAAGAGCGGCCTGAAGCTTCAATTTCAGTGATTAATCTTCAATACAAATCTTCAATGTGGACTTGAATGTAATCTTTTGTGTCCTAAATCACTCAAAAAATAAAGTTAGAACAGAAAATAACACTATTTTAACTACTTCTATAATGCTAGTTTTTGCACATTGTGTTTTTGTGAGCATGTAAAACAAATAGCCAAGTTTTCTTTCTCAAGCTCTTTCAGGTAGATGTTTGTAAGTCAACAATGTGCCAGATACATATATAATATTAATGTTTACAGTGAGGCTGATATCTTGTGAGAGAGTTCTTTAAAGTTACACTATGTTTATACGGTTTGCGGTTTGATGATGATGATACGGTTTGCATCACGGCAGTAAATGTTAATAGGTTTGTGTTAGACCCTTCTTAAGTATGGCTGCAATAGATATATATCAAAATACATTAAAATGAAATCTTATCCTATAAATTTTGCAGCTTGTCATGCTAGATGTAATAACTCATCATAATTGCAAATGTGTTCACCACTTCCAATCCTGAATACACTTTGCAGACATATGGATGAAAAAAATGTCCTTCACATTAGTGACATCACTAAAATATCCGCACTTTATTGTGCCTACTATTGGTGATGTCATTGGGTTGACACACAACATTTTGATACCTGTAAACTAAACTCTCTATACCAGTCAAAACCCACAATGCAATAAGTCATGACAAAAGAAAATTAAACTTTCTGACATTTTCTTTACATAGTTGAGACTTTTCTCTAGTGCTGAGAAGGGCAGCCATACTTTAGGAGGGTCTAACTCTGTCATCTGTAGAAGGGGGCCATGAGAGGTGGGCTCAGCTCAGAGGGACCGGAGGCTCTATCCTACTTCTTCTTGCCCTTCGGCTGCAGCGGCTGGCCCCTATCCTTCCCCCTCAGCTTCACTCCTGCAAAACACATTATATCCGTTATAATCTACGTGTACTATCAATCACTGCAAATTCAGTTAAAGTTGCAGCACTTTTTCAACATGGTGAAAGTTTTTAGTTATGACCCCTTTCAAATTTTCAATCAATACTGAAGCAACAAATACAATGCATGATAGAAGTCACCACAAACATAAAACCATTGCTGACATTTATTGGTTTATAGTAGTTTCCAATTGTATGACTTTATTTAGCCCTGGTATTATGAGAAAGCCTGTTACATTACTCATTACATGCCAACATCATTTTATTGCCAGAAGACATTGAACACATGCAAGCAATGATTAGGATGGGAAACCATGTTATATTGATATGATAACTGTTTCTAGTATGCCTCAGGGTTTTATATCTGTGGATAACAATTACAACCTTGGGCTTAGCACACTGTAAGAATCAGCAAGTCAAAGTGTACTGTAGTATATAAACTCACCCAAAGCCCTCTCTATCTTGCCTATCACCTGCTGGTTGGGGATAGCTTTTCCACTCTCGTACTCGTTCACAACCTGCGGCTTCTCGTTGATTTTCTGCGAGGGTAAAACTTCCGGTCAACTACTTCATACAAATTACACATTTCCTGCATTATTGTCTTCCTTAAAATGGACATTTGCCTATGAAGTAATGTAGATCAAATTTACAGTAGAGAAAATTGAATAACATATTCAAAAAGACAACATTATGTTTCCTGATTTGACTGTCAATGACATACATGTACCAGCTATGACAGGGCTATAGGATCAGTTTCTACAAAAGTAGTGCATTGTACAATACGTAATTGCCATTAGTAATATGGTAATGAGTTGTAATTCAGACTTACAGTGGCCAGATCCTTCTGGGTCATCTTCTTCTCCTGCCGAGCTTGTTGGATGAGACGAGACAGATCCAGTGATACTTTATCATCTGTATGGGTATGGAGCACATGAAGTGTCAACATGGTCCAAAGAAATACAGTGTCCCACAAAAAAAAACTAAAGAAAGAAAAAGCTCCATCCCCCTTTATTAATTCATAATCTGTGCTGTATCTTCACCCACCTCCAACACTGTTAGTGATATACCCCTGCATGCTCTAAGTTGAGATGTATCATGTCTAACAGTAGTCAATATCATCTGATTCATATTACTAAAAACAAAAAAGGAATAAAGGCAGTCCAATAGCCTTCTCTGGCTATAGGGGCAGTGAGTTGCTAATATCCTGTGTTTTGGGGCAAATTATTGGAGAGCGGAGCCCCTTCCTCTCCTTTCAAAGTGGTCTTTTACCTTCCCAACCAAAGTCAGGTACCCATTTTACACCTGGGTGAAGTGAGGAACGTCACATAAAGACACTGCCTTTCTGAAGGACATGACAACTTGTCAGGAATGCCAGGAATCAAACTCTTGATCCCTTGATCTTCTCTCCACTAGCCTAGCCTCTGGGCCATACTATCAGTATGCCATGATTCATCTACCCATCATAAAATCCATACTTACGGTGCAGTTCCTCTGTCTCTCTGTCCAGCTTGGCTGTGTCCTTAGCTGCACTGTGCTGTCTGTTCTGGGCAGCACTGACTGTTAACACAAGAACAGGTTGGTCATCAGAATACTGTCAAACCCTTTTTATACTGACTCAATATCAAGTGCTGTCTTGACCAACTTTCCTGTCAAATTGAAAAAAAAAGTTGTATGAAATTGGACAATAAAGGGCTACCCGGGCTCGAAATACAATATCTAGTACTGTAAGGAAGTCTCTTAAGTCTATATCAAAATTATCATTGCTCAAACATCAGTAACGCTACAAAAATTTGTTAATAATAATTGATTATAATATACTTACATTTCTTTGTAGTCTCTATGTCTTCCCCTCTGCGCATGGCAGCATTGACAGCCTGGATTTTGGTAACATCATAGTTAAAACTACATCCCAACACAATCTAATGTGTAATGTCCAACCCCAAAATAGCACTATCGGAATAAAGTATTGTATGTTGCTCGATAACTTTCAGATAAACATAAAGATGGTTCTAAAACACGCACACAGTGCGGCACACTTCATCAACTGTAGTAAAAGAAACACCTTAACTACTTTGAATGAACTTTTGTCCACATCACTTTATAAATATTTGAGGACGTCATGAATTGTAAACAAACCATGTAACAGTTATATGAACACACAAAAAGTATATAACACAGATCAGAGCACAATGCATATACGATAAACAAGTCATGTACTAATACAGTACTATACTTGTGGACATTTGTATTTTTGAGGAATAAATTTTTAACAATACTAACTTCGAATGGGAATTTCGACATTAATTTCTGTTAAATACTTGTTTCGAAGTGTTTTTTCATTGTTTTTATGAGCATATGCTGCATACATGATGCAATACCAGTAAGTTTTATAAGTTAAGTTATAAGTTATACCATCTTTTTCGACAAAACGAGGCATTTAAGCAAGCCATAACAACAATTGGTCTACAACAGCTTTGCTTTAATAGGTTAGTATTTAGGATGTAATTAAAACTTACCCAATCACAAAATGTTATGATTTTTACCAGGAAAATTCTAGAAATTTGCCAGTTGTCTGAGAGACATGTTCGAGTAGACAACTGTTCACGAACCTAGTAAGTAACTCTATATTTCACATTCTTACACTTAAGCACCGAAAAAATTGCTTAACAACCCAACATATGTGGTTTAACGTTGTTATTACAGAATCTGTCCTCTCTCAACCACTCATTCCATCCCTCCCTCCCCACAATTCCCGGATGGATGGATCGTTCAACTGACCTGCTGAGAGCGAGCTTGCTTCGCAGTTGGTGGCTTCTTCCTCAAATAAGTCACCGTATCCCAGTCAGACTCGGCCATCTTGCTAGTTGGAGCTTTATCTGGTGTCACGTAAACCTGGAAGGTGAAATTTTGCACGCCGTTTCAGCGTTTTGTTGACTAAAAGAGTTGTTTTCGAAGATCACTTCCCTCGAGCTGAGGTTCAATGGAAAATGATGTGGTGCAGTCGACTATACCATTCAGATGAAGGGGTAGTTGGTTTGTCTTACAACATTGTGAAGCTATATTCCAATGATAGTACTTTATAAATCTATACACCAGTAAATATCTATCATATTATATCCACTTTTAGGTATATTTCGTGATATAAAACTGCAATACTTTTAATCATAAGAATAGATACTTTTATGTTTTGTATATTAAACCCCTATTTTTTCTAGAACCTTCTGGTCTCGGAAAATCTCGCTATCTCTCGCTAGATGGCATGACGTAGCCATCATGGCAGACGATGGATTTTTTTTGGGCAAAGGTTAGGAATCCGCGCATGTGTATTGGGGCCAGTTTTAGTATATAGAGATTGGCAATACAAAACCAAATGTAAAAAGTCTTTTTTGTGGGAAATGTTGCCTTTTTGGAGCTGGATGTTACAGGTAAGGGTTCTTGAATTTTTATTTTGTTCAGAAAACAGACTTTCAGCCATGTTTGAGATGTCCAGCAAAGAAAAGAAGATATATGTTTACATGCATTGCTGTGCTGTCCATGGGAGGTCAGAGGTCACCCTACATTGTAAACAAGGATTTTAACGATGTTTAGGTGCGTAGGATTTTGAAATTTTGGGCTAAATGGACAGTTTAGATGATGTGCTACCCAGTCAATGTGTGATATGGATGGCCTAAAACTCAGGTAGGTGACTTTTGATGCCGCTTTTCTGTCATGATTTACATGTATTAGATGCCTATTTTCTATTTCTAGGCTGTGCCCTGCACAAATTTGGGTTCAGAGGAATGGCGCGAAATAGGTAAGTTTTCTCACAACTTCTTGAAACCTGACACCCTAAGACACTCACAGAGAATACAAGGACACATCTGGAATCATTTATACAGCATTTTATTCAGTTTCTAGTTGTTTTTCTGGCATACATGGCTTCTATACAACACTGGTGTGAGGAATACAGGAAGAAGATAGCCTCTAGAGTAGCTCCCCATCCTACAACATCGTGTCTGCTTTGGACGGGTGGAAAGTCGTCGCCTAAGTCAAACTACGGTGTCGTTAACGTCTCCTGGTTCCCCAACGCCCCCCAGTTCACCCCTCGGAAGTTTTACGTGCATAGGGCAGCATACATGATCAGCTCTGCAAATCTACAGCTTGGAGAACTAGACGTTTCCCATTTGTGCCACACCCCCTTTCGTGTAAATGTAGAACATTTGTCCCTGGAACCAAGGCTAGTAAACAACAACAGAAAAGTTTGCCTGTCTAGACGAGAGTGTAGAGGGCATGATGGCTATCGGCAGTGTATATTTTTCTAGATGACAAGTCAAGGTAAGTCACAGTTTTTCTTCATCCTTCTGAGTACTCACTGGAGGATTCCTCTTCTGCAGCACGGCTGTATGAATGTTCTATCATCCTTTTCTTTACTTTCTTCCTTAAGGCTTTACCCTTGCCTTTAGACTGCCCTGCAACTGCAACTGTCTTACTTTTGTAAGTGCCTTGCTCTTTACGAATGTCATAGTTAGCATATCTTTTCTTTACCTTAGCCTGCTGCCTTTTCTTGTTTGTTACTTCCATCTTGTATGACCGGTGGTATTCTTGTTTCTTCTCCATCCCCTCTAATGCAGGTACAACAGCAGAGTCTGGTGAGAAGGGGATATTGGCTGCGGCCCTTTTGAGCGCGATCGACCGTCCTGTTCCGTTGTTCGACGCGTGTACTGCAGAGGCTACCCTCCCTTCCAAGGTACTAGAGTACACTACATTCTTTGGGCAGGTCTTAGCCAGCTGTCTGTTCACACTTTCAACTCGATTTGTGGTTCTTGACTTCCGTGTCCGTTTCAGAGCTTTCTTTCCTAAACGAACCTCCATTATGCCTGCCAACACCTTGAGATCAGTATCGTTTGGGTGGATGTTTCCCTTCACCTTTTCAGGTAGGTCTGGAAATGTCCATTTCCTTGGGTGCCTGCAGATGAGTGATCCCTCGTAGCACCTCGAATGATCTCCTTCATAGCAGTAGGGCAGTGCCTGCATGAGTCGCTTCATTTTTTTCTCCATCTTCCGCTTGTTGTCCCCGATCTTCTTACGTGCAGCTTTGTGTTCGGCATTGAGACGTTTGCTGAGGTCATTCCCAAATCTGTCCCGGTTGCGGTTTCTCTCCTGTTGATCGTTCCCTGGAAACATTTGCTTGGACCATGTTGCCCTGGAAACCCTGCCTCTAATAGCTTTGCAAAGGTGCACTGTGTCCGAGAAGGCCCTTACTTTCTGTCCTGCCTCCTCCATCATGACTTCCTGAAGTCCAGCAGCAAAATCCCCATCTCCATCTGTTGTAGTTTCACTAACAAGTGTCTTTACAGGTCCAGAGAGGAGTTTCTTCCCCATGTCCCTCCCAGCTTGGCGTTCGTCCCCGATCACTGTGTCTTCTGAGATGTTGGCTGGGCATTTGTGGGGTGGGACTGGGTTACCGCATCCCTCATTGTAGTTGCGTGTTTGACAGATCTTGTTCCTGACATGAGTCCCGATAACTAGCTTCTTTGGCGTCACGTTTTCTGCGATGGTGCTGACACTATTAGAGCTAGGTTGACCTGGTTTCTTAGTCCTTGCAGAACGTAGAGGGCTCTGATACTTGGTGTCTCCTTCTACGGGAATGCCACTGTCAGGTGGGTTTCCTTTCTGCACATGGATGTCCGCCACTGTCTCTCGCCATGACTGCATGTCCGCTTCATTCTCTTGGACCATCAACTCACTGTACTTGTTTGCCCCTTCCTGTAGTCCAGATCGGGTTGGCACCGGCATGTCAAGGGCTGCTGCCATCTCTCTTACTACGGTAGGTCCTACTGGGCTGTTAAACATGGCGACCTGCACTGCCCGGTTGGGGACTGCTGTCTTGGCCCCGGGTCCCTCCATTGGTACTTCGGTGTAGAACTTTGTCCTGGGTGATTCATATCCGCAGTTGTCACATACCAGTGTCTCCTGAGTAGCCAGTCCCTTTTTCCTTTCTCCCTGTGCCGAGAGTCGAAGCATACACTTGCAGTCAGGCCGGAGCTCGTCGTGTTCTCTCTGTAGACTGTACAGGGCTTTGACAGTTGTCTTGGCATGCCAGAGCCGGTAGCCCTCAACTTCATCCCCGTCTGTTTTGTCCCCCAGAAGCCTTGAAATCTTACTACCTGGCAGCTGTGTGGTACGAAGCACCATCAGTGTTCCTGCCTCATTAAGGGTTTCAGTGTCGGTCGGTAGGATGTTGCCCTTCCTGTCTCGGTTGATGTACAGACCTTCCTGATCTTGAGTTGGCCTGCAGTATGAAGAGGTGACCTTTTCCCGCTCGACAACACAGCCCTTGTTCCATGGTGTGTGGCCAGGGATGAATGGCCTACCCCGCTTCTCCTTGTTCTTCTTCTTCCGTGGCATGATGGCGTCTTGATGTAGGCAGTCCTGTCGTCACAATCAAGTGTGCTGTACCTGACCGTCCCCATCCCTTATAAAGCCATCACTTTCCCGGAGGCAGGGAGGGGGTTGGGAGTGACCATGACACCATATGGATTTTGCTTGGCCTGAGAGCCACTTCTCACCTGTGTGTGTCTTGGGGGGGGGGGGCTTGTTTGGTTCTCATGAGAAGGCAGTTCAACTCCTGTTCCCATTGTTTTCCTTCAATTTTTTTTATTAGAAATAACACCAGCAAGTGTCAGGCCATGAATTCAGGGTCTAATAATGACATACCACCACAAATAGTCTAAATAACTTAAAAACCATGGCCAATTTCATCCTGTTAACCACTTTTGCAATAAACACCTCAAGAAATGCCCTAAAATGCTGTTTAGCAACTTTTATTCAGAAAAGTGAAGTCTCTGACACAGCATAATAGATTGCTCTATCAGAGTGACCAGTTTTTGACATTTCTTGCATCTTTTCTCACCATTTCTTGTCCTCAGACATGATTCTACTACATAGACTGCCCTGTCTGTCAATGCTATATCACTGCCTGAATACATGCCTCTGACACTTGCAAGGAAAGTTAGTGCTACATAGTCACCGTTCAATGAAACCCTTTCAAACTTGGACAAGTTGTGTAGAACTATTCTCTTTATTCTTTGATGGTGTTGTCACTTGTCAGTTTCGAACTTCGGACTGCTTGCACAAATTTGGGTTCAGAGGAATGGCGCGAAATAGGTAAGTTTTCTCACAACTTCTTGAAACCTGACACCCTAAGACACTCACAGAGAATACAAGGACACATCTGGAATCATTTATACAGCATTTTATTCAGTTTCTAGTTGTTTTTCTGGCATACATGGCTTCTATACAACACTGGTGTGAGGAATACAGGAAGAAGATAGCCTCTAGAGTAGCTCCCCATCCTACAACATCGTGTCTGCTTTGGACGGGTGGAAAGTCGTCGCCTAAGTCAAACTACGGTGTCGTTAACGTCTCCTGGTTCCCCAACGCCCCCCAGTTCACCCCTCGGAAGTTTTACGTGCATAGGGCAGCATACATGATCAGCTCTGCAAATCTACAGCTTGGAGAACTAGACGTTTCCCATTTGTGCCACACCCCCCTTTGTGTAAATGTAGAACATTTGTCCCTGGAACCAAGGCTAGTAAACAACAACAGAAAAGTTTGCCTGTCTAGACGAGAGTGTAGAGGGCATGATGGCTATCGGCAGTGTATATTTTTCTAGATGACAAGTCAAGGTAAGTCACAGTTTTTCTTCATCCTTCTGAGTACTCACTGGAGGATTCCTCTTCTGCAGCACGGCTGTATGAATGTTCTATCATCCTTTTCTTTACTTTCTTCCTTAAGGCTTTACCCTTGCCTTTAGACTGCCCTGCAACTGCAACTGTCTTACTTTTGTAAGTGCCTTGCTCTTTACGAATGTCATAGTTAGCATATCTTTTCTTTACCTTAGCCTGCTGCCTTTTCTTGTTTGTTACTTCCATCTTGTATGACCGGTGGTATTCTTGTTTCTTCTCCATCCCCTCTAATGCAGGTACAACAGCAGAGTCTGGTGAGAAGGGGATATTGGCTGCGGCCCTTTTGAGCGCGATCGACCGTCCTGTTCCGTTGTTCGACGCGTGTACTGCAGAGGCTACCCTCCCTTCCAAGGTACTAGAGTACACTACATTCTTTGGGCAGGTCTTAGCCAGCTGTCTGTTCACACTTTCAACTCGATTTGTGGTTCTTGACTTCCGTGTCCGTTTCAGAGCTTTCTTTCCTAAACGAACCTCCATTATGCCTGCCAACACCTTGAGATCAGTATCGTTTGGGTGGATGTTTCCCTTCACCTTTTCAGGTAGGTCTGGAAATGTCCATTTCCTTGGGTGCCTGCAGATGAGTGATCCCTCGTAGCACCTCGAATGATCTCCTTCATAGCAGTAGGGCAGTGCCTGCATGAGTCGCTTCATTTTTTTCTCCATCTTCCGCTTGTTGTCCCCGATCTTCTTACGTGCAGCTTTGTGTTCGGCATTGAGACGTTTGCTGAGGTCATTCCCAAATCTGTCCCGGTTGCGGTTTCTCTCCTGTTGATCGTTCCCTGGAAACATTTGCTTGGACCATGTTGCCCTGGAAACCCTGCCTCTAATAGCTTTGCAAAGGTGCACTGTGTCCGAGAAGGCCCTTACTTTCTGTCCTGCCTCCTCCATCATGACTTCCTGAAGTCCAGCAGCAAAATCCCCATCTCCATCTGTTGTAGTTTCACTAACAAGTGTCTTTACAGGTCCAGAGAGGAGTTTCTTCCCCATGTCCCTCCCAGCTTGGCGTTCGTCCCCGATCACTGTGTCTTCTGAGATGTTGGCTGGGCATTTGTGGGGTGGGACTGGGTTACCGCATCCCTCATTGTAGTTGCGTGTTTGACAGATCTTGTTCCTGACATGAGTCCCGATAACTAGCTTCTTTGGCGTCACGTTTTCTGCGATGGTGCTGACACTATTAGAGCTAGGTTGACCTGGTTTCTTAGTCCTTGCAGAACGTAGAGGGCTCTGATACTTGGTGTCTCCTTCTACGGGAATGCCACTGTCAGGTGGGTTTCCTTTCTGCACATGGATGTCCGCCACTGTCTCTCGCCATGGCTGCATGTCCGCTTCATTCTCTTGGACCATCAACTCACTGTACTTGTTTGCCCCTTCCTGTAGTCCAGATCGGGTTGGCACCGGCATGTCAAGGGCTGCTGCCATCTCTCTTACTACGGTAGGTCCTACTGGGCTGTTAAACATGGCGACCTGCACTGCCCGGTTGGGGACTGCTGTCTTGGCCCCGGGTCCCTCCATTGGTACTTCGGTGTAGAACTTTGTCCTGGGTGATTCATATCCGCAGTTGTCACATACCAGTGTCTCCTGAGTAGCCAGCCCTTTTTCCTTTCTCCCTGTGCCGAGAGTCGAAGCATACACTTGCAGTCAGGCCGGAGCTCGTCGTGTTCTCTCTGTAGACTGTACAGGGCTTTGACAGTTGTCTTGGCATGCCAGAGCCGGTAGCCCTCAACTTCATCCCCGTCTGTTTTGTCCCCCAGAAGCCTTGAAATCTTACTACCTGGCAGCTGTGTGGTACGAAGCACCATCAGTGTTCCTGCCTCATTAAGGGTTTCAGTGTCGGTCGGTAGGATGTTGCCCTTCCTGTCTCGGTTGATGTACAGACCTTCCTGATCTTGAGTTGGCCTGCAGTATGAAGAGGTGACCTTTTCCCGCTCGACAACACAGCCCTTGTTCCATGGTGTGTGGCCAGGGATGAATGGCCTACCCCGCTTCTCCTTGTTCTTCTTCTTCCGTGGCATGATGGCGTCTTGATNAGCAGAGTCTGGTGAGAAGGGGATATTGGCTGCGGCCCTTTTGAGCGCGATCGACCGTCCTGTTCCGTTGTTCGACGCGTGTACTGCAGAGGCTACCCTCCCTTCCAAGGTACTAGAGTACGACTACATTCTTTGGGCAGGTCTTAGCCAGCTGTCTGTTCACACTTTCAACTCGATTTGTGGTTCTTGACTTCCGTGTCCGTTTCAGAGCTTTCTTTCCTAAACGAACCTCCATTATGCCTGCCAACACCTTGAGATCAGTATCGTTTGGGTGGATGTTTCCCTTCACCTTTTCAGGTAGGTCTGGAAATGTCCATTTCCTTGGGTGCCTGCAGATGAGTGATCCCTCGTAGCACCTCGAATGATCTCCTTCATAGCAGTAGGGCAGTGCCTGCATGAGTCGCTTCATTTTTTTCTCCATCTTCCGCTTGTTGTCCCCGATCTTCTTACGTGCAGCTTTGTGTTCGGCATTGAGACGTTTGCTGAGGTCATTCCCAAATCTGTCCCGGTTGCGGTTTCTCTCCTGTTGATCGTTCCCTGGAAACATTTGCTTGGACCATGTTGCCCTGGAAACCCTGCCTCTAATAGCTTTGCAAAGGTGCACTGTGTCCGAGTAAGGCCCTTACTTTCTGTCCTGCCTCCTCCATCATGACTTCCTGAAGTCCAGCAGCAAAATCCCCATCTCCATCTGTTGTAGTTTCACTAACAAGTGTCTTTACAGGTCCAGAGAGGAGTTTCTTCCCCATGTCCCTCCCAGCTTGGCGTTCGTCCCCGATCACTGTGTCTTCTGAGATGTTGGCTGGGCATTTGTGGGGTGGGACTGGGTTACCGCATCCCTCATTGTAGTTGCGTGTTTGACAGATCTTGTTCCTGACATGAGTCCCGATAACTAGCTTCTTTGGCGTCACGTTTTCTGCGATGGTGCTGACACTATTAGAGCTAGGTTGACCTGGTTTCTTAGTCCTTGCAGAACGTAGAGGGCTCTGATACTTGGTGTCTCCTTCTACGGGAATG
>NW_017804242.1:3107700-3115099 GCF_001625305.1 Branchiostoma belcheri | reverse complement strand
CTGTGCCCACAAAGATCTTGCTATGTATGTCTATATATCATGCATTCATCAAGTTATTCTCTAGATGCCCTATCACATCAGGCAAATTGAAAAGCCTTTTGCTGTCAAGTTTTCCATTCAAGTAAAAATCTATCAACTTCAAGAAGGGGCAAATACATCAACACACGTATTGACCCAAGTTGTTATTGATACCTTAATGTAAAAATCTACTGGTACATTTAACATCAATCTCGGGATACGATCAAGCTACGTATAAGTATGTATGACATTGTCTACTGTGAAGGTTTTATTCCAGTCCCATGATTAGTCATTAGTGCCGGGTTTACATTGTAACTAGGGGAATCTTGAGAACAGAACTGACCTGTTGGGAACTTGTCATGTGTCTCCTGCAGCAGCTGCAGCCCTATCAGGTAATCCTCAGTCTGCAGCAGCGTGCTGACTGCCTGTCCCAGCTGCAGGGCAGGCGGCTGGTCATTGTACGGCTGGATCAGGGACCGGGCCAGCTCCAGGGACGGGCATGTCTGCAGCACGTGCGACCAGTCAGCTGTGAAAATTAGATCATGGTTGTATTATCTGAATTAGTAGACTGAGAGACAATGGCGTACATGTACCATATAAAAAATTATGACAATTCACCACCATGGGCCTTCGTTGCTGAAAGGAAGTAAGAGGAAGGAGGAAAGATGAAAGTTTTAAGACGACCATCTGCTGGAAGGTGATCTTTATATATGTATTTTACACCATAAAGGATGTAATTTCAACAGAAACATTACTGTCTATCTGAGTGCCATTTCATACAAATGCTCTGGTGTTGATTCAAGTGTGCAAGCTAATGATAAACATTGTCATACAAGTCAGTGTAACTCACATGACTGTATTTAAGCAAAGGAGGAAAATTTATCAGATACAATTATACATATGAGTAATGTCCCACACACCTGTATGGAAAGCGCCAGTGCCGTATGCATACTCCACCATGTTGTACACCTTGCCCTGGCGACACATGCAGACAGCTGCCTCCCTGTGTGCCTGTATGGCTGTAAACACGGCCTGTGCCAGGGCCAGGCACACCGGGCCACTCAGGGGGTTCTGGTCAGCATACTCGCACAAGGCATTGGCTATCTCCTCAGTAAGCTGCAAGCTGGAGGCAAAAAGATGTTACATTAACAAAGTACAACAGTTTCCGATAAGAGCTAAAACTTGCTTGATTCCTGTAATAATTCAAGAATCCTGTTGTTACCAAAGACAATACCTTTGACAAGAAAACCTGTTTCAGTCAGCAGCTTCAGCTTATTGTCACAATGACATGGTAACAGTTGTATAGTAGTGGAAGTCAGGCTTAACCTATATAGGAATCTGGACTTCCACAACTATGCAACTGTTACCGTGTCATAGTTATGGCTATGAACATACCTGTTCTGTGCTATCCAGTGAGTGACAAGGTCCAGTCTGTGCTGGGACAGTGCACATCTGACACACTCCAGACACACCTCCGGGCTGGGCAGGTGAGACAAGGCTGACACGGAGGACATCAGAGCCTCACAGTACGCCAGCAAGGCTTCAGAACCTACATCTGGAAGGAAGGAACATTATACACAGTTAAGATGAGTTTAGAATAAAGTCATTTTGTTCAATGTCATATGCCTTAGCATGTTAACCACCAGAAACAGTCCACAGTTGGACAGCTTTTATGTTACACTTGCAAGTTCAACTCTTTCAATGAGACTATTTATTGTTAAGTCTGAAGCACTGTTGAAATCATAAAAGACATCATATGGTTACACTGATCACAAGGCTGACAAATGTGAACACAAACATGGCACTCATGTACCTTTAAACTTGGCCATTGTTTCGGGTGTTCTGAGAATGCCCTTGGGACTGTTTGCAGCATGGATGGCAGCGTCCTGGTAACACTCGTCGTCAAACAGCTCATGGAACTTGTCAATGTACTCCAGCAGCATCTCTGCCTCCTTCTCCTTGTTGGGGTCATCATCCTCAAAAGAGAAGGGCGTGTCACGCTGGCCTGACACACCTGGAGGAACATGTAAATGCTGCTTATTGAAAAGTGGCATCAATTGCCTAGTGGTTAGGTTAACAGACATGGGATCAGGAATTAATTGATTCAGTCTCTGGCATATTCCTAGCTAGACCTAAAGAAAGGCTGTTTGCTGAACTACTAAGTCATTACATTTGCAAAAGTTACTCCTATGGTCAATTGATATGTCACCTCTGAATGCAAATCCCATGGACTGTGTGGTGAGGGCCATTGTGATGACTTCACTCAGGCTGTGGTTCTCGGGAGGATCCTCCTTGTAGATACCAGCGACCTCCACGGCCACCTTCAGCTTCTGACATCTGTACGGGGCAATTCATACCAGTTGAAAAATGTCAAGAGCTGGCAAAATGTATATACAATGTATACTGGGAGCCTGATACTGGCCATCATTTTTAAGCAGCGCTTTCCTCAGGACTCACATTGCCACTCCTTGCTGATTTGTGATGTAGTGGCAAGGATGTGGTCCCATAAACCTCCCCCTCCCCTCTGCTCTAGACTGTTGGCTCCTGATAACTAAGTAATTGACAGACACCTGTTTCCTACGTTTTCTGTTTCCCACCTGTTCTTCAGCCTGGCAGTCCTGTCTGCCAGATGATGTCTCATGTTGACCTGCTTGGTGAGGGTGTCCTTGAGCTCCTGTTTCCTGACCTTGGGTGCGTACTTGGTGTTCCTGCTGATGTGGAGCTCCCTCAGCTGATGCTCCAGCTTGTTGTGGTACCTGGTCAGGGTCTTCACGTCAGTGCTCTCCTCTAACGTTAGACCTGGAGCCACAGGGAACGTGTCAACATCAGTTACAAAAACACATTTACAGGGGCTAGAAAACAGAAATTACAGTTGAAATATAGCTCCAGTGCTGTCAAATATTGCCATTACCATGCATTTGATAATGATTCTTTTTGCGACACTTCTGAGATGTTCTAGATGTTTCAGATTGATCGCAGTACAGGTACAGTGGCCAGGATCATTTCAGGCATTTTCTCCTACATAAACAGATAATACAAAATATACACAATATATACAAAGTAGCTGGATGTGAATGGACTGATCAATCAGATTTGGCCCATTCTCCAAGGGTCTCACCAGGTAAGGGTCTGAAGTCTGTGCGCCTGGGCTTCTGGGTACTTTTATCATCTTCATCTTTCTTCAGCATGGCTTCTCTTGCTGCTCTTACACGTTCCAACTCTGCTGCCAGACGAGCATTGTCTCTTTGGATCACCGACATCCTGTCAAGGATTCAAAAGAACAAGTTAACCAAACCTACGTTTGCTGTTATTTTCATATGTTTTAGCACCCTTTAAGGAACCAGACTTTCATAAAGTTATGATCCTTAGACTTCTTAAACTTAAGACTTACTGTCAAGTGTTTTGTAATTGTATTGTCCATGATTTTCTATTTCTGCCCTCATTTATGAGATTCTGCCCTCACAGTTAAACATGATCACAATGCATGCAATTGTTGCTGACTTCAGGACATTTATAAGTTAAAAAACTAAGTACTTTTGCTGCAGCTCCTCTGCTCTCCTCCTGTAGTTGACGACTGTGGTGGGTTCCGCAGCCGTGGCCTTCAGCCTCCCCTCCAGGTAGAAGGCTTCCCGCTGCCCCTCCTGTAGGTCCTCAATCACCGCCTCGTACTCTGCTTTTATGGCTGTCAGCAGGTTAGTGTAGGCTGACGCATGCTGGATCAGCTGTGTGGACATAATGTGACCAGATGTTAACATGAGTTTACATTTTGTACAAAAAGGAAATTTATAATCATTAAAAAATAGATATCATAAATATGGTTGTATTGTACTCCAGTAGTCCAAACACCATTGCTACATGTCTTTTTGACTTCAATAAGTTAGTTTTGCATTAAAAACTTAAGCTCAATTGCAGTCACAACTTAACTTTACCCACGCACTGCACAGCGTGTTTGCACTATTATGACAATACTGTTTAGTGACCTGAGTTGATTGACATGCTTAAGACTGAAGCACTCAGGTACTGTTGCACAGTGTGTAAGGATAAGTATCTCTCGTATAATTGCAATGAAATTGCCAATATAATGTTCTTTACCTGATCAAACGCATCCTTGAACACTGTGTACGAGAGCTCGTTAGGGCCCCTTGACGAAGCGCGAAGTCTGGCTAGCTCGACCTGGATGGAGTTTTCCAGTTCGTCCAGTGCAGCTCTGTCTGAGTCGGTGGCAATGGGAGGCAGAACCCTCCTGGGTGTGCCAGGAACAGAACCGGACATGGCTCCAGGGGGGATGCACCGTATCTTTTACTTACTGTGAAATGAAATTGAAAGGTTACATATTCAACTTCAAAAGATAATCTAGAATTCCAGCTATTAATTCACCATGTCAAGAACTTTGAATATCTTTGTAAACATCAAAACGTTGAAGATTACAAAATTCAGGTCGAATGCCGGTGGCTCTTGCCCGTCACTCTATGCTATGCATAACTAGCCATAATATTGCACCCAAACTGTTATTTTTCCCCATTCTTCAAGTAGTGGGAGGGGGGCGACCATGAAATCTGACACTTTACTGTGCACAAGCTAAGAGACATCTAAATCCAAACGTTCAGAAACAGCAGTAGGCCACCATATTGAATGAATTTTATTCTTAATAATGTGATGTGTATATTCCATGCAGTTGGTGTGAGAATAAAGAAATGCAAACCTCAGAAATCGCTCAAAAAACCAGCAGCCTTCGTCCTGTTTTCGTTGTTTACACGCACCATGGTGAACACCGCATGTTCTGATGACGTCACGCAAAAAACTCGCTTTGTGATGACGTTTCACACATTCCACTGTCCCAAACAGACCGGCGAAGTTGGAGAGAAGAAGAGGACCGAAGTTTGGACCGGTTTGAGAGGCTCATCAGGGCAAAACTGTGCTTTTAACATGTCTAAAGGGTAGGATACATCCCAAGCTATTGTCCGTTTGATTGACATCGTTTTGAGCTGTACAGAAAAAGAGACTGAATACTGCATGTGTAACTAACGTATCTGTGAAGGGGGAGGGGGGGGGGCTGAAGTCTTTTGGCCAGGTATGAGGTGAAGATTGTGAAAATAGGGATATATGTGTCAGGAGCAACAACACCAACAGCAGCTAATTGTGTATCTGGTACTTGTGTTTACTTTTGTCTGTGTGTTGATATTCTACAGGGATTCCATCTGGGATCTTGCTATAGAAGTGGTTCAGCAGCAGGAGAAGGATGGGAAAGGTGAGGAGTTTACAGTCACAAAAATCCACAGATGTTATAGATACTACATGTTCCCAGGCAAAGCTAGGAAGGCTCACGTTAGTAACATATTAAGATAAACTCAGTTTAAAATGCTATACTAAAATGATATACTGTAAGAAACAGGAGGAGCCAGTAAAAATCCCACTGGTCCCGGGCCTGGGTTCGAACCCACGACCTCCTGGGCACCAGAGCCTATAAACCCCCCACTGTTACAATACAGATGTATGTTAATAACATGTTATTGTGAACTTGTGATTTTTCATTTCCTAACCTCTCCCCACATCCACAGATGGTCAGCAGGAGAACCGACCGGCAGAGGAAAGCTCAGTTTTGTTGATGGGCAGCAAAACCTCGGTAAGTCTTTCTCAATTTGTCATTGATACTGTTATCAAAAAGAAATTTTCCGTATTTCAGATAGGTAAACTATCTTGGTGTCAATATTATGTAACATTACCTGAAAATCACATACGACATGTAGTTAACATGAATACTCGACAACTGGTGTACAATATTTTTTTTTTACTTTGCAGGGTAAAACTTCAATTATCCTGAGATTTTTGGACAGGTGAGATAATAGTCTTGCAGGTGGATTTTAGATGTCAAGTAGAATATTATCTGCTACATCTATACACACAATCATAATGGTATGCTGCAGTTTTTGTACCGTGCTGTTTAACATCGTGACATGCTTGCAGACTAATTCTGTATGTTGCTTGTTTTGCATGACTATGTTGGACTCAGGAACAAAAATTCAAGTGTTGTGTCGTTCATGTTTTAATGCCAATCCCACTGCTAACATCTATGTTTCCTTTGTTTTAATGTGGGATGTCCTGTCAGGGAAGGTCCTGTGTAAGTGTGGCATGTTAATGTTAATGTGAAGTCTGTGGAGCCTTTTTGTTTCTGTCATAAACTCACCTTGAGTCTCTGCATGGTTCTGCCCTGTCCTCCAAATTCCAATCCTTTTGTGCTGGTTGATAACTTGTTAAGTTGTATGGAGTTTTTCTTGCATGGCAAGCCACTACTAGTAGCATAATGCACTGGCCATTGCATTCTGCAACAATTAACTGCTTGTGCTGTAGTATTTGTAACTGAGTTCTGTATGTTCTGCAAACTGAGTACACATGCATGCAAATTCTTATATACCAAAATGTCAAATTGCACATGCATGCGCTTTTGAGAATTTCTTGGCAATGCATGCAATTAAGGAATACATTATGGGCTGTTTTCACATTTTAAAGTAAAACAGTTGCTATTGATATGAATATAGCTTATGTACACTAGTGAGGACTAAACAGACCATGTCATATCAACATATCCATTTCATATCTCTCATGCTTACAGAATTGTGACAGCAAGTTAGCAACATCCATGTATTATGCATGCCTTGTCCTTACTTTCATGGGTGAAAGTCTCTTAAGTTCCAGGCTTTTTATATTTATGCAGACCTTGCATGTAAGTAGTCTGTAGGCTTTGTGTACCTTATGGTATAGCAGTCGTAGTAAAACAATGCATTTTGCTCTTTGACATCCTACATCCTTGACTGTATCCTTGTCTTCATCTTTTCTCCGACTCATTTAGAGATGAGGCTGCAAAGCCAACAACTGCTCTAGAGTTCACCTTTGGGAGGAGAGCCAGAAACAACCTGGTGAGTTACAGTTTTAAGTCTGTTTGAAGGTTAAAATTCTCTTAGTCAACAGTTTTCTTTCACCAATGTGTTGGTGAAAGCACCCCACTGTTTTAACATGTCATTTCTCATTGAATTAGGTACCACACACTGTACCATTTTGATTGTGCAACTATCAGTTATGTCTGCTTCAAACTTCAGGCCAAAGATGTGGTGAATATCTGGGAGCTTGGAGGTGGGACCTTTCTGTCCAGACTGGTAGACACTGCCATCAATGTTAACAGTGTCAGGTAGGTCATCATACCTCAGCAATGTCTGTCAGTTACAACTATGTATTTTCTGTTACTGGAAGTGTTGTAAACCCATGAGTAAACTTTGATTTGATTTTTTCTTATTCACATCCTTGTCATCTCATCGTGTTTACATGTACAATGCAGTTCATAGCATGATGGCCACAGTTAAGCACTGGATTACTAGACGTAAGTATT
>NW_017804242.1:3103769-3107680 GCF_001625305.1 Branchiostoma belcheri | reverse complement strand
TTTCCGGAAAAGGCTGTGCTGTGCATGTGCATGTGCTGTGCCCCTCTTCAGGGCCCCAAGCCAGCTGCATTATGAAACTTTTTACGCAAAAATTTTAAAATATTCTAATTATGCTAAATTTCGGTGTTATCAACAGTTACTATCACTTTTTAACACATTTGTGTCATTATTTCACATTTCTGACGTATATTTTGTGCGTTCAAACAGTTCTTGTTCAGTTCCCGGTGCCACCGGTTTGCTCAGGACAACAACAACAACAACAACAGGCAGTGGTTGGCCCCCCTAGTGTGGCTAATTGGTCGGGCATGACAGGATAGATAGACAGGAGCACATGTCACAAGATTGACTTCTTAATTGGAAACACTTATATCTTTGACATGAAGCGGAATATGATTATCAACTTAGTGTATCTTATTGGGTATCAATAAACTGTGCCATTATCCCTTCAAAAGAGATAAAAAATCTGGTAAATGATGAGGTCTTTCAGAAATTTGTACAAAGCTGTCATTCGTCAACTGACGCCCCACTGGGAGGTACATGTACCATATGTGGACAATACCATATGTTAGTCTCCACCAGACTCCTTTGCAGGCTGAATAAATAGTAGAAATTGGCTAAGGGGAACATCATTGGCCAGAGTAGTTGGCCGGCCATAGAGGGTCCAGCTTACCTGCAGGAGACTAACCATACATGTATGTGCGGTGTGGCCAGAGGTTTGAATAGAAGATCATTCACAGTTTTGTAAGCTCATAAGGAGCAAGGATGTTGTATTTTTGTTGCTGCGTATTATTCTGGAACACTAAAGGGTTAAGTCAACGTACTATGTAAAGAAAAGAATGGAAAATATACTTTTTGTATTGTCAAAAAGTCACATAATGCCCCTTTAACATGTGATGGCTTGGGGCCCTGAAGAGGGGCACAGCACATGCACATGCTTAGCACAGCCTTTTCCGGAAACCCCTGTAGAATTCCGGTGAAGATTGTGAAAATAGGACAAGAAGTATGTGTCAGGGGCAAAAACGCCAACAGCAGCTAATTGTGTATCTGGTACTTGTGTTTACTTTTGTCTGTGTGTTGATATTCTACAGGGATTCCATCTGGGATCTTGCTATAGAAGTGGTTCAGCAGCAGGAGAAGGATGGGAAAGGTGAGGAGTTTACAGTCACAAAAATCCACAGATGTTATAGATACTACATGTTCCCAGGCAAAGCTAGGAAGGCTCACATTAGTAACATATTAAGATAAACTCAGTTTAAAATGCTCTTTGATATACAAATGTATGTTAATAACATGTTATTGTGAACTTGTGATTTTTCATTTCCTAACCTCTCCCCACATCCACAGATGGTCAGCAGGAGAACCGACCGGCAGAGGAAAGCTCAGTTTTGTTGATGGGCAGCAAAACCTCGGTAAGTCTTTCTCAATTTGTCATTGATACTGTTATCAAAAAGATATTTTCCGTATTTCAGATAGGTAAACTATCTTGGTGTCAATATTATGTAACATTACCTGAAAATCACATACGACATGTAGTTAACATGAATACTCGACAACTGATGTACAATATTTTTTTTTTACTTTGCAGGGTAAAACTTCCATTATCCTGAGATTCTTGGACAGGTGAGATAATAGTCTTGCAGGTGGATTTTAGATGTCAAGTAGAATATTATCTGCTATATACACAATCATTATGGTATGCTGCAGTTTTTGTACCATGCTGTTTAACATCTTTGTGACATGCTTGCAGACTAATTCTGTATGTTGCTTGTTTTGCATGACTATGTTGGAGTCAGGAAAAAAAATTCAATTGTTGTGTCATGAATTTTTTTAATGCCAATCCCACTGCTAACATCTACATTTCCTTTGTTTTAATGTGGAATGTCCTGTCAGGGAAGGTCCTGTGTAAGTGTGGCATGTTAATGTTAATGTGAAGTCTGTGTAGCCTTTTTGTTTCTGTGATAAACTCACCTTGAGTCTCTGCATGGTTCTGCCCTGTCCTCCAAATTCCAATCCTTTTCTGCTGGTTGATAACTTGTTAAGTTGTATGGAGTTTTTCTTGCATGGCAAGCCACTACTAGTAGCATAATGCACTGGCCATTGCATACTGCAACAATTAACTGCTTGTGCTGTAGTATTTGTAACTGAGTTATGTATGTTCTGCAAACTGAGTACACATGCATGCAAATTCTTATATACCAAAATGTCAAATTGCACATGCATGCGCTTTTGAGAATTTCTTGGCAATGCATGCAATTAAGGAATACATTATGGGCTGTTTTCACATTTTAAAGTAAAACAGTTACTATTGATATGAATATAGCTTATGTACACTAGTGAGGACTAAACAGACCATGTCATATCAACGTATCCATTTCATATCAATCATGCTTACAGAATTGTGACAGCAAGTTAGCAACATCCATGTATTATGCATGCCTTGTCCTTACTTTCATGGGTGAAAGTCTCTTAAGTTCCAGGCTTTTCATATTTATGCAAACCTTGCATGTAAGTAGTCTGTAGGCTTTGTGTACCTTATGGTATAGCAGTCGTAGTAAAACAATGCATTTTGCTCTTTGACATCCTACATCCTTGACTGTATCCTTGTCTTCATCTTTTCTCCGACTCATTTAGAGATGAGGCTGCAAAGCCAACAACTGCTCTAGAGTTCACCTTTGGCAGGAGAGCCAGAAACAACCTGGTAAGTTACAGTTTTAAGTCTGTTTGAAGGTTAAAATTCTCTTAGTCAACAGTTTTCTTTTACCAATGTGTTGGTGAAAGCACCCCACTGTTTTAACATGTCATTTGTCATTGAATTAGGTACCACACACTGTACCATTTTGATTGTGCAACTATCAGTTATGTCTGCTTCAAACTTCAGGCCAAAGATGTGGTGAATATCTGGGAGCTTGGAGGTGGGACCTTTCTGTCCAGACTGGTAGACACTGCCATCAATGTTAACAGTGTCAGGTAGGTCATCATACCTCAGCAATGTCTGTCAGTTACAACTATGTATTTTCTGTTACTGGAAGTGTTGTAAACCCATGAGTAAACTTTGATTTGATTTTTTCTATCACATCCTTGTCATCTCATCGTGTTTACATGTACAATGCAGTTCATAGCATGATGGCCACAGTTAAGCACTGGATTACTAGACGTAAGTATTCATACCTGTACTTACTTCTCTCTTCATGATTGCTCCCACCTACAGACAGTTGGGCATCATGCTGGTGCTGGACCTGTCCAGACCTGAGGACCTGTGGGTTACCATGGAGACGCTGCTGAAACAGGCGCGTGCAGCAGCGGACAGGTCCATCTCTGAGCTGGACAAGCTGCAGCCTGGAGTGAAACAGGCGCTCAGGAAGAAGGCCTGGGAGAAGTATGATGAACATCCTGTAAGTAAAGTAGTGGATCTACCTTCTGATCTACCACCTTTTCTCAGTGCTTGGGTGAAGTTATGGAACTACCTCTCGCAAAAAACTCTGACAAACAGAGACAGACAGAAGTTCAAATGTAGAAACGACACACATCTTAGAGTTAGTTGTATGTCAGTGCCCTGTCATCATTGCTGCCTTCTTCTGTTGTTCTGATGAAATTTGCATTATGCTTCGAAAGCATAGCTTTGATGTCTTTTTACAAACCTTTACACAACTTTTTCTTTGATTTCTCCCAATCAACAGGATAAAGACATGGTGGACCCCTTCCCCATTCCTCTGGTCATTGTTGGTGGAAAGTATGATGTTTTCCAGGTAAGAGCATACACATGACATGGACATGTAATGGACAAGTATGGAACAGTTGCCTGACAACAAATATTAACCAATGTGATTACAACAAGTACATCCCGGCCCAGTGGAAAACTACTGGTCCTATATCTATTTGCTTATTATCAGCCTTTCTGCTGTCTTATATGA
>NW_017804242.1:3045146-3103749 GCF_001625305.1 Branchiostoma belcheri | reverse complement strand
CTTCCCTCTCAGAATAATTGTGTTTTGCTCATCAGTCAGGTGTAAGAATCAAACAGTTGTTTTGATAAACCAATCACACATCACCCCCACCTTATCCATTATCCAAATCTCTGCCAGTTTTTCAGCCTGAGGATGAAGCAGTTGATTGACAGGGGGAGGGTGATGTTTAACCACCTGTCCTTCGGCGCAGCACCTCCACAACTCAAGGCCATGCAGCTGGAGCACAACAAACCTATCTACATCCCTGCCGCTGCAGACGGCTTCCAACAGATAGGTGAGCTTTGTCTTTACTTGGGCTTGTTTATGCAGTACTGATATTGGTGACTCCTGGTGTCCTGACTTTGTGACTGAATTAGATTTGGGTCATGTATTTCTAGTTTTTTTTACCAAATGTGTTGTTAACTCTCAAATGTGTTAACTTGCAAAGGAACGAATTTATATAATAGATTTATTCTGTGAAAACATGACATCTTGTTTTCTCCCCTACAAAGGTCCACCTCCCCTGCCAGAGGGCAATGTTGGTACAATGAGTGCCAGAAATCCAGTGGAGCTGTGGAAACAGGCTTTCACAGGCCACTTCCCCCAGGTATGTTTATGCCATTATTTTATGCTTCCAGTCTGGTACACAATGGTGAAAGGATCTCTGCAAACACAGTTGGAAGTTGTATTCAGCTGGCTTTGACTCAAACTGGCAGTCAAGGTTTTGTTGGTTGTTCTGTCAGGTGTCGGCTGTCCCCACAGTGCAGGATGACCCTGCAAAGGACCCTCAGTTCGCAGAGTCAAGCATCGATGCCATGAGGCAACAGAAGGATGAGGTAAGGAATGACTGCAAAACAATGTCTGAATAGATTCCTTTCATCGTATAACTATAACACTCAACTTTGTTTGCTCAGTTAGAAGATGAAAACTACTTGTCTCTTCAAGAATCTTCTTTGAAATGCAAATGTTTGTTTTACAGGAGCTGGAGAGATACAGAAAAAATGCAGAGAGAAAAGCAAGAGAAATTGCCAGGATGAGAGATGGCTTGAAGATGTAGATACAGAGAGCTTTGGTGTATCATAAATCACTTGTCAGGACTTTCTTGTGTTTGAATATAGGGTATTTCTGATATGTATATATTTCTGTGGTTATGAAAAGAATAAAGAATTAGACTATTTGCACATCATACAATTATTTTATTGGCACATTTGTACATTACATACATGTACTGGCTGTATAGTCTGCAGCTTTTGAAAACATTAAAATATATTTGGAATGTCACAAATGTCACTAAGACACAAATGTTGTTCCCTCCCTTTCCTATCATCATAATCTTCATAACTGCATAGCAGTTAAGTCTGATGACCACATGATTTCCAGTCTATACTGTGCACTGTACATAGTACACAAAAGTACATTATAATAATTTCATATGATGACCATTGATTCCTGACCAGGATGTCAATAGAAAAGGAATTAAAGACAAATTGAGTGTGGATGTGGACTGTTTTCTTCATTTGGCTTTGCAGTAAGAATGTATAATGTTCTCTATTAGTATTGCTAAGTCAAGATCATTACATCAGTATTTCACAATTAGGTGAACAATCATTACGTATTACAAATGTTCATCACTGATCACCTTGTTCCTCAAATGTTTCTCTATTACATAGCATAGGTCACAATACATCTCACAGTTTTCCTTGAGTGAACATTCAGGTCCTATTAGAACAGAGAACACCTAGTCTAGGTAAGACTGATATTTCCACTGGCTTGGTCGCAAATTTACCTCACAGATACACTGTACAGAATCTTACTATTAGGCCCACTGTATAATGGCAGACTCCTTTTGCCTTGTCATGCATTATGTTTTACAGAAATGCATAGGAAAGAAAGTACTTTAGGCAGAGAGTTGCATAGCTTTATAGGTTGCAAAGCACTTAGTTGGAAAAGATATGGTTTGCAGGCAAAGTACAACATAAATGCAGATTGTCTTCTGTATTGAGTAGGACACTGTTCCCACAATATCACATAAAACTCACTAATTAATGAACTGCCCTACCAAAGGCAATTCCAAGAGCATGTACTCCTATACATGTAGCTTGCACAAGTACACATACTAAAAATAATGATGAACTAGATTTTCAAATCAAAACGCCGTAGGTTCTCTTTCTGGAGTCATGGCGAAGCACTGAATACAGCAATAAATAAGCAACAATTACAGTTTTCCTATATTGGCACAAGTTAATTAAAAGTTCCACACATAATATGTGTGAAAAAGTGGAATGGAAGGAGAAAAACCCACACTTTTATAAAATGTACTTGATAAAATCAGTCCTCTGGAATGGTAGCATATACTTTACATCATGATATATTACTTTTTGTATTAAATACACCTACAAGCCAAACGAAATGTGTCATCAACCAAAACGGTTGTTCTGTTAAATACATTGTAGCTAAATAACCTTGAAGATTAATATATCCACCACTCTTCCTATAAAAAGCATTCCATTGGTTACCGGTAACTCCTATGTAAATAACTTTAAAAAGTTCTTTCAGAAATAGTTAAGAAACTAGCATAATATTTCTCTATCATGCAAATGACAGTAATTTCTCTGTCATCTTCCCAATATAAGACAGGATAAAGTCATATCAATATCAACTGAAATAGAAATTTCATGTACATTGACCTTTTGGCAGCTTTTTCTGATGTGTCTCGGAAAAAGAAGATGCCAGTGGTACTATAATTACATCATTCTCCAGGTGACCTATCATGTGTCTCCATATTTTCACTTAGATACACATTAGTGCTGAGACTAACACTTTTCCTATCAGACTGAGTCACTTGACATTAAAGTTCAAGTACTAGTAATGTTTTGCAGCAGACAGACCTTGCATAAATAGGAACCTTCCAAAATTACACATATACATGCATAATATTTCCACAGGTGTAGGAAGATCTTGTGACCCTTGGTAGAATTTAATACACTTTCCCATGAAACTACATGTATCTCACCAGAACACATTTCATGTTCCTCACAATATAACCTCATGTCAGCCCATAAACATTCAAGTATCCAACACTTTTCTCTGTGGCAGCTGTTTGTCACAGAGACAGACAAACTGAGTCCTGTGAACGATAGTAAAAAGTGATTCATAATTCCATTAGTGGAACATGCCCCAGTGAGAATGGGACAGATTCATGAGAACAGGTTACACACTCCAACCAGGGCCTGTGTTGTGACATCCTCTATCTGGTCCAGTCTGCTGCGGTAGTTCCCGTCTGTCATCTCTGTTTCCTGTCCAGAGTGTACTCCCACTGCTGGGAGACTCTGGTTTTGTCACACTGCTCGATGGTGACCCCCAGACCCTGGGCAGCTTCCACACTGTCCAGGCACAGTCCTGTGGCAACGTGCATGATCAGGCGGTCCTGTCGTTTCCACCTCTGTAAACAAGAACCCAGAAATATACTTAATGGGCTGACAAATACAAAACACAGGCAAGGGATTCACCTCATACCTCATGCCATAGGTAAGTATAAAGAATGTCACTTTTACATCTGTACTTTTGAGAACCTTCCGGAAACATAAAGAGAAAATGACAGTGCTGTCTCCTGCCCCAGCAGAAGTCATATATCCCTGTAATACACTGACAGACACATCATAGACTCCATACATCCCGCTCCAACTGTGCTCCGAGAATTTTCTGCTATCATGTTTACAAATTGCTTCATTATAACTACCAGCAAGTCTTCCATCACACTCACTCTGTCAGGAATCAAGGCCATAAATCAAGGAACATCAATTGTCATAGACGAAAAAAAACAGTGGACCCAGCTTAAAAACTGCTCTCACCTACTGATGACTTATGACTATATCAGCAAAATTTATTAAAACAACAAGCATGCTGTCAAAGTGTACTTATAGTGTTTAGCTTTAACTTTCAGACACCTGTCTTTTCACGAACTTCTGTCAGATTATGAGTGAGTGAGGTATATTGCGATATCTGCACAGAAAATTGCAAAGTAATCCCAGGTCTATGGGAATGTCATTCTGACATGGTTCAATTTCTTGCTTGGCAAGTTGTCAAACAATTCCCAGAGTGTACATCGGATCAAGTTATCGCTGACAGCTCTATCAGCCGACACCCACCATTTTGTTTCTTGTTCGTTGCATGTGAAGAGGTACACCAGTGTTCCCGGGATGGCTGTGTCAGCGGCCAGGCACCATGAGTGTGATCCGTGCTGGATAGTGTGAGACTTGGTCAAGGCCCATTCCTGAATGAAAGATTACATAGCAACATACTTTCAGATAAATGTAGTGATGTTGAATGAAGAAATGAGATTACTCCCTCCATCAACTCTACCACCACTTGTGCAAGTCTCTCAACAATGTGCTTATCACACACAGTTCTAATCAACCCCCATACTGGAAGGTTTCAATCAACTTGTAAAGGACCTATCCTTTGAAGCATAGTTACCATATCAACCCTGCAGCCATTACCATATACCAGCAGCACTTAAATATTGTTAACAGATACCGGTATTTCTTTGTACATGTATTCTACAAAAATTCTACTGAAAACTAGTCTATCTACTCCAGCTCTTCACAGTCTTGTGTTACTCAATACTCACAGCATAAATTAGTACATGTGTAACGTTATATGTATCTATCTGTGATACTGACCTGACGTGAAGCTAGGCCTCCCCCAGGATGTAAGTTGCAGGCCTGCATGCCCACCGCACCAGGCGGCTTGTGCCCCAGTGTGTCCAGACACTGATTGGCCTGCTTCAGTTCCCCCCAAAGGGTGCTGCGTTTGCCAGGAATCCTGCAGCAAATACAGAATTTCTGTCAGACATTGAATACCGATACATCTAGTTAATTAACTCTTGTACGCAGTCATTCCACCACAAGTTTGAAATGCATCACACACAATGTAATCTACAGAGAAAGTTCATTACAATTTCTTTAAAAAAATGGAATATTCCTGTAAAGCATGTCTACAGCATTGCTCAGCTCCATAGCCAAAGAACATGCAAGAGAGGAGAAAAAGTTCATTTGCCTGGCATTAGTTGCACTGCACATACTTAAACTCATGCCCATCTTCCTTATTTTTAACAGCATGTTCTGCATTCTTCAAAGGCACAGCTATCTTAGACAGGTTACATGTATGCAAAATGATTCCTTTCTGACAATGTTGCAACACCATCCAGTTACCACCATAACTGTTAGTACAGTCCATCACCTTCACTTAATACATTTACTTCCACATGCATACCACCACAGCTTTCTAAGCACCATTTCTCTGACCTGATACACATGTAGACAGACTTTTGGTGGCTGTAACATCCTGTCAGAGGAGGGTAAAATATTACATGATTTTGCTCTTGTTTTCCATGGTACCAAATTACCTAAAACTTCAAGCAATGATGTCCCACATTTACTTTGATTTCTATGATATTGTTATCTATTTGAAAATATAAAAAATATCACATTTTTTTTACGAACAAAAGTTAATTCCTTTGTCTTTCATATGAACATAGTAAATAAAAATACATGTACATTTATCAAGATATTCTTTCTGGATTATGTGATTATCGGCTAACAACAGCACAGCTGTCACAGTCCCAAATGTCCCACCAGTTTGTGTCCCTTCAATCTTTGAAGAGGATTTAGAGCAAACAAATAAAATTAAGTGGCAGAGACCACAGGTGTGGACAATTTCCACATGTTTATCCCCACACACAGACTACAAAGCTGGGCATGATTACAAAACAGTTGGAGTGGGGGCCTTCAGATTCAGTACCTCAATTAGTTCAACATTCATTTTGGACAAAAAACCTAAACTTTTACAAAACAAACTGTCACTTTGTAACTTCTATATCTAATTTTCTACTTGACTAACTACAAATCTTGTTTATCTACTTATAAATGGAACACTACTAGATTTCAGAAACAGACTCTTCAGAACCCTCTTCCTCTTGAAAATGCCATGTTTGCCCCTTCTCTTTTCTCCTGACTCAAACAGGTTAACTACTGTAACTGTTATATTTCAAACTCAGCAGAAATATTTTTTTTCAAAACTGAGATTAGAGGCCCAATTGAGTTTGTAATGGACTTAAGTTGACATTTGGCCACAAATTGAGTTCCATGTGTCCCTGTGGGTGGCATCTATCCATCATTCTTATCCACGGTCCATCTCCAATATGGTAGTTTACAAGGCGGAGCCATGATTTCATGGCTGATTTACAGTCAACACTCATTAGTTTTAAGACCTTTGATGACTTAAGCCATCTGAAGAGAACTATTCCTGGGAAAAGAAAATACACATTTAGAGCTTAATTGTTTACAGGGGTAGTGTTGTTTGTTTGGGGTTAAAACGACTAGCAAAGACATGGAAGACTTACTCCAGTTCTGGGTAGACATTTTCTAAGTACCACTGGAAAGTCTTGCAGTTCAGCTTCTCTCGAAGTTCTTTTCTGCCTTGAACACTGTTGAAAAGAATGCCATAATTACTGTTAAAAACAATGCCACAGTGAACTCTAGACAATGGGTGCATAATCCATTTTCCATTGTGCATTTTACAGTTCATTTAGTGGTATCATACATTAAGTTATAGCTATAAATTATTTCAAGGGACCAGCTGGACACATATGGGGCCTAAAGTATGCCCATGATTAAAACAAGCAAAATACATGTATTAACATTCCTCTTTCTTTCAATAACAAGGTTGGTCCATGATATTTCTATCTGGTAACATTGACAACTTTATCTCAATTCAGCTTCCAACCCAGATACCTCACTGGCACAGAAGGCATCTCGTTTACTGGTACGCTGTTGAGGTTTTAGCTCCAAGTTCATGGTTCTACAGAGTGACTCATGGATTGTATGATATGATATGAACACTTACTTTCCATATGGTTTTCCCTTTGCTGAGGGTCTCGCAGCATAAAAGTTATTTTTATAATCATCCATCCACACTTCAGCAGTGCGGCGTGTATTTCTGCAGGAAGAAGTCAAGAAAAGTAAAAGTTAGAATGCAAACAATCAAGAGCAGATGGTTGAAGAATTGTGGTCTTACACGTATAACATGTGCTGTAAATTGTAAAATATTTGCATTAGTTTTATGTTTGCAGTCACCAAAATGCAACCATGATATATCCTGTCTTGCATTGCGTTAAATACAATTCAAACATGGCAAATACCATTTGGCCTCTCCTACTGCGAAACTATGTCTCTACAAAGTCAATTTTCTGTACATTATTAAACAACTGTAAAACTATAAAATTCTATAAAAGATCTGATAATCACATACTTTATATATGTATTTGCATTTCCTTCTGGAAAGGTGTAGGGGTGTCTTTTTCTGAAAACATGTCCGACTCTGCTGCAGGGAATAATTTCCAGACTGCCACCACACATCCATACACGGAAAGAGATTTCTGTATCAGGAGAATAAAACAAAGTAGCATAGAACACAGGGGATCTTTTTGACCTTCACACTAATGACATAAATCCATCAGAGGTCATGCCCTTCACCTGTGATTGAGTATATGAGAGTCCAAAGAAAATTGGCAGAATTCCTAACTACCAGTAACCACAGAAGTACCATGCAGAAAGTGATAGCAACATTATGCATGAATAGGAAACATTACATTACTATATTTAGCCTTGACATTATGGGACCCTCAGAATAGGACAAAAGGGATATGAAATCTGACAGTTTATTACCTTCAGTACCATTAAAAAAAACTTTGCCAGAAACCATATGGAACTGACAGTGCATACTACATTTTGAGACTGATGCAGGCAGTCAAAAACTGTATTCCCATTTGCAATATAAAAGCCAAAATCAAATTATAACATAAAAGTCAAATGGTGAAGATAAAAGTCAAAGTACCAAATGTTGAAACCATTATGGGAGACCCTTGGGTACCCCAGCTGCAGAATTGAGCACTGACGTTAAAGTTCACCATCGTCCATTAGGGAAGCCTGCCCTTGCTGAATCATGCAGGAGTTATTTCATCAGAGGGAACAATTTGGTTTGAACGTTTCACCTTTTTGGGGACGATCAAGGTAATACAAATAGCATTACCATTGGAAATATGTTCTCGTTTGATCAAGGAAGACGCCACCCACTAAAGCAAACCATCAGTCTGAGGTAAACACAACTAATATTGTTAGTAACAGAGAAGAGGTATTTCTAAAATGTTATGTGGCTTTTAACTGTAACCAACACTCTCTCAATTACAGCTTTCAGAGATGTTTTGATCAGATTGGCAACGTGAAAATACTTCAAGACTAATCCGCGGAAAAATGTGGAGCTCGGTGAACACAAACACCTTCAACAAAAATTTCAAGGCTTAGCAATAGACAATTGGGCACCCATGGTTCTTACATTCCTTGTGAAGATCAGATTAGAAGTGACAAGGGACTGTGATTCATTGGTCCCGTCAAAACCCTCCAGCACTGTTACCAACACATTGTTTTATTCATTGTCTGCTTGTCTGCTTCCAGTAATGTCCTGTGATTAAGTCTGTATGTTATCATTAGTTATCAAAGTGTTCCCTACCAAAATGGATATGTTTGAGTTAACAAACCTGTGTGTAATTTGTTTCCTGTTGGGTCTTGTCAGCACTGAAAAGTTCAGTGATTTGTTTCCGAAGGCTTATATAAGTTATAAGTTATAACTGACTAGAAGCTAGCAGAACATCAGAATGACTCTGTCTTCCAGAAAGGTTAGAGGTGCAGCTAAGGTCAAACAGCACCTCTTTCTGAAAGTCATGACTGTTTAAGTGGTTGAGGCAGGGACAGAAAATACCACAGCCAGCTCTGATAAGATATGACTTTAAAAATGCATTTAATATATGCTTCTTGAGACTTGGAAACAGCCTCAAACAAAACCATCTTAATATAAGTGTGTGATGTCACAACTGTCCAGATTACATGTACATATATCTTAAACCATCTCGTTCTCACAATTTTTTTAAGCTTCATGAGTCTAAGAAGTAAGGAAATCTGTTGAAGCACCTACCGAAGTTCTCCCCTCCCCAGATGTCCATCATGGTGTCATACTTGCCCAGTTTGTTGAACCACGACTTGTCGATAACAAACAGGCCACCAGCAATCATTGGTGTCCTGCCAGAGGATACGATTTTGTGTTTCAAGATCATTAACACTTTTCAATTATGTTAGATTCTATCTTTCATGCCAATAAGCAGATCCTACACATTCCTGTAATGTCTCTGAGATTAGGTATTAAGACAAAGGACAACTGAAAGACAAGAATCTGCCTCAGTCTACTTTGAGATACCACTTTTCCATGCATTGTCCAATACATTGTTTTGTGATGACATATTTGGAAAAGTTAACAGCATCTGCCAATGCATGTACATGTAACTATAATCTTGACAATCTCTTACTTGATGGGTTCAGTTGGGTCTTTTCTTGAGGCTTTCTGGGTTTCTGATAGATGTTCCCACTTAAAATGAAGGCTCCAGTCAAATCCTGCAAATACATGGGAAAGAACAAGGCCATGCATGATGCTTTATTCTGACTTCAGTGGGATACCATCTCTTCTATTTTAGTAGTTCCATTCATCAAAACGTGTGAGCTGGAAAAATTGAATCACTGGCATGGGTAAAATCAACTTTACCTATTTTTAACTTTTTCTGTCATAATGTACATGTACCCCTAATTACTATAGGTCTGGGTCCCTTTCTCTGGATCTCATATTTTATGACTGGTCACAGCATGCAGAAACTGTCAAGTTGTCTAAAGAAGTTACAAGACCTCCTAAAGTGTCCAAACTTGAAGTGACACTTGGTTAATCCGTCAGCAAATCTACAAATTCCATGTATACTGGTAGACCTAATCCCATGTTTTCCTTTCAGCGGTACGTGTGACAGTAAAGTCAATATGGTCTCACCTCCCCTCAGTTCGGAAGAAGCACCAATATACTGGAAGGTGTCCATACTGATGACATCAATGATGGGGCTCACCACACGTGTGGGGTCCTGTGTAAAGATTTGTAAGCAACTTTCAAGGTGATGGCACCGAAAGATAACACGAAGGTCACAGCTGCCGTGAGCCAAAGGAAAGGAAGAACCTGTTACTTCATCACTCAGATCTTTCTTCTTCTGAATTGTCTTCACATTTAAGGTGACAGTTTTGTGCGTACATAGACATGCCTTGAGGTAAATGAGAATTAAAAAGTATGACAGGAAGAGTGGGAAATTACAGACTATTAACAGGAGCATATTCTACAAAGTTACAAGAAGGGTAGAATTCCCTCTTTTTTTATGCTGATGCCTTGGCTCATTTCCAAATGTCTGCACCAAAGAACTGCACTGGCAGTGCCTTAAGCCACAAGTTCTACGCAGCAGTGTTGAATGTGATGAACTGACCTCCTTCACCCTCTGCAGCAGTGGTTGCAGCCAGTCCTTGTTAGCCTCACAGTGACTGTCCAGGAAGGTCAACACGTCCGAGTTGGAGGCGTCCGCACCTTTCACCCGTGATCTCATCAACCCTGCAAAACAATAACATGCACAGGAGGTGAGGGGCGGGCACTAACCTGGTCAGTGTCATCTTACTGGGCTAACTTACGATGATAAACCTTTTTTGAGGTGAATGTGGTGGGGTAGTTCAATTCAATTCAAATGCAGGACTTTCTCTTACATACAAGTACAATGTACACATATTGCCTTGGCCAAGAAAGTTTTCAGTGCTATCTGTTAGTGGGTGGGTTTCTTTGTGGTCAGCTTAACTCAAGAACTCAAGAAGTTGTGGACAAATCTTATGATATTTGGTATTTGAGTAGATGTCAGCAAATCACATAAAAAGTTTGCAGTACAGCTTTCACTTCTGTTGTCTCATGTTTTAGACATGCTATGGACATAACATATATTGCACGAGAACCAAAATATTACTTCAACTGGCCCACCTTTGAAAGTTTGACAACCAAAAGTTAGACTGCAGATCTGTTACCATAGCAACCATTAGCCTTGACATGAAACTGTCCAACTGCAAAATTTACTTTCTCCTCTTTTTAAAAAGCACTCAATAGTACAAGTCTTCCTCTTTGAAGTTGATAGCTTTCATATTCGATCTGGGTCTTTACAAAAGCATGTAAATGGAACCTGTGCTTCGTAGTAATGCATCAGGCTTAGTCTGTCTCAGCAAGATTACATCATATAAAATCCTTTTAGGGGCAGCATAAATCTCATGCAGAAAAGAACTCTGTGAGTAAATTGATTATGACTCGCAGGATGCCAAATCCATCTGCGTCATGATCATATTTCTGGCCCGTCTCCACTCACAGAAGGAAATTTGCATACAGATGGGGCGTTTATTTCCCCGGTGGAAGACATTTAGGTGCAGAGTAATTAGACCTGCTGGAAATCCAGACTGATAATTAGATTTTCCTGTCTGAGAAATAATGTCTACTATAACTAATGGGTTATCCTCCTGGCGAAAAGAGGAACTTATAGGAGTACATAAAGATTCAGGTGCCTGCACTGAAAAAAAGGGTTGACTCAGTCTATATACATCATAAATATGAGTAAAACAGTACCAATTTATTGTGTTTTACCTTTCACTATATCTACCCCATAGGGCAATACTGGTCTAGCATAACAATTGGACACAGAGGGACTTTATGAGGTGGCCCAGCAGACAGCTGATAATGGTTAATGACTCATCTTGTCTCATTCCGACAGCTCACAGACACATGTAATCATAATGTCCTGGCGGACAGGACATGAATATGACAAGGGACATGTATACATCTGTCACACACTCACTCCCACTCACTCCATCAAGCCCACTTGGAACCATTCCATTTCCACACCAGGAGAAAAAGTGCCTATTTCTATATTCATACCCTCCAGTGATGATCATTATACTGTATCTTCATCATCACTGGTCTACGCTGCAATCTCTGGTAACAATAGACAGTAATGGCTATCTACAGACTATGAGAGTTCATAATTTTTTATCAATAGATTTCCATTAATATGGGGTCAACCTCGTAATATCAATACTCATAATCTAGAGATGGAATACAACAAAAGTTGAGATGAGTTATGTGTAAGGTTATTTGTCTTCAGTATGTTTTCTTTGACTTTGACTGACCTTCTCTGCGCTCGTTGCGGAGGCAGCGGACCTTAGGGATGGACGTCAGCTGCTTGCAGTCCTCCGCTGGGAGGGACAACACAGGACAGAAAATTTACAACCACCACATGACACTGAGATGAGGCAGTACGTCAAACTGACAAAGTCAACTGTAAAAAAAAGAACCTGTGAAACCCGCGAAGATGTAACCTGGGACATGGTGCCACTGTAAATGTTGAATTTTATGTCTGGATGAGACAATATTCCTTGAGTATCAAAAGGATGATTTGTTAAGATTTAGACCAGGTAATAGAGCCAAGGTGTAAGGAGTATAAGAGTACAAAAGTATAAGGGGCTGATATATGGACCTCCTCAGGTGTACATATTATCCCAAAGTACCAGTAATAACCCTTCCCAGGTACATGTGACTACCATCACAAATGGATAGTTGTATACCTTGATGTGTGGTTTGCAAGCTAGATTTTATTTATGGTCTTTAAATATTCTAAACTTCCCCATCTGCTATTGATGACTGACCCGCACGTAGTACCTGACTGGAAGAGCAACATTAAAGGACACCTAAATCCCACGAGACATGCGCATTATCTTCAGTGCTTTTCCTTGTAGGCAAGCTAGAGGTCCAGGGTGGTACCCTAATCCCTGCAGCCCCACAAATGGCCCTGGAGAGGAATTTATGACTGAAACCAATAGATTTGCTAATGTCCACAAAAATGTCACCAAGTAATGGAAGGCCAGGTCCAGGTCAGGCTGCACCCTTACTTTTCGGTGCTATTGATTGATGAGGGTCTACTCTCCGGCAAATCCTGATCCAAAGCAGAGGACAGACGAAGGTCGTGTAAAACATTCTGATTACATTAAAGAACAGGTCTACAAATGGCCGTACATCTAGCGTGCGTCATCTGGCATGCCGACATTCAGTGCCGTTCCAGTCGAGGGAAAGTACACTGGGTTGAAATAATGGGAACAATTCAAAGAGGATATTCTAAGAAAGCTAAGTATACTCATGGGTCGGCATGCTTTGTGACCTCAAGATTACACTTTAAGTCCACACTTCAGGCATGAATAAACAAAATTCCAGAGCTGTTACCAAACTATCAACACATCCCAATGTTTGTGGCCTCTGTGCAGTATCACTAGGGGACATACATGTATTTCAGGCCAGAAAAAGCAACGTCTTGATTTGCACCACTGACAATAAAAGATGACGTTACAAGACATGCTCAGGTCGGGTTCGGATACGATATTTGATTCATATGAATGGTCTTCTCATATTCTTTCCACGATCAAGGCTTGAATGGCACCATCAATGGCCATTTCTCTCAGGAGGCCTTGCATTTTTCAAGAGCTTGCTGCCCTTTGTGACATCTCAGAAATTGGGCAATAATTTGTCCACATATCAATGTCCTTGCTCTTCAAAAGATGAAAAAAGCCAAATGTGGGGTTA
This sequence comes from Branchiostoma belcheri, assembly GCF_001625305.1. Taxonomy (NCBI): domain Eukaryota; kingdom Metazoa; phylum Chordata; class Leptocardii; order Amphioxiformes; family Branchiostomatidae; genus Branchiostoma; species Branchiostoma belcheri. Next base: position 3,090,198 of record NW_017804242.1, on the reverse strand, counting down.
TAGTAGGCAATCTCCTGATAAAAATGCATCAACATCAAATGCCTTTTCTTTGCTTTGTCCAACAACCGATAGATATACATGTAATAAATACTTTACCAATGAAAACTCTGTGTACTCTTTAGCAGTATAACTACAAAACAAATTGAGACTGAATACATACTAACTACTTTGGCTCAATTTTAACTTACGATCATCGCTGAAGTCATCAATAAGGACGATCTCTCGTACCAGCTCTGGGGGGCTTCTATTCAGCACACTGTGTAGGACAGAAAGACCAGGGCAACAGGGTAAAAAAAAGTGAGGTAAAGATCTCAAAGTCTTCTGAGTCTGTTGGGGCAGTGAATGGGTTGTTAATCCACTGTGTCTAGGGCATGGAACTGGAATATAGAAGCCATCCCTCTCCTTCCACTGCTTTTTATCTCCCCAACTGAGGGTGCATTAATTTGAATTTGAAGATATATTTGAATTTTTGATTCCTGTGTTCACTGTAACAGAATGATACAGAATACATTTCAGGAAATAATGAAATTGCAATGATTTTTTAAGTTTTTGGAGTGAGCCATATGTATTACTAGAGAGAATTTCTCTTGTGCTGGCAATTCTAAATTCTACCATTGCAGGAGCACTGCAATACACACCTAGTGATGGTCCTGAGGAGAGCAGATCTGGCCTCGTTGTGGAAGGTGATGATGACACTAGTCTGGGGCAGGGAGGAGGTGTCATACTCCAGGGCTGAGCACCTGAGATGGACATATGAAAATCAAAAATGTTGTTAACAATGAGAGAAAACAATATGTTTCCAAATGCTATAATTACCAAATGCAGTCAAAACTGCTCAATGATGATATATCTCACTTTACCTAGAACAAGCTCAGATACTTTTAATTTACTTATGTCATGTCCTGAACCAATATCCTTATATATAGGCCAATTCATATCTTCCGCTCTCCAGAAAAGAAACCATATCATCTCTGACACTTCGAATGAGTGTTAATACTGTATCCATGTCCCATATATATTGTATAACTCATAGTACACAGTTACAGCGTAGCGTCTAGAGTTAGTCATTTAGAAGTAGATTTTAGTATTGTTATTCTTGTCTATACTTGCCATACATTGTACCTGTTGCAATTGTTGCGCAATAAAGATTGATTGATTGATTGAATATATTGAACACAGTAGAAAAGAAAAACACAAGTTGAACCCAGCTGGAACACCTGTTTTAATCCAACAAACTGTGGTTATTTGCTTTACCAGCAGTTTCCTTGGAACCAACCACTCCAGTCAAAACAGGGTCTTAGACCCCAGAACAAAGGGCAGAAAGTAATCCTACATGTACATGCCATCTGAAGTCTGGAATCTTGTGCAAAACATTGATAAACATGACTATTGCAAGGCTGAACCAAGGTCTGTCATGTACAATGTAGCTAAGTATGCTTTTATTTGCCAAAATATGCTTTCAGTTTCATTTGCCAGAAATACATATACAGTAGTAATCATCATCTACTATAATGTAAATATCATGGCTTTTTTTTGCCTAGTCTCAACTGTACACAGAAAGTGCTGAACAATGTGTGTGAATGAACAGTTTGTGAGCGGGTTCTTTCTTTAGGACTTAAAGGTTGTTGTAAATGCCAAACAGGTGATAGGCTACATAAATACGAGGGAAGAATTCTGCTAAGCACTACCAAGGTAAAATCACTATGCCGATAGAATTTGTGTAGATAATCAAAATTCATGGCATGTGGGCTTTTCACCAGACCTTTAAAATGCCGCCAAGTTACAACAGCTGCGTGACCAGATACAGCCGAAAATCAAGCAATATCTCAGGAAAATGTCTTGTCTAAAGGTTTAAGGTTAGGGGCAACCTTCATTCAAGGGCTTCCACAGGTTGGTAAGGATCCATCTGCAAGTACTAAATTACATGCCTTTCACTGATGTTGATTAAACGTAACTTCCAACAATAAGACTCATCAAGAAAACGTCAAGTCGTTATAACACTTTCAGCACCGTCTGACAAGGAGGCCTAGTCCAGTTTCCTTGGCTGTCCATGTTAATCTGGAGCAACGTTGTATCTGGGGGCGTGAACTGACCTCAGGTCAGCTTTTAGCCAAGTCCTTGGTAGGAGCGGTGACCCTGAAACCATGGGCTGAGAACTACACACTGTGCTTTTCAAAGATACAAATGGGATCTGGCAGTGCAAAAATGCTTTTGTAGATAATTACATGTTGCGATTTCATAGAGAATAACAATAACAATTGTATCTAATGTTATATACCTTAAATATCAACACATACAACAAAGTCTTTTCTGTGATGATTGGGCCATTTGGGGAATTTGAAGCAAACGTCCAATAAAGTCCCATTATGCAGATACATTTTGCAGCAGGATTCATTCTAATGGCTACTTTTCTAAATCAAAGAATTCTTCTGACGTCATACTCGACACAGTCTTCCATTTCAATGTCTACAGATTGGTTCTCTAAACCATTTGGAAGACCTAAAAATGATGTAATTTAGCCATCACTGATATTTAGCTATCATTTTCATTGCGTGGAAAGGAAAAGTGAATATTCAGGATACTGTAAAATTGATTTCTGTTCATGATGTCTTAATTTCATGGTGGGAGGAAAGAGGAATTTTAAGTATTTTAAATACTGTATGTGGATGAAACAAGGACATTCTACAAAGCAACTGTAATAACACAATGCAAGATAGAACAAAATATTTGCAGATCAATGACACCACAAAAACAGCAAACATGAAACCACTGTGAATATTTCATGACTTACAGTAGCTTCAATCAGTGGCTCTGATGAAAATACTGAAGTTAGGAAATTCCCTGAACTATTTGGAACACACACATGGTGATTCTTGGATACATTTGTTGTTACAATTTACTGGTTGGGACCATGCCAGAGTGTACTTACCGGGTAACTCTGAGTTTATCGTATGGCTAAGAAGACCATAAGTGTTACCGTGGCTCCTGCCAAGATAGTGTTTGAATAATTCTAGGCCAGTAACTCAAAGAAGACTTTGAAGTTTTCACTTCAATTACAATGTATTAGTGTTACAGACAATCAGGCAGAAACAAAATGGATTTGTGCTTACGTCCAAGAGATAAAGCAGATAAAGAAAAAAACAGGTCTTCACTACTGTACCACTGCCTTTACATCAGTACATGGTTTCCTTGGTAACCAGACAATGGATGAGTGTCCCTAGGACTGCCAATGAAGAACAAGTACCTGGAACCTGACAAAGTGTGACCCTAGGAGGACAGTGAGTGGCTCTTAGAGTAAGTGCATGGAAGCAGACTCTTGCATGCTTGTGTTGTCTACAAGGTGTAAGCAACCCCATCTCAGGAGCAAGAGGTCTAAACTGAAGAGAAAGAAGGCGATTCATCTGCTGCAGGGCTGGAACACTCAACACCCTGCTGGTAAAGCACCTAATTTGACACAGGTCCTTTTCTGAAGGTGTCTGGACTCCTGGGGAGACTGATGGATAAGGAATGGTATGGGTGGAGACGGATGTGAAGAAAAAATATCAACTGGGAAGGTGATGAAAAAAGCAATCATCATCATCATCCTGGAGTGTTAAACAGAAGAGCTATACGGGCTATACAGATACAGGTCTTTATTAAATAATACAACATCTCTTCTTGGTAATTTGGTAGTCCTTAGTAGTAGGTGAAGATGACTCTTAGCATCATCTATTAAAAAGCAAACTTGATTTAAAAATTATAAATCAAGACATTTGCACCAACAGTTCTCATGGAGAAAGAACTTTACAAACATATCAGTCTATCACACCTACCACACACAAGCCTTATACCTTCTTGGCCTGTCTCCAAGATATACAGACGATAGGTTCTTCAAATGTACACAGTAATATGCCTCTGGTCGTTCCCAGACTGATTAGAGAAGCTCCACAGGGGGGGTTATGTAATGAAAGGGACCTGGAATCATCATTATGGAAACAGAGGCAATACTTTATCTGGCCTATGGTCTACACATGATGAAGACATGAAACAGGAAATTTGAGATGGTTTCTTTGAAGTTATTCCAGATGCAAACATCACTCTTTGTAAATGTTACAACCAGGATGAATTTATAAATATGCTGCAGACATAGGGGGTTGTATGATGTTGAAAAGGGTCATTTAGTTTCACTACTCCGTGACTTTCGTGTAATCCTTCTAGGATCTTCTATGGGCTTTGTCAGTTCATAGATGAAAGTGAGTCATCTAGCTCTATCTAATGTCAGATCTAGTGCTGTGTCAAAAATGAAAGATGACAGATATAGACATTTGACTTCCTCCATACCCTGCCAATAAACAACTTATGATAAGAAAACAACAGAGCCATCATGCAGATAATTCACGGTAGGGGAGAAAAGGTGGTGTTTGCAGTACAATTTTCATGGTGGGCACACAGGGTGCATCTGCATTGCTTGTGATGTGAATTGTGGTGTTTTGATTCTGAAATTGAAAGAACACTGCAAAACCTGGTAATATAAAATCACAGTGAATATTTCAAATGTATTTAGATTAAATGGGGATTAAGTGTCCATTTCTAAATCCCCATGTAATCTGTTTCTAAGTTTCGTGACAAAGATGTAGTCCTTGTCCTGCCTTGCACAATGTTAGAGTCCTGCAAAACATGTTTATGAACTCTTCAACATGTGGAATATTTTCCTATCAGGCTCTTAACATTAAGTAGTTCTACTCTCTGTTAGATTGGACATACTTATTGAATATACGTATGGATAACAAAATCTAAAATCCTTGTGCCATGATTTCATTCTGGTATGGTTTCCCTGCAAATCCATTCCATCACCTGCTTCAAATCAGTTAAGAAATCACCTTCATGGTCGTAGCCATAACAAAGATAAATCCTTTCCATCTTATTAATATTCTTGTATCTAAGGACACTGGTATTGTGTTTGCATTTACAGTTCCGTGCCAGGTAGTGCCACAATGTTGTGTACAAGTAGATAATATAAACAGGATATGGCTATGTTTAAACTGGAAGTAAAAGTCATTCATATTCATGTAAGACATGGCTTCTCGCCCCCTTAGTTGTTCTTATCTGAGATAGCTGCCAGAAATGGTACAAAAGGGCTTTGATAATTCCTGGCCTGTCTTACTTGACGAATAATCAAAATGCTACCTGTTGTTCAAAAGACAGAGGCCACTAGGCAAAAGACAACATCAAATTATCACAAATGGACCGTAAATTCACGGGGGACTTAATTTTGTGGTAGGAAGGGAAAGGAGGCATTTGTTTTGTTTTAAGTTTGCGGCGTAATTCAGCAGCAGTAAAGCAATGTAACTTATATTGTAAGACAGAGCATATCTTTGCAGTAAGATCTTGGTCACTGCATAATGCTCCCATTAAACACATATAAGTAAGCATGGATGTTCTACCATCTTACATTGGACTTTGGCCAAAAAAATCAGGGATGGAAATTAAAACACCCACAGTAACACAAACCAAACTGCCCCTGAGGTCACTGAGATCTCAGTGCTCTGCCAGGGTCCATTAGAGTTACATCTAGTCTGACAGAAAGTCACTTTCTTCCAGCACTTAAACATTTGATTACAACCACCTCTATCTTGACTTTGTAGGGTATATGTGGATTTAGTAAGTGACCACTTTGCCATATCCTATAGTTACAGGGTTTTGTCCTTCAATGCAAGTAGTAGGAAACAAGCACTTGAATTGGAAAGTTGAGCACAAAAGTGGCAACAGCTGGCTATTTTCTGTCTTTCACCTTCCTTTCTACCCAACCTCTTCCTGACTATCCCCATTACGGTGATGACCTTCACACTTGTACAATGTCAAATCTCCTGAATGGCCTCATCTTCACGGTCCAATAAGCAGCTTAACTGTGTCTGTGTAAAGGTCATTTGGAAAAATCTTGAACTTGGAAAGCACAAACTGGTCATCTGTAACATCCATGAGAACAAGACTTGCACTGATAGACATTCTAATGTCTATGGCTGCTAGATGTGGTGGCATCCTACCTGACCAAAGACACGTACTCTACTCTGCTCTACTCTATTCTACTTTACACCATCAAAGATTCCATGGAATGAGACTGATCAGTCTGAGAGAAACTTCTTTACAATAATCATAAAATTATAATACATTGTATAAGGTTGAAGTTCGTTACACCACCACTCTTAACTCTTCCAAGTCTGATGTTCCCCTGGCTTGCAAGCAATATTGCTACTAAAATTTCCCTGGGCTGTAACTGTTAAAATTTAATCAGTTTAATAGGACAAAATGACTTGAGAGTTGCAGAACACATCAGCCAAAGCACACACTCCCGAGCATTACCCAGGTATGCTTTCCATATTTTCATGCACAGGTTTCACACTCTTCCATAATACTAAGTAGTAACAGCTTTGAGGTGAAAACTTTATAATTAGATTGACCTATTTTATGATCTCTTAATAAAGTCTCAGAGTCGCCATGTCTACCCAGCAAAAAACCTTGACCCTTTCATTAAGGTTAATCAACATCAATTAAGCGAGCACACGTACCTGTAATTCCTGGTGTCTGGCACAGGGCGGTTACTGGAGATTTTGTCACTCTCGGCCAGGTTAAAGGCATGCCTCTTGTAGGAGTCCTTGGAATCATGCTGCCCTCCTTCTATGTACGTTCGTCCATCAAAGTTGACTCCGAGAGACTGCCCATACACCTGACTGGTGTCTCGGCCCTGAGGAGAAATCATTTTACACTCTTTATACTTTTCCTGATATAAACAATTATTTAAAAAAACTACAAACAACAACAAAATAACACTTGAACATTTCTTTTCTTTGCAAGGACCTACATTCCCTATCAATATGTAACATATTAGGCTTGTAAAGCAATGATAAGGGCTATGCTATAAATTATAGACTTAGCAATATCAATTAGATTCAAATCTGTTACCAAGTGCAAGACAAGTAGGTTTAGACATTTAGTAAATCACAATAAAAGCAGCAAACGAATAACATTGCACATAGTAGGTAAATCTTCTCATGGATACTTCAACACCTACAGTTTAGATTGTAATCTCAGATACAACAAACCAGGCACGTACATGTATAATGACTACAGTAACATTCACATCTGCAACTGAGAATATATTTTGGCTTTATTACAATAAGGTACATGTAAAATGATGACGGGAAACAGCGGATTTCCTATGTATATACCAGTCTAAATTAAAACAACAACAGAAAATAAATGATTATAAACAAGACTTAGTAGAGTCCACAAAAAGAATTACAGGAAGTAAACAGTAATGGAAAATAAGTCATTCCAAACAATATACATTTGTGCCAGGTAGAAAAAGGTGACACTGGTATTAGTATTTCTTTTCTTTTCCTGGTGACATCACTTTGGCTGCTGCTTTCTAAATAGCATTTTTGTTTCCAGACAAATAACTCAGGAAACAACCACTAAGGAAACTATAACTAGGAAGTGGACATACATGACTAGAAGTTTATTACACTAAACAGAACTCCAGTTTGCAACTGAAGCAGCACTTCAACATGGTCAGTGCATCTTAATGGAGTGAGTACTACTAGTAAACATGTCAAGTTGCAGTTCCTGTCAATGCTGACTTGAAAACAACTTCTTTGGATAGGTTTCAAGACCAATATGCAACTCAGAGAGCAACAACAGATGTAACATTAGAGTATAACATTACCATACTTTATCCAGACCCAAACCTTTGCTTTACGCTTTAATCTGCCCTTTTCCACTTCATGTTCACATCTCAGTCTTTATTCTTTTCATATCTACAGCATCTGGTTGTAAAGGCTCTTAGCTCAATGATAAAGGGAAGACTTTGAAAGTCTGTGTATTGTTCTGCCTGTGTGTCCTGTTGCTATTGGTTGTTCTGGAAGAAAGGACAAGGTCCTGTAGTTTGTTTGAAGAGTAGAACAGTGGCCCCCTCCCACCCTTCAATGGATGAGGTTGCCACCCAGTCAACCATAACCAGTAACCCTGCTATAAAGACTTTACATTGATAAATATATGTAGCTGCCTTTTGTACTTGACCCTCAGCACTTAGAAGAAAGAGTATGGCAGATATACCAGCTATACAGATAGATACAGATACCAGTGGACTAGCCTTGCACAACTGTGTGGCCCAAGGGATATGGGAATGGAAAAGGGCACTGGCCTATAGAGTGAAATCTTTGGGAAGGATTTAACAGTCAGTAGATTGTCCCACCCTTAAGGTCAAGGTTGGAAATTGAACTCCTGCTCCAAAGTACCAACAATCTCCTCAGGTTAAGTTGCTAAGCAGTCAAGTTCACCCACAGTCACCATGTTGTAAAGTTTACTGATTGCCTTGTTCTCTCATTTCGGGTAAAGTTGTTTAACAGCCAGGATAAATCACCAAGTCCATATTAAATTTAACTGTTCACTTTTATGGCATTTGGTGCAAAATTGCAAGTCAGTCAAGTTACAACCTGATCAGCAGGCGGTACATTGGAATAAATAGGTTTGCTTTTGTAACTGTTTTGATTTATTTACTGCACAGGCAAACACACCTAAATAGTCCAAACAAGTTGCTGTGTTACACACCTAGTCCAAGTAATTAGATGAAGTATTAATCACACAGATATTATTAAAGACGTCCAGGGGGTCTTTTTATCATATAGTGTTGTAGTTAAATTAAGAAGATGACTAATACACAATACTGTATGAAGAAATAACATGAAAATGCACACATACCACAGGAAATCCTAATCTCTAAGTAGTCAGGGCTATTAGTATTTTCTTGCTTTCTTGTGGTTCTCAGTCAGTATATACATGTGAGCAAGGACGTATAATGTCCTTGATGAAAGCTACTGTGTTGGTGGTAGCCAGTTTTAGTTTCCTGGATGTAATTCTATCCAGTGTACCAAAGACCACCCAAAAAAGTTAGTCATTTCCTTGACAACTTACACAAATATTGGCCAGCTCCAAACAAACCTAATGAGCTACACTGACTTGGAACAACCATGCATCTGAAGGAGGTGTTTCTCTCCAGCAAGGTCAGTAAACACCCGTGTCCTGGGGCAGGACGTATAAACAGTCTGCCAATCAAACTGTTTGCATACACTTCATGTCCTGAGAGCTATCAATTAAAATCAGTACAGAACATGCACTGACCAAACACCAACTCCAAGCAAATGAGTCTTATATATGTACGTGTGTTTTTGAGGATTTTTTCCTTACACTGAATTATTTCTCTACTTTCCTGTAGCAAGTGTAAGAAAGAAATAAGCTTGGGGATTAACATTATCTGGCCTAAATCCCCACACCAAAAGAATCTAATCGCAAAAATCATATTCTCAGTCAGTCATTCTGAATGTCTGTATACTGTATCTGTGAATAACAGTGCTTACAGGAGTGTGGAAAAAGGGAGAGTCCTTGGTACAGACAGATGTTTTGACAACAAACTGGTAGAAACCACAGCCTTGGAGTGCAAATACCAGAGAAAGCGGAATCAGTCATCATACCAACACGGACGGAACAACTGCCACGTGATGGAACTATTAGTACATCACAGTCATCTAACGAACTGAGGCAGTCATAAAAAGTCAGCCAGGATGCAATAAAAATTGCCATGTATAATTCAAAACATAAATCTATACACACAGATGGTTATTTTCTTTAATATCCCACTGTCTCGTGAAATTCAAATTCAAATAGGGAAGACCCCCATCTGTCTGCGTGATGAAGGGTTGGTTATTCGGTGAAAATTCCAATTCTATCTTTAATAAGGCAAAATTTTCTGCATGTATCACATTACATGCTAATCAATCATGTCTCTTTATTTCCCTTTCCCTGAAACATTTGGATAGTAATGTTATTAATTACACACATGAGCCTTCAGGGTGATGTTCACTCAGGCAGGTCTCCTTTTCTCTCCTGAAAAGTATGGAACTGATTTGAGAACACCAAACAACACGCTGACCTAATTTTCCGAATTATGTTACGTCTGAGGATTTTATGATGTTTTATACAACTCTGGTCTATTGTGCAAGCTCAGACCTATCCCCAGGAGGACACATATGAAAGGTACTCAGACAAAAGTGGATGACATGAACACCTGGTTTCCATGTTGCCAGTGATCAGACTGGCCCTTGGAGACCAGGATAGGACACTGATATCACCAGGGGACCACACAGAGGTGCTTACAATAGTTACATACATGTACACGGTCTTTACATAATCAATGTTTGCATCTATCGTCACCTTGGGTTGATACTGATTTTTTTTTAAAACCTCTAACAATTTAGAAAAACTGTAGCTGTAAATAAGTAATCTGACTATTGACTTCCAGCTACCGCAGTACCAGTATAGTTACAACCATGTGATTTTTTTACCTCCATGGTACAACACTATCCACAAGTGACTCATTGCTTTGGAATTGGCAATATTTTCTGGATTGTTTCAAGAATCATTACATTGGTCAGTGATAAAAGCAATCAAATGGGTGACTCAGACAGGGCCCAGTGGGGTATTATTATGTGAATAGCCATATCAAGCAGGGAAGTCAACAGGAGAAAATATGTTTCTGATCTACAATTAGAAAGCAAAGCCATGCTGTCACAGTACCTGCATTCAATGTACTGCACCTGACCCAGTCAAAGTGCAGGGTCATTGGTAATGGATACAAGATGTCATTCAAGACAGTCTAGCCATACTTGGAGCGGTACAGTGTAGTACAGGAACAGGAACACAAGAACACAAAACCCCTGAAGCATATGTCACAACAAGCAAGGAAATATATCGTAATGTCCTTGCAATAAAGCACAAATATAGTCTGTAGCTGAAGATATAAAGCACTAGGAGTAGGACAATGTTACCTTAGACAAAAGACTACATAAATTACTTATGAAAACTGTTATGATGATGATTATTGGCACAGCAATGAAGGCTAAATGCCAATAATATGTATAGTGTATAGTGCATATGAAAAATGCATCTGCAGATCATAGAAATGTATGAGAGCAAAGCACTGCTGTAGAGAGGAAACTACTGGTTTCCTGATGTGATTTAAGTTGGATGACTGCCCAGGATTGGAGATTTTATCCCTCAGCTGCGATTGGCTAAGAGACATGAAATGAGAAAATCATAAGCTAGCCTTTACTTCATTCAAGGATATTATTATACAAGTAGTTCATGTATTCATTTTTCTTTCCTACCAACCGCCAAGTCAACACTTTGAAGGCTGACAAGATGCAAGAATGGTAATGATTTTTCCAACTTCAGCGAAAAAAACAAACACGCCCTCATTGCATCATGTGTATTCAGAACTGTACCTGGAAACTGTACATTCAAGTTGCTACGTGAATTTCTTATCAGGTTTGTTTCTACCTTGGCTGCAAAGTTATCTCATTGTTGGGCGGAATGTTTTGCCGCTAGTACTTGCTGTTACTAAGGAAAGCCTTCAAGCTTTTCTAAACTGAAGAGCGAAAATACAGGAAACTTCTACTTGAGGAGAATACAAAGAGATTATATTCTTTTTGTAGATTTTTAAGGGCGGAAGGAAGCCCTTAGAAATCCTACTGCAATTATTAGAATTTAAATAGTAGCATTGTTCACTGTCCTCATTAGCGACTGGTTTTAGTTGGAGATGTTTTTCACAGGAAATATGTCCTTGTGCAAAACACATGGAGAGTAAATCCTGTCTGAATGTTGATCCTGGGGCAGGATGCACTGGACGTAAACCCTCAGAAACTCCTTCAAGCACGCCAGCAACCTTCCCCAACAGACTACCACTACTATAGCAGACAGCATCAATCTTATCATTCATATGACAGCTTTCCTTGCACTGAGACCTACATCTCGGGGCATGAATATGAATAACATGCATGGTAACCTAAAATAATTGGTATAAAACTATGATCATATACTTTGGAATTCCCTGCATATTCCACATCGAGACCAAGGACCAAAATCAGGTGCCAGACTTTTTGTTGGAATCATGAGGACTTTGAATCTACAAATTCCCTGTCTTATTTTCATATCGTTAGATAGACAAATCTAAATTGAAACCTTCTGCATTTAGGGCTTCAGCAAAGCAAGGCTGGATCAAAAACGGATCAGGATCACACACGTTAAGTTATGTACCTACAAAATCTTGGTGTGTAGGTATTAGTATAAATACAGTCAACTGAAAATAAACTGAAGACATCACTTTATAGGCTGGAGTTGTCGACAGGAGTCACAAGACTAGTATTTGGAGTAATCAGTGTATTTGATTACGCTGCCTAGACTGGAAATAACGGTGCAGGCACTGGCGGGTGGTCGGCATGATCTCACGGATCTGAACGATAAGTAGTACTGTTTTTGATAGATCCGGGAAGAAGAGCAAAACAAATTTGTTTTGATGACCAGGCGGTTTACATGTTTTGTTTCGGTTCTATTAAACAGATCGAAGAAAAGTTATGATGATTATAAAACAGTATTAAACTGTTACGTACCAAGAAGTAGTTGACCACCCCACCGTCGGTGCTACCGCTGTCGGAGCTGATCAGGGCGCTATAGTACACGATGCCCAGGACCCAAGCTGCCACAAACAACGCCAGCAGGACCCGGCTGCGCGTCAACCGCCGCCGCATCGCTCCTGTCTCCCTGCACCGCCCCGCTGCCTCTCACCATCCGGCCCGGGCACGGTCCGCCTGCCTGCCGCCTCACGTGCGGCTCCCGATCCTCTCAGGTGAATCCCGCAGCAAGTCGAGCCGACACGCCTGGCTGGACGGTTGGAAGCTCCGCAGGAGTGTGTACTGACTGTGTACGGACTAGGCGCGCCGCGGCGTCGGTGATCTCACTCTGCAGCTCCCCAGTCAGCTGATAGGGTAACTTTCACCGGTGTCGCAGCAAAGTCGGTACCCCTCCTTAGTAATAGTAGCACTACGTCTATGTGTGCATGAAAGACTGTGCATGAAAGAATTACTTTCAAGTGCGCAACGTAATCAAAAGAAAAATCTTTCTAGATTTTTGATATTTTGACAATTTGTGAGAGCTACAATCTCCAAATAGCCCCCTTTGTCTGATTCGGGACATTTTTGAGCTTCGACTAACTGGGATGCTACAACTGAAAGGCCAGCCTGCGCACTTACCTCTAACCTCTCACCTTTGACTCACGTGACCTAGCACGTGGCAGTAGGAGTCTGAGTAGGAGTCAGAGTTAGATCTAACCAAGGACATTATATCTTTGTATAATGTCCATGTAGATGTAGATGCTGACCATGGTTAGGTCTAACCATGTAGATGTAGATGCTAACCATGGTCTAACTGACACGCTCCGTTACACAAACACCAAATCAAGTCAATCCGATTGATGTCATATTATGCCGTGCTTAGTATGATCATGTCCTTGCGAGATGATGATACTCCTCGCGAAGAGAAAATCCGAATGGTACCCAGGCTAGTAAATAGTGGTCAAACTCACTATTTACCTATACGGCCGTTTGAATAAACATAAACAGGACGTCCGCGTAGACAAATGTGGCAATACAATCGCGTATTAATTAGTCTCTAGCTTTCTGCAGGTCATTTTGGAATTAGGTTGGAGAGTAAATATGTCTTGCATGTCACAAGTTCACCAAAGTCACCTCATCATGGGAGGTTTTGTGGTGGTGTCAGGAATAGCCGCCTACTCGACCTACAAACTTGTGACCCTCAAAAGCCACCATCAGAGAGAAGCGCACAAGGAAAACGTCTACGAGACCGCCAAGTATCTGAACGAGTATCTTCTGTTTCATTTCGGAAGTCCCGAGGAGGTTCTACAGCTCGACTTTGGCCCGAAAAATGCCCTAGAGAATTTCCCTAAACGTTGTGCAGAGGAATGTTTAGCACATGCACTTGATGGGGTAAGTGGCATGGCATGTCTGATACGATACGATAGCGTAAGATATGTCGATGAAGGTTAGACATCCAGGTAATACGATACGCCAAAAAGCAGTTACTCAAGCAACTGGATATGAAATGTGAAATATGAATTGGAAAAATTATATCCAGTTGCTTGATTTCTAAAAAAATCATATTCAGTTGCTTGATTAACTGCTTTTTGGCGATAGCGTAAGATGGCTAATTTTGTTCAATGTATTTCTTTTGTTTGCCTCTTTTCGTCAATTTCGAGTTTTGCAGTTCTTTTGTCTTCTGTGAATGATTAAACTTTGACTCACTGCGAGACGTCGACGGGCTAACGCTAGAACTGGCGCTTAGGTATCTGGAAGATTTTTGGACTATCGTACTTTAAGTGTACTTGGAATCGGATTTTGATCATTGTTTTCGCCGCGCCTGAGCGGAGCATCCTCACCTTCATAGAGGGACAAAACTGCGTCCTTGGCCTATGTCTTTTTCTGAGGTCCTTTGTTGACATGTCCGGTGAGATTTGAATGCATGTTTGCATGGTAATCAATATCCTAACATTGCCGCTAGGTCCGAATGGGATCGCAAAATTTCTTCTTGGTAGCACTACATTTTTCGTGTTGCAAATTTTTTAAGTTCCAAAATATGTTATAGTAATAGTGTGTCGTACGCAAAAGTGCAGATTAGTTCATTAAAAGAAAATATTTGTAATACTACGGCAGCCAACATTTTCTACAAATATCGGTTAATATTTCAAAATAGTCATACCTTGAGGGACTTAAAAAGTATGCTATCCTTTGCTAGCTGATCACTGATGGGGCAAAAGTTCTCGGCTGTCACTGTCAGAACAAACCGCACGGTGATATCGGGGAAAACAAACAATTCAAATCATAAACTATAACTTCGTTGGGAGTGACAGACGGTCACGGCTGTCCAGACGCACTATTAATACATGTTGTACTAGTAGTTTTGTGCGAATGCCTTTATCTGCAAAGTTGCTCATGAAAATACTAGTAGATGGCACGCGAATCAGGTATGTATTTCACACCTTTTGTCTGTCGCTGATTGGCTGCTAACTAATGCAGTACAAAGGAAGTTTTCATTGGCCATAGGTTTGATGTATGCTTACAAACATGTACATGTACAGTAAGAAGGTTCAATGGGAAGTACTGTGGGTCTATTGGACCTCGTCCATCGATGGCAACCTTTATTTATACATTTGTACATTTATTGTATAACAACTTCATATAAGATTTCCATGTCCCCCCTCCAGGCAGACATCCCCAGTAGGGCACTTGACATCGGCTGTGCCACCGGCAGGTCGTCCTTCGAGCTAGCCCGACGGTACAGGGAGGTGGTGGGCATCGACTTCAGCCATTCCTTTGTAGCCGCCTGCGAACAACTGAAGGTAGCAGGGACCATAGACTATAACCGGCAGGACGAAGGGGACCTCACGACCCAGCTCAAGGCTGTGGTAGATCCAGCTATTGTGAGTTGCCTTGTCAGAGCACTGTTCGAAGTGTACACTGAGCTGAGTACGAGTTGGCAGCAAAGTTTGAGTGGATGGCAAGGTGTTAGGGAAAAGAAGACACAGGGTAGAAATGCGCACGCCGCTAATGATATATCAGGGAAGTCACGTTTTGCACAAGAGGGAAGAGAGGAAACATGTAGATTGTCAAAAGCAAAGACCAGCTCTATCTGTTGACCTGGAAGAGCACATAAGCACAAACTTTTTCACCCCACTCCCCACCATCCTTCCTGCTCCATCCCTAAGGTAGGATGATGTTTTGTCTATCTCTGCAGGACCGGTCCAGGACCAGATTTCAGCAGGGAGACGCCTGTAACCTGCCCCTGGACCTGGGACAGTTCGGCTGTGTTCTGGCAGCAAACCTCATCTGCAGACTCCCTACACCATTTGACTTCCTGAATCGACTGAAGAGCCTTGTGGCACCAGGGGGTGTGCTGGTTATCACTTCTCCATACACATGGTTGACCGAGTTCACTCCCAAGGTAAGGCTCTTGATTCACCTTGACCTTGTTTGTGCAGCAAGCATTTAGCTACTGACTGGCCTACTGTTGGCATTGAGGGATGTCAAAAAGGTCAAAACTGTCAGGACCGTTGAAGGACATACATGTACCAAATTGTGCTAGATAACGTTTTGCAGTTTGTAGTGGTAAAGGAAAGATGACTTATCACGGTCTTAGTGATTGGCACTCAGAATCTGCTTTGAGACTACTTTGGAAGGGTTGACATGCACATTTTGAAAATGTTGGGGGATATAGAGGAGGAACAGTTTATTCGTTATTTCTATTTCTATTTAATCATCTTTATTCTATTTAATCATTTTAATGTTGAAGGCTTTGCCTGCAGTAGTAAAACACATATCTATTACACTGTAATGAAGATGGTGCCAAACGTCACATTAATCATAAATGTTCTTGCATGTCTTGTAGAGCACATGGCTTGGTGGCTACAAGGACAAGGACGGGACTCCAGTCATGGGTTTCCAGACCCTCCAGAACAGCCTAAGGGGAAGCTTTGACCTGGTCACACACAAGGACATGCCGTACATCATCAGGGAGACTGCGCGGGAAAACCAGTTGGGCATCGCACACTGCACCGTCTGGAGAAGGAAGACGGACATTTCTGTCCCAATGTCAGAGCCGCGTAAAGCAAGAGATGGAATGGTACTGCGTTAGGAAAAGCGTTGTGGCTATGATTGGTTATTATCAAACATTTCCTGGAATCTATAAAGCATTGCCTCATAAGGATATAAGAAGATCAATACTTGAGATGACAGTATACCGGATATCAGTGTCATGATGACACTGATACCCGGTATGCATTACGGACATGAATAGAAATTGTTGTCTATAGTGACAGGTTTTCCATTAAAAAAAAACACTTTGGACTGCTCTTCACTCCTTGTTGACTTATATGGAAACAAATGGCCACTAATAAATGTACTAGCTAACTACAGAAGATCGAATGCACAATT
The DNA here is from genome assembly GCF_001625305.1 of Branchiostoma belcheri. Classification (NCBI taxonomy): domain Eukaryota; kingdom Metazoa; phylum Chordata; class Leptocardii; order Amphioxiformes; family Branchiostomatidae; genus Branchiostoma; species Branchiostoma belcheri. The sequence continues at coordinate 3,073,327 of NW_017804242.1, read as the reverse complement.
TCCGTATCTGTGTGGTTCGTCACGTTGTACAGAAATCCTGCATCAACTTGATATTGAGCTACTAGGACTTTGTAGCTTCAAGCTTGTGGAGAGAGCCCTGAAAAAACAGTAGTCCCCTTGTATGTCCTCAGCGTTATGACATCATTGGCAACGATTGTGTCACTTTCACGGAAAACTGATAAAGCACTGCAATTTTATTGGATATGTTGGATGTTTGCTTTGTCAATTGTTGAGCAATGCTTACAAAATCTATGTCTTGAACTATACACCTAGACATCGTTGGAAATTTGCAGTTTTAACGTTGGATACAAAAAGTTTTATTGCATGTTCTTTGTCTGTGCCCGAGGCTAATTGCAGATATCAAACATGAAAATAAAATAAAAGGATGGACAACGGATAACAATAACTGTTACAGACTATTACGTGACTATTCTAGTCTAATTTTGACATTAAATTCTAACTCATTGGGTTCAACTTATTTGTCCGAAGCTATGATCCCACTCTTTGAAGTTTTTCGGTGATGTGTGGGGAGAGTAAATTTCTTTTTGTCTGTGAACGAGGAGTAGTTAGGATCAAACAGGTGTATTCTTTAAAATCGTAAAATGGGTAATTTGAAATAAAAAGTGTTTCCTCTTCCACCTTGTTTGACATGCAATATTATGTTGTCAAAGTGTACGGACTAGGCGCGCCGCTCTGTGATCTTATCTGCAACTCCCCACTCAGCTGATAGGGTAACTTTCACCGGTGTTGCAGCAAAGTCGGTACTCCTCCATAGCAAGGACATTATACACAGATATAATGTCCTTGTGTATACGAAGAAGGAATAGAATTATTTTCGTTTGCACATCAGAATCAGGAGGAAATTCTTTTCTTTTCGGGAGACTTTGTCAAGTTTTCAGAGCTACCATCTCCAAATAGCCGCCTTTGCCCATTCGGGACATTTTTGCGCTTCGACTAATTTGGCTGCTACAACTGAATGGCAAACCTGCGCACTGACCTCTAACCCCTGACCCACATTGCTTAGCACGTTTGCACGAGGGCGTACCTACCTGCCTACCGGCACGTATTTCTGCAAGTCATTTTCCAATTCTTAAATTCTGGTTGGAGCATAAATATGTCTTGGATATCAGAGCTCACCCTACCACAGGTTCACCACAGTCACCTCATCACGGGAGGTTTTGTGGTGGTGTCAGGAATAGCCGCCTACTCGACCTACAAACTTGTGACCCTCAAAAGTCACCATCAGAGAGAAGCGCAGAAGGAAAACGTCTACGAGACCGCCAAACTTCTCAACGAGTATCTTCTGTTTCATTTCGGAAGTCCCGAGGAGGTTCTACAGTTCGACTTTGGCCCGAAAGATGCCCTAGAGAATTTCCCTAAACGTTGTGCAGAGGAATGTTTAGCACATGCGCTGGATGGGGTAAGCGTCATCTGAAAATTGACAAATTTTATAATTTGGTCCAAAGAAGTCCCATTTGCGGCCTCCTTTTCCTTCTCAAAATGTAGAGCTAAGAATTTTAGATGTGAACTCCTAGTTCTCTCACCCAGTAACGTTAATCCATAATGAGCATTGAGTTCTGTTTATTTATTTGTTTGTTTATTTTTTCCTGTAATTGTAAAGCATTATCATGATTATGATAGTAAATCCGTTATTGTGTGATGACATGGAGTACTAGCATAGTTTGAATAAGTATCAATGCCGACTCCAAGGAAAGTTTTGGTTTTGGTGTGCTTAATAGCTTCAGTATTGAATTAGGCTTATTTGTATTTTCTGTTCACTTCTTAATACATATGAACATTAAATCAGAACTTTAATGGGATAGATACCAGGCTAGGTTGATGACGAACATATCTGTCAAAAGTGTATCCAAACGAATTGTGTCAAGTTACTGATGACCACTTGAGACTGACGACCACTTGAGATAATTCAAGGTCATTTACCTGCCTGGGGAAGATAGTTCAAGGTCATTTACCTTCCCAGCCTTACTACATGCACCTGTGATAGCACCAGATATACAGAACAGCCACAGGATATGCTGGAATGTACACATTGTTATTGTTAGGAATACCAGGCAGTAGCAAACCTTTGTTGTACCACAACTTCATATAAGATTTCCATGTCCCCCCTCCAGGCAGACATCCCCAGTCGGGCACTTGACATCGGCTGTGCCACTGGCAGGTCGTCCTTCGAGCTAGCCCGGCGGTACAGGGAGGTGGTGGGCATCGACTTCAGCCATTCCTTTGTAGCCGCCTGCGAACAACTGAAGGTAGCAGGGACCATAGACTATAACCGGCAGGACGAAGGGGACCTCACGACCCAGCTCAAGGCTGTGGTAGATCCAACAATCGTGAGTTACATTGTCAGAGCACTTATCTGTTGAAATTCTATCTCCATTCAGTGGTTGACCTCCACTGTGGACCACTTTGCCTTACTGCATGTGTAACTTGAAACCACTTTCCAAGACTCTACATAAATCTCTCTAATATCAACTGTCAACACATAGATGCATATGTTACAAAGCATCAAGTTTTCCCTATTAAAGGACAGGAGAAATTCTCGTTTTTAAACTGGTAGTGTTCTTAGGCTGAAAATCAACTAAACATTTGTTTCAAAGCATATCCACTGTGGCATGTATACCAGATTATCCACATGACTCCACCTTCATCATGCTAGGTGTTTTTACAGAATACTGTATTAAAAGGGACTATCCTGGAGGCCAGCCCAGGTTAGCTCCCTCCTAACAACTGCCCAGCCCCATTGTGATCCAGCCAGCTGACAACATCCAGCTTATTCCACTCTTAAGCTGCAAGGATATGCTGCATGTTGAGAAAAAGAAGACCCAAGATACAGACCACTAGGAGAAAAATGTTTGTACAAGAGGGAAGAGAGTAAAACTGTTAGATCGCCAAGAGCCAAACACTAGCACAGTTTGTTACCCTGCACTGCAGCCGACTGATGATGATGTTAACTGTTCTTCCTGCTCCATCTCTAATGATAAGGAACAATGATGTTTTGTCTATCTCTGCAGGACCGGACCAGGACCAGATTTCAGCAGGGAGATGCCTGTAACCTGCCCCTGGACCTGGGACAGTTCGGCTGTGTTCTGGCTGCAAACCTCATCTGCAGACTCCCGACATCATTTGACTTCCTGAACCGACTGAAGAGTCTTGTGGCACCAGGGGGTGTGCTGGTTATCACTTCTCCATACACATGGCTGGCAGAGTTCACTCCCAAGGTAAACCTCTTAAACCTTGAAAACATTCAGCTACTTTGTTTAGGATAGAGGAATGTCAGAATGGTCTAACACTCAGAATCTCAGAGACTTCGTTGGGAGTGTAAATTTTCAATATGTTAGGGGATTTCTTTTTCGTGTTGTTCATGGAAACCTTTCCCTGCAACAACAAAGCACATACAGTATTATATATCTATTTAATAAACTGTGATAAAGGGCAAGGGCCCAAAGAAAAGATAAAAATACATGTAGTGCCAAACCTCCCAATAACCAATGTTCTTGCATGTCTTGTAGAGCACATGGCTTGGTGGCTACAAGGACAAAGACGGCAAGGAAGTGAAGGGTTTCCAGACGCTCCAGAACAGCCTCGGGGGAAGTTTTGACCTGGTCACACATAAGGACATGCCGTTCCTCATCAGGGAGACGGCACGGAAGAACCAGTGGACTGTTGCACACTGCACAGTCTGGAGAAGGAAGAAGGAATAATAAAGGTTTTAATGCGACAATAGCAATATCTCTGTCCCAATGGAGTCACTTTAAACAAGAGCTGGGATGGTACAGCATTAGGAAAAATGTTGTGGCTATGATCAATTGGTTATTATGAAACATTGCCTGGTATGTAGAAACCATTATCTTTATATATGATATAGGAAGATTAATATGTAAAATGACACTGATATCCACATGCTTTATTTTCGACATGAATAGATTAGTATATCAGATCAGACCAAACTTGTGGTTATGTACTTTTGTAGATAGAAACTAACACTAGTAGTTTGCCTTGGCTTCAGTGAAAGCTGGGAGGATGTACTTCATATTTTGCAGAAATCTGGCTGTAAATTTACATACATGACAGTAGGTGATGGACTAGTTGTACATCTGGAAAATATGTATTTATAAAATGTGTTGTATATCAAGAAACCCCTAAATAATACAGTGTGACATGTTGTCTATAGTGGTAGGTTTTCTGTCAGAAAACAAACATTGATTAAACTATTCTATCCTCTCCCTTTTGACTTATAATAAACGTACATGTTAGATGAGTGGATAAGCCCACTACAGAAGGTCCAAACAACGTACATCGTATTTCTGTATCTGTATGCTTATTCACATTAAACAAGGCATTTAGATACCAGGACTTGTAGCTTCAGGCTTGTGGAGAGTGGCCTGCAAAAATAGCCGCCATGTATTTTCAGATGATTTCCTGTGTACTGCCAATGGCAAAGATAATGAGTCAGTTTCATGAAAAAATAAAGTGATGGAATTTTGTTACGCCTGTTGGATGATTCCTTTGTCAATACATGAGCAATACTTACAAAAGTCTATATCTTGAACTTGAGAAATACACCTAGACATCATGGGAAATGTGCTACCTGGTATATTGACAGCATTTGGCACCCTGCAAGGCCAAAGCATGCTGTGGAATGGAGTCAAGCTAGGCTAGGCTTCTCCATTTATCACAGGCAGCCCAATGCAGACATTTCATATTACTGGCAACATGACTAGCACCATGGATTCTGGCACACAGTGCCAGGGTACTATCAATGCATGGAATTACTAGTATTCAATCGGGGCCACTCAAAGTTTTACAGAAGATTTGCAGTATACATTTTATGAAACACTTTTAGACAAATATCTGGCCACACTATTTTATGTTGCTTTTTTGGAGGAGAAATGATCCATTTGTTTTAATTGTCTTCAGATCTAAAGTGAAAATAAGGCACAGCAAGGATTTGCCTGGATGCTTAGTTACACTGGGTATATGAACATGACTCATGGAAATAACTCCAATCTTCATGAGAGAATGTCTTTTTCTCCCCTTTTTATTTACCAAAATATTACATTAAGAAGATAGCATTATTGAAGAATGGACTAGTTTTCACATCTATACACCCAAATTACTTATTTATAACCCCACTATATCCTAATTGGGAAACAATTCACCAGAAATACAATCATAAGACTGTAGTTATTGCACCATTTAGCATATGTATCAATTCTATCGCACTGCTCTCTGTACTTTGTCTTGATGCATCTTCACCTTGTGTACCAAACCAGATCTGTAGATCAAGGCTCAGTATAGCAAGATCTAAATTAACGAAGCTTCTACATACTACACTACTATATAAAGCTCTGTGGTAAAATACACTTACAGCTGCACTTGCTACTGAGACTCCTAACTATGGTTGACTCATGAAGTATGGCTATAGAAGTTTGTACATGTATAAGCATTTGATGCAGATTATGAAATTCTAAACAGCATTTACATAATAATCATATCTTGGCAACATGATATCAACCTATGGATAAATATGTGTAGTCTTTATACACGTATGTGATTTAATTCCACGAGCATATCGTAATGCCTTTGTTGGTTGTTAACATATTATAATACCAACTGTACAATACTGTTAGCCTCTACCAGGCTTCGGAAGTGGATGGAAAGAATGGAAATTGACCAAATGGATGGATAAGATGCCAGGGGAGTTGGTCCACCAAAGGAGTCCAGTTTTCAGCATCCAGGTCCACCAACTTCCATGGAATGTCATCTGTCTATTTGGTCGATTTCTACTCTTTCCTGTTTCCAGCCACTTCCAAAGCCTGGTAGAGGCTACAGTACTGCTCTAGCTCTCCAGTCAACGCCAGTGTTCTCAATGTTCTGTCATCATTCCGGCTTATTGGGGTCTCAAGTATGTGTCAGGCCTTGATGCAAACAGATGACCAGCTTTCCCCCATCAAAGGACAAAGAGGAATCCCTGCTATTCATCATTCCTCCCCCGGTACCTTTTGTGTCAGACTGAATTGGACCCCGAATGGAGCACCTGTCTGTCATGTACAGCATAAAGTGATAAAAATAGCTTATTACCCAGCAATGCCACCTTCACCTTTGCCCGGTGATATCTACCATTCTGGAGACAAATCAGTGGTGGGACAGTCCCCTTTGGTTAGTTATACATATACCGGTATAACGGTGTACGTCATTTTTTTCAAGTTTCATCATGATCATTACAATTTAATTCAATGAGAACACTCAATAGCTGACTGCAGATCCATCCAGATTTCTGGATCCATTGGATCCTAGTATTTACAATCCACACACTCCCAGGCCAGGGCTGAGGCCATGCTCCCAGGTTCATAATGTAGAGCCTCCTGTTGTCTCCAGGCAGATGTCTGGTTTGGCTCATTGTTTATCTGCACATCTTTCAGGCTTCATAAACGTCTTTCTAGTGGTCCACCTTTTTCAACAGAAGACAAAGAGGGAAAAATGAGGACCACCAGAAATGCATATGAAAAGCTCACAAAAGACATGCATAAAACATTATTACCCTTCATCTGCTTGGAGGTCAGCTGCCGGCCCATGACCATGACTGGTTCAGCGGGACAGGGACCGTCCTTGCGCCTGTGCCTCATCACTGGCCTCGTACTCCTCAAGGTTCTTACGGAAATCGTTCAGGAAGTTGTATTGCTGAAAAACAAAGGATCCATTCAAAATGTTGAAACATCATTATCATCAGTACTGCTGGTTAGCTGACGCAGTGGTCTTACAGTCAAAGCTACCCAATGTTGACTTTAGATAATATTGCACATTTCATCCAACTCAGGTTACCTAAAAGTATGTAATGTACTGATGACATGACTCACCCTGACAGTCTGTACAGCTCCATGACCCCTGACCTGCTGTACTCTCTGTAAGGCAGCCTGTGGGTCTGTGTTCTCTCCCAGGTACAACAGCAAACAAGCTGCAACTGGACATCAGCAGCCAGGGGAAGACAGGGGTGTTTGTTACATTGAATCAGTTCTATTCTTCAGAAAATACTGTCTGTGTGTATCAAAGAAACACCATCCAAAAAATTTTAAGGTTTTATATATACCATCCAACCATCAAAGAAGTGAATGTGGGAATATATGTAATACCTGTAGTCATAAAGGAGCAAGTTTTATACGTTGATGTATATGTCTATGAAGAGTGAAAAAAACTCACCCAGACAGGACCTTCCCAGCCCTCCATAACAGCTGAAAAAGTTAAAATCATTTCAAAATTCCTATTCCTGTATTTCATGCAGAACTGAAGGAAAAGTAAATACACATCACTGGACATTTGATATAGGTGCACACTCACTGTATCAGTGTTTTCTTCCCCTGAGACAAGCAAAGTTTGAGCTCGTCCAAGAGTTTGACGCACGCGGCCATGGCGGGCACAGTGCCGTCCGGGAAGGGGTGGTGATGTACGGTGAAGTCCGCCTCCTCGTATCGCTCCAGCAGGCGCGGCACGCGGTACTTGTGCAGCTCCCCGCGGGTGCACAGGACAAAAATGTCACGGATGGACTGAGCCTTCAGGTCCTCTGGGAGGAGAAGGTGAAGAGAGATACAACATTGTTTTGTTTGACATGAATATTGTATTAAGGGCACTTTAAACAGAATGTCAGGTCAGGGAAAATATCAACTTGAGGTGGAGTGACAGGTATCTTACCCAAATCAGCATCCAAACTTCTCCATGTCTCCTTAAATCTGCAACCTGTGAATAAACACAAGTACAGTAAAATTGGTGTATATTATAAAAGGCATTAGCAACATTGTAACTATGAGAACTGGAATGTGTGATTACAACCATGGTGCCTGTCAGTGTGAATAATCATTTACCCAGTTATCAGGACAGGAACCACAAGGAAACAGCTGATGTAGGTAGCCTATCTGAGTATCTCAAATTTTGTTGATAAAATATAGTCTTTAGTGGCCCTTAGTCTTACCTGGCAGTGCACAGATCCCCAGGCTTTCCTCACAACCAACACTGGATAAACTCAACCTGGGTGGAAAAAATATGAGAAAGACGCTTGAAGGCAGCCACTTGAAGTGAAAAAAGAAATCAGACTAGAGATCAATTTGTATAATTTGCATGGAGGAAAGTAGCCGTGGCGACTCTGTAATCCTAAAGCTGGATCCAGTATTATCATTACAAAAGTTACCGAGTCGCCACGGCTAGGAGGAAAGCTACAAATCAGTGCAGCTGCTGAACAATGATTATGTTTACTGTTTAAATTGGTGTTGATTTGGGGAAGGCTTGTATTATTTTACATTCTTTTGTCTAACCATTCATCGGGAGTTAGTGGCACACACAATTTGTTCTATTTCCCCCCAAAAAAATTATGTTTGTTTTGTCTTCACATGCAGCTTACGACAGGTGATCCGTCATTTTCTTTCGTCTAACAGGACTTTTATAAGCAAATGGCGGGATTTAACTGGTCTTTCGCAAGTGTTTGTAGTGAATGTCAAACTGGCTCAAGACAATCAAGTCCTGTTGAAGAACAAGACAACTTTATCTCACCAGTCCACCTGAACAGGGTCCGTCTGGAGCTGCCCCTCCTCCTCGGAGTCAGACGAGTCGAACTGGCTCATCTCTTCGTCTGATGCGGTGACAATCGGCTTCAAAATAAAATAAACAAGAGCTGAAAAGATCAATCAGTCCCAATCAACAAAGAAAGGCAGACAAATCTGAGAAAGAGGTTCGAGAAACTCACCAGTTTCACCGGCATGTTGTTACCAACTCGGAGAGCCTTTTAAATTTCTCCGCGTCAGCATGCTTGTCTGTGATTGGCTCAGCTTTCTATACGTCACGGTTTGTCTGGACTTATTTTAGCGCCCCCTAGTGATCAGAAATATCATTGCACGCACTCTGCCTTTCAAAACTGCGCTTTGAACATAAGTCGCTAGAGGTCGTTATTGTGTGGTCCAGAATCCTGCAGTAATGCACTCAAAAAGCCAGAGGTCGCTGTGGTATTTGCTTGCATTCTGGGATATGTGTCCTGGCAACTTCAAACAATATGGCGTGCAATAACCGGAACACTGAGCAGGAATGGGTTTGATCAGGTGCCGTTCGGCTTTCTTAGCCAAATTTTGAAGGCTTTGAACAAGAAGGTAACTGCTATTGACATTTCTGCATGGCTGGGCGTTACCACTGTGATCTTGTCGTCTCGTATTTGGTAGGGACAGGTGCAGAAAATGGCAACTTTTACGGATGTGTAAACTGACAGATTTGCAGCCCCGGTTTGTTTACATCCACATATTTCCCATAGTACGTGGCATTGCACAGATTTAATTTGCTGAAAGAAGCCATTAACATCTGGTTAAGAGTCAAGTTTTGTAGACAAGAAAGGGTGGGATCTTTAGTAACAGCTGCGGCGGTGGAAAAGCGATTACCACGAAGTTGACATGAGGGAAGCTAGGGGGAGGGGCAAACTGAAATCATTCTTGTGTTCACGGGACCAAGAACTGCCATTGTTATTTATTCTGCCCAGAAGTGTCACGTAAATTTTCGTATGTATTTGAAACCTGCTGACAAGTTGGTGACATTAGATCTTTTATGATATGATATACAATAAGAAGACAATAATAAGGGTTTGAAAAAAATTATCTGTGTAATACCATATTATAATTTGTAATGTGGAATCAAAGAGATGAGGATGAATTTAGGACACACAGACATCTATCTTCTTTCTTGTGCCAGTTTTGCAGAGTAGTATAGCCACGATGCCTTCATTCTTACCAAGAATCACCAGTCACAAAGGCAGTGGCGAGGAAGTCACGGGAAGGCCCAAGACCAAACGGCTACGCTTCGGGGATCACCATGGCAACAACAGGGTGGCCCTCCCCAGCGTGGGGTCGACGCCCGCAAACGGACACCAGCTGACCTACTTCAACAGCAGGCAGGTGATCCAGAAGATCACGGACTGGTACGAGACCTGGCAGCCATGGCAACGCAAGCTGCTGCTCTGTGGCATCACCGCAAGGTGCTCCACCAATCAGCTGGAGCTGCTGGCCACCGCCATGGAACCCGTGTTCCACCGCGACTTCATGACGACCCTCCGGGGACGCTATACCAGCCTGTCTTACGGCAAGCGCAGGAGGGAGGGGAGTCAGTACGTCAGGAAAAGGACCGGAGCATCAGGTGTTGCCTTAAACGATGCCGTTCCTGGGAGTCCAGTAAAGGACAATTTTAACACGACAGTTGATCTTACCTACGGCAATCTGAACGGAACAGATGGACCATCTGTTAAGGAAACCACCCAAGTGAGCAAAGTAGGAAAGGTCACAGTAGACATCAGCAAGGATATAACCCCAGTGGAGGTTCCCACCATGAGCAAGCACACCCATGACAAGCCTGGGGAAGACCACGCGGACGCTGAGAAGCCCTCCATCTCAGCCGAGGACGCCAGCATCATAAGGAAGCTGTCCAAGCAAATGCAGGCCCACGAGATCAACGAGGCCAGGACGGACACCCCGGGCAGTAAGATATCCAGCCACAGGTCGGGCACACTGTCTCCCATAGGGGAGAGTTCTCCTGAAAACGAGGAGGAGGAGGAACAAGCGTTAGCAGCAGAGGAATCCCTGCACACCCCTGTACACACCCCCAACACCGCCCTGTCTCTGGGGGTGCTGACGCCCATCCAGGAGACCAACTCGGAGGTGAGCTCTGTCAGCACCATACAGGAGCAGCCCGAGTTAGCCGAACACAGCGAGAGGAGCACTCCACAGGCTGAGGTACAACATGGCGTGACGGTGAACGTAGCAGAGCCAGAGGAAACAGTACAGGTTACCATCACTGAGGCTGCCACAGCACCAGGTATGGATACAGACCAAAAGGAAACTCTGGACAATTCAACAGAACAGGCCATGGTGCAGGCTATGGAAGGAGAAAAGGCCATGGTACCAACTGTGGAAGGTGCAGAGGCCCCGTCCAAGACTTTAGAGGGTGAGGAGGCTACAATGCAGCCCATGGAGATTGAGGAGGAGAAACAGCCGACACTGGACCAGGAGATGGTGCTACAGTACATGCTGGATGCTCGCAGCACACCTCAGAGAGAACCACAGAGAGAAGGTGAAGAAGTGACGAGAAACGGCCATGTTGTGGATGATGAAGTTGTTCGCCCTAAATCCGACACAACCGCGAGCAGAACGAGGAAGAGTCGTGGGCAGTCTCGCAGCGGTTCCCTGGAGTCATCCCACAGCGCGGGATCCGTGCGCGGGGAACACAAACACAGGAGCAACATCTCCTCCGGCAGCTGCCGAACGGTCGACTTCTTCTCCAGGCAGAGGACTGAACGACTCGGTAAGCTGCATGCATCCAAAAGTTCAATGCCTGTTGATATTTTAGTCATGTAGAAAATACAGTACCCTCCTCTTTTTACCTGCTGCTCCCTGATTCCAGACTCAGCATAGTAGAAGACAAATATCCACCAAACTCATTAGCTAGTTAGTTTACATCCTTCTGACACTTTTGGGCATATAGGGTAGTGCACATCTCCATTTCCATAGCCCTTGGGCCACACAGTTACAAGTAGTGGTAGAGGAAGTCCAGGGACATGTTTGTATATGTAGCAAAGACCACAAGTTGAAGGGTAGTTGACAGGGAGAGGACTATATATACTTGTATATCTTTTATTAAGACTAATACAGAACATGCCCCCCTCCCCCCTTCCCACAGGGTCTGTGCGGCTGCAGGTATCCCAGGGTGCCCCTGGCTGGCAGGATGCGGAGGAGGCCGGCTCGTACGCCCCCCTGCAGCAGCTCTACAAGTACGGCCGGCTCTGGGGGGCGTCACCGGAGGGGCGTCGCCTGGTCCCAGCCAGCAGTCAGCTGCTGCACAAGAACTTCATGGAGCAGCTCAACCAGATCTGGCAGGTGGGAGGCAATGATCATGATAAATCACTGTTATTGGCACCAAAGTGTCTTCAAACTACTGGCTTCTTCCAAAAATAGTTTCATCAGGTTGGTAGAGTATAGGATTCAGGGGGTTTCTTTTACACAACCAAACTATTCCTACCTTGCTTACGTTTCGGTGTCTGTCAAACACCTTCCTCAGAGTTTTTGACTGGAGTTCTGCTTAACTGTCAAACCTGAGTACGTCGTCTATCATGTTGTCTTGCTCATTGATGCTTGTCTTTTGCTTTTATTTCAACTTTGTTACAATATAGTAAATAGGACAAGAGTAACAGTGTACATTTTTTCTCATGGCTTCTGTCCAACTTGAAAGGGTACATGTACCCCTCCTACAAATCATAATTATCATAAGACAAATGCAAACACATAATGATACGAGTAAAAACAAGTACTGGTATATACTAATGCATACAAACAGACTTTAAAAGCTCTTTGTCATTATTATCATCAGTAACACAGACTGGCTTGTCTGTACATGCAGGTTCTGTCAGACTGGGAGGACCACCAGAAGGCGGAGGTGCTGGTGGAGATGATTAAGGGTTCCAACGACGGGGAGGTCAGCTTCTTCGCACAGTGTCTGCTGCAGAGGTGAGTCTGCTGGCAACAAGGTTATTTTCTAGTCGCCAAACAGATGTAGGGTCTGGGTCAGTGTGTCACACATCTTTTTTTCTTGACTTTTTATGTCTCTTTCTAGTGGTCCTTGTTTTTCTCTCATACAAGTAAAAAAGACGCTATAAAACAGTGAGACTGAGCTGGATCATGAATATGCTTGGAATTACAAAAAAAACTGCCACAACCATAATTCTCTTTGAATTTTCATGGCTTAGAATGCATTGGTCCCAAATAATGGTCTATTTCTGTGCTTGGGTACATCCATACATGCATTCCTGAGACATTCAGCTTTGGTCATGTATTCCTGGCAGTTTTCTAAAGCTACGAAATCTTGCAGGTTGAAGGACCAGCTGGACATCAACTGCCTGCCTGACCACCTGCTGCTGAGGATCCTGGGACTGCTGCGGGCGGCGGACCTGGGGCGGGCGGCTCAGGTGTGCAGACGCTGGCAGTACCTGGTCGCACAGGACACCCTCTGGGTCAGGAAGTGCAGGGAACTAGGTATAGAATGGAGAAATAAAGTATCTAATCATCAAGTACTAGTTTCTAGGTCTAAAATCAACATAACAATTTTCAGCATTGGGGTTAGGCCAAGCCTGTTGATTTGAATATTCTGTTGAATCAGTACTGGTCCTTTACTAACAAACAGCTACGTGACCACTTAACTCTTGGGCATACCCCTATTCCCTCTTCAGTAGCAAGGTGCATGTTTCGTTGCTGTGCACAGCACAGCTAACATCCCAGTATGAAAAGTGATGTTTAGACTTTCCTCACTCCATCTTAGTAAACATGGGTATATGACTTTGGTTGGCAAGGTAAAAAGGTACACATGGTGGAAGGAGAGAGATGGGCTCCACCTTCCAACACTGTGTTCAAGACACAGTGGATAACAGCTCACTGTACTTTGTGCCTAAACAAGGCTATGGGACCTTTACCTTTACCTTGTGAAGGAGAAATTGGATGTGTTAGTATAGTGCAAATGTTTTGTGTTGAAACAAAGCTTGAACTGTGCTATATCAACTACAAGCACATATATGAAACTTCATACTAATCTAGACCCTGTCTGTTGTTGCAGGTACTCGGGAAGACCTGCCTGACATCATCGGGATGGTTCAGATGGCCAGTCTGGGGGACAGTGTGGACTGGAAACAGGCTTACCTGGAGCTGGTCTTCATCGCCAACCAGGCCAGGGACATGCATGGTAGGGGTCTCACAGTTTTACATTCTCCATGAGATAGACTTTCCCATGTTCTGTGTGCTGTCCTGTGTTCTAAGTGTCCTGTCCCTTGCTGCCCTGTGTTCTAAGTTCTTAGCATGCAGTATAATGTTCTAAATGTACTGACGTGTGTTCCAGGTTTGCTGTCACTTGTTCTAAGCATGCTATCCAGTGTTCTAAGTGTGCTATCCTGTGTTATGAGAGTGCTGTCCTGTGTGGTAACTCTGCTGTCCTGTTTTGTCCAGCTGAAAGTGACGAGGACTGGGAGGCAGAGCTACAGGAGCTGGAGTACAACCTCAGCAGGAAGGAGAGGAGAAGCCGCCATGACAGGAGGTCCAGAAGAGGTGATGGAAGTCCTTGAGTGTTGCTATCTGCAGTTCTTGCTGCACAGTGATGTTTAGACAAGCATGAATTCTAGTTAGACATTACCCAAATGGCATAAACTTCTAGGCTTTTTCGATCATATTAGCTCCATATACAGTATTTTGATGCACAAGTCTACATGTGCTAACCTCAGCATCTGACTGTCCCTTCCCCTGCAGGTACCTACTCCAGCAGCAGGATGGAGGAAGGGAAGTACTCCCTGGCATCACACATAGAAGGTTGGTCACTATATTACTTACAACTTGTCTTTTTTGTGGATGTAGGCAGTGCCGTGATGCTGTACAGGTACATAATTTTTATATTCTGTGAAGTACTTGAGTGACTTCACTTCTTTCTCATACACCGTATATCTCATGTCTCAGCAAGTTTAGGTTTAAAGAACCCTTAACTTAGTGTTGTGCTGATGACCTATATTTATGGTAAATGACGAAAAAACAAACATCCCCCCCCTCCAGACCTGCAGGCCCGCCTGTCGTCCACCATCCTGGAGGACAGTCAGGAGGTCAGTGGCTCTCGGTCCGCGGCCCTCACGCCGTCCCTGCTGACCACCGGCCACAGCCGCAGCGGCAGCAGACTGACCTCCAGGGCCCACCCCGAGGACAGGAGCACCATCATGGCTCCCGAGGAGGACAGGTACGTCTGGGGAGAATATAGGAATCTTCTCAGCTCCGGGAAAGTTCTGCATTAGAAGAGACTGTCTTCTATGTTTTGATTCTACATTGGTAAACTTATCTGTCAACTTTAGGTTGGGCTTGGATCAAAGATAATGGTCCTTCATTTCATATTTAAGGACAGGTGTTAAATCCACTTATTTTTATTTTATTCACATGGATTTTTGAGCATTAGATAGGAAGCATATGTGAATCTGCTGCTCATAAAACATAATACAAATGTAAACATAAAGATGACATAAAATATAACATAAACATAAAATGAAAGTGGCTGTTGTCATTTCACTTTTTGTTCTTCAACAGCATCAAACTCATTGCGTGTATATTATAGTGTATATAGATTATATATAACCTACATCAGGATATGACAGAGGGAGCATTCCCCATAGCTAAGACATGTCTGAATTCTCTTGAGCCCAGGCTGAGTCATAACAAAAACTTAAGTAATGGTGCACACTGTATGATATTGCTTTCTCTGCTTAGAACTAGGCTCTATAGCAAGGAGTGTGGATGTTGAATACACATACACCACACCAGTGGACCGACCCCCTGATGGAGTACTTATTTGGCCCAAGGGCTATAGAAATGGAGATGGGCACCACCATATAAACCATGTGAGGGAAGGATTTAAACTTGACCTTATGTCCCACCAGCCCCGAGGCAGAGGTGGTGTGTAAGCCGCTACGCAGGCAGCTGCAGGGGAGGAGGAAGTCACATGACCCGGGGGACGCAGCCATGGACATCAGGCACGAGCTCAAACAGCCGCAGGAGAAACTGGTCAGTTCACAGTACTGGATTCCAGCGATGAACGCTATACCTGCTTCATTCTACATCTACTCTGCCTTTGGGAGCAGGTATAGCATTCACAGATGGAACCAAGGCAATTGGAGGACTGTGTGGTTCACTTGTAGTTGTCCTTTTCAACATCTGCAGTTTGTACAGTTGTAGTTAGGGCTTCATACCCGAACGTAGCATGATTGAGATACTGCAAGGAACATCAAGTTAAAAAGATTGTTAAAGACCTTGAAAGGCAAAGAAAATAAGGTCTGTGTAGTGCAGGTTAAAGTTAAACTTATCTGGTGTAGGTAATTTTGATCGTGACCTGCACCAATGCAAGTACGTATGCAGAAGTGAATATTTGGGACACTGATATGTGTGTTTTAGCATGTTAATGTCGGTCTCCTTCAGGGCAAGTTCATGACGGTGGCAGGTTTGCCTGCATCAGACCAGAGCAGTATGGTATCCATGACAGAGACACACAGCAGCATCGTAGGAGCCGTCCATGCCGTTAGGAAGGTCAGGAAGTTACAGGTAAGTTTCCCGTTCGTAGACTCTTCTCGTCATGGTAGGCATTCTGCAGCTGTGTTCTACAGGTAAGTATCGGGCTCTTCTGGAAGTCTTATACCTTTACTGGTATGAGTAGTGCAGTAGTATCCAGTATTAGATCATATAACTGCTGCAGACATAGCACTGAACAGCAGTTGGCTAGTCTTCACATCACTTTTCCAGGCAACTCTTTAAATAGGGTGTGAAGGCTAGTTGGCTCTTAAACTTTGTAACTGAGTGCTGAATTGAAGGCCATTGGTGGTTAAGGCTCTGTTGGATGTGATCACAGTACAACACAGTTGCTGGATGTACTGCTTGTGTTGAAAAGATTTTCTTACTCGTAGCAAGATGTAAGTTGACCTATTCCTCTTGGCTAGGAGATGCTGCTGTTTTCTGTGAAGTAGGCTTCCAGGCTTCCTCCTTATAAGTACATGTAGAACACCAATCAGTAAAGTTCTGACATGTAACAGGCCAAGGATTAGAGTAAATGCCATGGTGTTTAAAGGCAAAGATACGATCACTGCACACTGCCAATACTGGCAATGCCACACAAAAATGTGAAAATTGACCCATGTAACACATCCGGCGCTCATCACCTTGTGTAGCGAGCTTGTAATTCTTATGTACAGAGACCTTGTACTTGACAATCTGTTATCAAATCAAAGGATTTTCCGCTGGCATGGGTTTGAGTCCCTGACATGTGTGCAGGATCGGTGTTATCTGTTTCTGTAGTAAAACCTAACCTCGTATTACACAGTCTAAGCGCTTTTCTGGAGACGCTGGTTGTTGGCCAATACTACAGGAATCCCTGTTGATGCACTTGCCTAGCCTGGGAACCATTCCTAGTTAGTTTACAAGTTTGTAAGGGAACGAGTTTAGGAATAGCAGTAAACCAGGATAGCACCCAGGCCTCCACTTGTTGGTTTCACAGCTACAAGTTTTGAGGGTTCAATACTGGAAATCCTGTTCTGATAAAATATCAGGGAAATATACAACATGGCAGTCTGGCACAGATATAACTTATAGCAAGAACGTTTAACAGTAAGCTGGTTGTTTGGTACATGATACTCAAGTTGAAATCATTGACAATAACAATGATCTTTATTACATATTCCTTCCCAAAAGGACTGAGTGCAGTACATTAGATGACTGAAAACCAAAGGCATGTTTTGCAATACAGCTAAATCTACAGTTTACATGGCTCTTCAAAACACATGATAATTATAAACAAGTTGTTTTTAATTTGATAGAATGCATCAATAGTGATATTTGTCCATGGTTCTCAAAGAAGACCCAGAGTTCAGGTGCCCCTGTGAATCAGGGCGTGGCTAATGAGTCCAATTCTTGCATTGGTAGTAGAGCATGACATAAGGTACAAACGCTATGATAACAAGAAAGATGAGAATGCAGGAAGATTAAGCAAGTTTGTTTGAGCATGTTGATGTTTTTCTTTCCACTCAGGGTCACATGGACAGTGTCCAGTGTCTGGCCTTGGACAAACGACCGGCTGATGACCGGGTCTATGGACAGGACCGTGCGCGTGTGGGACATCCGCAGTGGCCGCAGCATCCGAAAGCTGTATGGGCACAAGGTAGGAACTGTTACTTTGCTATAATACAGTTCATTTTTGCATACCTATCTTCGTTCTGCTTTATTGCTGTCCTTGGTAGTTGGTGTATAGAGTTTCTTTGGATTTCTGTCCACAGGTATTGTTTGTAGTGGAAACATTCCTGCCATCTGAACCGAGGGTTTTTAGGATTTATGAGCTATGTCCAGAAATCACAACTACTGTGTGTGTGTGGCATCAGCCTCCTGAAGATGTGTGTGTGGATTACATGTCCCGGCCTGGTCGTGTGGTGGTACGGAGTGACATGTGTTTTCCACGGCTACCACCATTCTAAGAACCACCTATTAGATAACCCAGCAACCTATCCTAGGATTACGTAATGCTGTAGGAAACAAATTGGGAGCTTATTCCACATAGCAGCTTCTAACTTTTTAAACCATCTTCTCAAAGGCTTTCCTGTGAAATCCACACATCCGCGTCCTGTGTGCCTGGGCCGTAGCCCCCAGAATTCCACAAATAGCGAGAGCCAAGGCTGCATCCTCACGCAGTAAAGTCTGTGAGGATCGGAAGTCGTTTTTAATAAAGTGGGGATGGATGGGGAGTATTTACTGTTGGCATTTTGATAAGGCCATGTGTCTAGAAAGGGTCAAGGCCCACACATGTAATCATGGGAAGACCCCTGTATGTATGTATACACCTGGAGGATAAGCTGGCAGCCGGGCCCTTTCAGCCTTTGGCCAGGCTCCAGGGAGAAAATTAATTGAATGAAAGTGCTATTACTAGGATGACTGTTGTTAGTTTCTTCATCAGCGGAAGGGGGCAGAACAGGTGGATACAAGCTGGTTGTCACCTTTTGAAAACAGCAACTCGAGCCTATGATAACAGAAGCCCAACCCGTTTATGTTGTGTTTTGGGGGTCACCAAATATTGACCTCTGCTGATACAACACAAAGATACAATGGAAAATTGGGCGGAAACAAGGTGTAGACTTCCCCCAGTCTGTGTGCCCTGTCAGACACGCCAGTGGTATTGTTGTCACTCAGCAGAGGTGTAATCACCAACACCAGTATTGCATGCCAGCGCTCCCACCAAGCGAGGCAGCATCCTGAGAACATATTTGTTCTTAAAGAAACCTTAATTTGCCTGACAGCTGGCACTTGCTGTTGAGAGCTTCTTTATGACTGCTGCTGCTGGAGCTTTGAACAAGCAGTGATGGTGTGAATTGAAGGGGGCAGCAGTTTTTTCTCAGTAGAAGATGGGTACCATATTGGTTCAACCAGCAATATTTCAATAGTGTACTTTTAAAAAGTTTTCTGGATGGACAAGAGTGAATAACATGCAAAGAGCTACAGAGATGAGGATATTGTCATCATTGGTTTATCAGCAATATTTCAATATTACCATTAGCAATCTCAAGGTACAATTTCCAAGGTAGAAAAGTGAAATAGATGCAGAGAAGTCTAAACAGATGTATGCTCACAGATTTTTGAGATAGTTTTGAAAAATCACCAATATTTCAATATAAATATGCACCAATTTTGGAATGAATTTGTTGGAAGATAAGTGAATAAGATGCAGAGAGCTGCACAGATGAAGAAATCCTCAGAGCCTCAGTAACGTCCCTTTCCGCTGCCTGTCTGTTGCTCACACTGAGCACACCTGGCTGACATTTGCTGACCTCCCGGCGCAGATGCTGAATGGATGCTAATTACTGAGAAAACCTTGGGATGGGGGAAGGCCAGTAGGGTTAAGTCAGCTTAGACCCTCCGCTTCCTGTTGAACTTGAAGCCATTGTCCCCATGCTCCTGACAATACCTGTGGAGAGACCCGGCTGACGGGCAGGTGGGAGCCCTGTGGTGACATCTGGCAAGTGACAGACAATAGGAGCACGGGGCAGGGGATTCAAGCCCAGATCTCCCCGTAATGAGCTATTTGTGTCCGCTGTTCCAGCTCAAGGCACCCCACACAACAACCTTGCTGCCAGTAAATTGAGGCATTGAGGAGAAGTTATTGGGCAGTGCACTGTGCTGCCTAATGGTGCAGCACTAAAACTCGGGCTATTCAAACGGGAAACCTGCTTGGGCTATAATTCACACCTACAAATAGGGCAGCAATCTGCTGTATCCTCCACTGGTAACCAGATCATACAACCTGATATGTCAGAGGGGACGAAAATGTCAAACGTAAATGTGAACGACCTCAGGTGAGAGTTAGAAACTCTGGTTGGGCTTGAAATATTGACGACCCGACAGCCAAACAAAGACAGGTGATGCTCTTGCAATCACCTCTCAGGGAAGTTTTCCTTTGGACTCAGCTGGGGACTTCTTCTTGAGAACTTCCTCTCTTTGTAGGCCTTTTCAGGTTATCATTGGGTTCTACAGGTGCTCCCAGGTGTGTTTTGTGTTACTTCCATTTGTTTGTTCAGCACCTTTTCAAACTAACAGTGGTTACCCAAGTATGACCCACAACCACCTCAAATCTTCAACATGTTTGCTTTTGTGGCACTTATCGTACAACTACTTCTGTTGGTGAAAAGGTCAAGTTCATCAGATCCCAACTATTGTGGTCATTCAAGGACTGGCTACATATTCCAGTTAAATAATAAGGAATAATTTTTTCCAAACTGTCAGTTTTAAACTATAAATGAGTTTTCTGTATTCTTTTTGCTCACATACAATAACCCTATTATGTGTACTCAAGGACATTATATAGAGATGTACTTTTGCAGCTTTAAACAATTTGTTTTCAAACAACCAAAAGTAAATGTTGTGATTAGTTATGTATATAATGTTCCTGATTCTTAATCCACCTTGTTTATCCACACATAATTGGAACAATTGAAGACAAGATTGTAAAGGATCCGGCACTTTCCAGTGGGTTACTCTAGACTTGACCATTGTTTGTGTAAACTGGTATTACGGACTTAGACTAGAGTCCCCACAAAGGCACAAGCTCAAGTGGTTTTACCGATATTGCCTTCCAAAATTGCTGGGGATTTCTCCTTCCCTTGGTGTAGTTAAACTGAACATGTTGTGGGATTACTGGGCCTCTGTGGTTTTCCTGTGTTTGGGTTGTCCAGTGGAACCATATGCTGGTACTGTATTACATTTGGCATTGTTCTCTGTGTACTTCTATATGAAGTCTTACCTGCAACAATAGGCCCTGATCATAGAGCTATGCATCCTGGAGTGGACATGGCTTTCTGTGATTTTTAGCCCTTATTAGGGCAAACTGTTTGCATTAACCCACCATTACACAAATGTTTGTATAATCTACTCAAAATAGGAGGGAATATGCTGGATCAAGTGAGAGCCATTGAAGCTTATTTGTTGATATTCATAAGTTCTTTGGCACTTTGAATCAAAGTGCACAGATAATCCTCTTTTCTATGTTTGAATGGAGATAATATTACCAGCCTTTCCCCTTTTTTATGGTCTTTGAACACAGCAAAGCATTTAACTCCTGTAGAGTTCTTTTGTACGAGCATACCTCTGGATGGAATGCTCATCTTGTAGGTTTGTACTACTTCCAGCAGTAGAGCCATGGGCAGAAATCACTTACAACAAGAACATTATATAGGATAATGTCCTTGCTTCCATCAAGACTTTTGTGTACTCCTTCATATGGACTGTCTCATGCACATGCACTTGATGCTCCCATGTTTTTCACCAAAAATACCAGGCTTAGTAGTTCATAGGAATGACAAATTAGGTACGCCTAACTACATGTATACTATAGGGTTATAACATCAACTCAAATGATATAATTTCCACTGGGTACCCTAAGACCACCACATTAAAAGGCTTCTAAGAATGTTATGAACACCAGAGAGGTATGTGAAGTGTGCTAATTACCAAGTTATAACTGATGATAATAGTGAATCTCTTTAAATTTCTTTTCAATGTAGCCATGTAGAATTACGAGAGTTAATGTTATTGTGAAATGTTGAACCAAGGACTTTATTCCACCACAAGAGTTGACAATATTGGTAGGCCAGTGGATGAAATTGACTTCAATTCTGCTACATTTTGTCAGAAGCTATGTCATTGTTGATTACCATGTTTACTGTCATCTCTGCAGGGTGGTATACGCTCCATCCACTTCAACCAGACCAAGATTTGCACAGGATCCTGGGACATGTCGATCATGGTAAGTGGCTCTTAGTGAATCTCCAAGCAGATGTAGGGTCTGGCCCAGAGTTTTATGCCTGTATTTGTGGCTTATTATGATATGTCTTTCTAGTGATTAAAGGGATTATCCTGGAGTCTAGTCTTGTTAGCTAATAGTCCGCTCTCCAAGATCCTTTGGGGAACAGACTTAATCAGCAAGACTGGACTCCAGGCTGCTACAGGAAGGATAGGAGAGAAAATGAGGACCACTAGAAAGATCGGTAGAAGGTCTTCAAAACTTAAAGCGTAAAACACTGAGCCGGACCCTACATCTGATTGTAGATTAGTGCATCCCTGATGTAAGGCAGAGTTCGAAATACAAAGGTGCAATGTGCAAATTGCACGTAATTTTCAAGATTTGCACCTAAAAATATTTTGAATGTGCAATTTTGCACCTGGACAATACCGATATATCATGTTTGCACTGCGTATCTCCGAAGTTTCTTGCTGTGTCGGCATCGCGCTGGGCGCATGGCAGCCACATTGTTTTCTCTACTGAACATCCTGGGAACAAGCTGCTCTCGTCCCCAGGTGAAGACGCGAAGGCATTACGTAATGATTTACCTAATATGGCAAGACGCGAAGGCCTACGTAGCTGATTTACCAAATATGGTGAGACCCGCGAAACTTGTTGCCCGATGTGGTACGAAGTCCTTCGGCAGAGTAATTTCGGCTTTTTCGTCCAATTTTCGGTAAAATTCGGTGAAAAACAGAGTTTTCGGATTTCCCAGCATTCAGTGCTACCCAGGAAATTTGTAAAGCATGAAGCATGAAGAAGGGGTCGATTTTCAAGTTCTTTTCACGGGCCCAACCGGCATCAGAGGCTGGTGCAGCCGGTGGCGGTAGACCAGAGGCTGGTGAAGCCGGGGGCGGTGGATCGGGAGATGCCACCGGGTCCACCGTCTCCGAGGATCCCGCGGCCGATGTTGACGACGCGCCCCCAGAGGAGGGGGAGGGGAGCGCCAAGAAGCAAAAATTTACCGGACGTTATTTTTTTCTAAGCAGTATTTTTTTCCTTATATCGTGCACGATATTCAAGGTAAACAAATATGCAAAATAAATGAAATTTATTGCTTGCATACTGTTGGTATTTTTTTTTTAATGACGAGTGAGAGGGCCGGGGGTCACTAGCGGCGTCCTTTGAAGCTAATGCCGACAAATTTTTTTGTTGTTCTTTTTTTTATTAAACACAGATGATACTTGCATTGTTCATGTTTTGTTTGGTCCCTTCTTTTTAATGTATACTAAAACTTCTATATGCAGTGGCAGGCTAAGAAGGTTGATACACAGTAAAACAGTTCCAAACCGAAAGATGCAAGGCTAAATATAATTTTGCACATAAATTTTTCAAATTGCACCTAAAAATTTTGCCAATGTGCAATTTTGCACGTACCTGAAAAAAAGTATTTCGAACCCTGTAAGGTCACAGGTCACAGGTGGGTCCCATGTGGCCATGTAGGGGGGAATGGGGGGGTGCTCATATGTTGTGCACACTTCACAGATTATTGAATTTACCTTACCTCAGTGTAATCTTATCAGTAAGCATGATGGAAGGGACATGTCACTCCAATATGACAGGTGTGCTTTAATTTTTGGCGGGTGTGGGAGTGAGGGGAAGTGTTTGACAGGGGTTACAGCAGGAGTGTGTGGGGAGAGGTGGCAGGCAAGATGTCATATGGATTCATAAGCCCTACTCCAGCGAAAACATTCCTACATTCTTGAGGTATTACACTGACACAATGAAGCAGTCTTGCATTTAAGAAAGCATGCTACATCTGTTAATTCAATCATTGCAGTTGTGAGGGTATGAGAGTATATGCTGACATGGTATTTTTTTTAATCAATTTATGCAGGATGTATGGTTTGGCGTGTCCAGCAATTCTTAGGCCGACTTTAGACTGACGACCGCACGACAATCGTTGTGGGCGACGGCTGGCTTTAGACACATGACCATAAAGCGTGGCGGACACCCGCAGCGCAGGAGGGCACGCCGCGCGCCAATTCAAAATGGCGAGAGGGCCCCTTTTTTCGGCATGCTACAGCAGATTGTTTTTATCCTGCTTTTAACTCGTCGTCCTGTGGATGAGACGCCGAGTTTGTGCCCAGCAAAGAAGGGGTATGAGGCACATGTACCGAGCGGGCAAATACTCCGGGTTTGAACCAGGCGTTTGGTGCTGCCGTCGGCCTGGCTATATTGGCCGGGAAATGTGGATCGGCGGATCGGTTCGTACTGGAGAAGTAGCGATTGGTGGCAGGGGATTGTACTAGACACGTATGACGATATAAAGTCTTTGGTTTGACGACATTTAATGATACAGGCGATGTGCTTGGACATGAAATAACGCTTGCAGGCTTATTTGCATAAGGCCAATGACCTCCCACTTCCGGCGACGGTTCACTTTAGACGATGGAAAATCCTCCTCGGACCCCCCGCTGAAGGATCGCACGATAGGGTCCGAGGTGGTAGTGACGACGATTCGAGGATTACCGTCGTGCGACTATTTTGATCGTGTTTAGACGGTGGTAAAATACCGTCGCCGGCAACATCTTGACGATAAACATTCGTACGACTATCGAACCGTCGTCAGTCTAAAGTGCCCCTAAGAACTGTCAGTACCTCCTCACAAACAGCTGTATACATAATATAGCAGAGGCCTTGTCATTTGACCCTGAAATCCCCTACAGTTTGGGCTAATTGCTGTTAAATTGTTTGTTGAATAAAACCTGGCTGCTATATCAGATCACATGTTTGGCAGATGGTAACTGCACTAGAAGTCAAAAGACGTTTGGATTGGTCCCAGCCCTGTTTGAATAATCAATGATAATGTGTCCTTTTTTAACCCACAACAGTTCTAAAAGTCCACTTATTTTGTTTCTAATTATAACATTCATGTGCTATTGAAAGATGCTACATATTGGGAAGTGTTTCATTAACATTCATGTGATGTTGAAGGATGTTACATATTGGGAACCATACTTGGTCTTCAAAAAGCGATAGAAGCACTCACACTCAATTACCCTGGGTGCCAGACTATTTACAGGCCGTTAGCCGTTTTCTTTCCACAGCCAGAAGCCCTTTGCCTGCCTATCTTAACTACTGGGGAGTTGAGCCCGGGGAGAGGGCCAGCCAAACTCCCCCCCACCCCCCTCACCCCGGGCTCAACTCCAGGAAAACGACTAACAGCCAGATACTAGTAGTCTGGCACCCAAGGTAGCACTCAATGCACTTTTTAATTGTCAATTGACTTTGTGGTAACAGAATGCTGTCTTCCACAGGTGTGGGACATTGTCCAGTTCGAGCGGCTGGCAGTTCTGACCGGTCACCGAGGCGCTGTGTCCTGTCTGCAGTGTAACCAGCACTTTCTGTAAGTTTTCCTGATGGTGGACTATTAACAAAAATTTCACAAATTACCTCGTCCTTGTTTATCTGGAGGCCTTTTCAAGCAACCATAGTTTTACCTGTACAAGTGACCACCTCTACATTAGGACCACCGGGCCAATGTCTCCACCTTTTGGTGGTCCCATAGATAATTTTCCCATTGACATATCGTATCGTTGAATTTCGAGGCCAAAACTTTTGAAAAATATTCTAAATCTAAAAATCCTGTCTTAAGTGGCCACCTGTCCACCTGCATGTAGACAAGATTTTATCTGTCCCTGAGTGGTCTTGTAACTAAGGCGGCACATCACAAAGATCACTCAAGTCATTGGTGTCATCCTTACCAGTCTGGGCTGTGTCCCAGGTTACCGAGCAGATGCTGGTTGTTGTCATCCTCATCTCTGCTAATGAAGAAATACGCTGCTGACATAGCTTATTAGGACCCTGCACCAGATATGTGCACGGCTATTGTAAGATCTATCAAGCATCCCTGGGCCAAGCGGTGTGTGAGTAAGTCTGTTAAGGCGCTTCCTTTCATCTCACCGATCCGCCCATTCTTGTCCCCTTTCTCCACATTAGTGAAGCCGAGGTGGCCTCGAATGTGTAGCGACAGCATGCGCCACGGCGTGCAGCGGTTTTACAGGTTTCTGCGTCGCTCTGGCTCATTTAAATGGACCACCAACCGCAACTTTGTTTATATTTGAATATTTGGACTCCTCATCTTTAGCCTACTTTAGCCCATAATTGGTGGCTTGATCAGTATCTGGGACCTCCCTCCTTGAGGCACTTAATTAAATTAACGGCCATCTGGATCAACACCTGTTGCTGGAGACCTCATGACCCCTCCCTTGGCACCTAAACAAGATCAGAAATTACTCACCCCATTGCAATCAGAGAGAGCAATGTCACCCCATATTGGCTGCAGCCTTGGCGCCTTTAATTTGATAAAGCTGCTGGGGCAATGGACAGTGAAAATATAATTAGAACTGTGTCAACACAACTTGCAACACCCTAGCTCTTGTAGACTCTCTGTGAAGCACCTGTTCTTGACCTGTATAACCAGGTAGCCTACCTGGTTTTTGAGATGCCTGTGCATTGTCAGATCTTTGCAGATCACTGTACATATTTTTTATTGTCCAGCAAGGCATAAAGTTTACACTTTTTGTTGCAAGGTACAGTTTAAATAGGCTATGAAATACGTAGATACCGTCAGTGCATATCTTATGGTAGATAATTGAAAATCTGCTGTGACACACTGGAGTGCAATTCATCAAAGGTTACTTTAGAAGTATGTGCTTTCGATCTGGAAGAAAATAGCTGGAAGAGCTTCATCATCAAAACTAGGTTGGCATCCGCTGATGATCATTTTCCCCATATGAGGAAGATCAGAGAGGCTTCCCACTGGTCCTGATTTATGACTATTTTCCCCACATGTGGTCATCCTCCAGGCAGCAGGGCCAAATAGTGCCAGTATAAATCATCCTTATCTAAATCCATGGGAAGGTCCTATTTATATATAATTTGATCACTACAGCTGGCAATTAACACCAGGGAATCAGTGCAACTGGTAGTGGTGACTGACCTTTGGGTATGAATCTTTGCATGTATGAAGTCCACTGTAGAGGGCCTGCAAGCCCTTTTTCGTAAGGCGTAATCAGGCCATTTTAGACTTCGTAATTCGTAGGCAGCCTCCGCAAAAATCAACGTAATTCGTAATTGGACATTAGCCGCAAATCGTAAAGTCGTAATCAGCTCTGAAACTTTAACGTAATTCGTAATAGGCGGCGAAAATTTTGCGTAATTCGTAATCACTACCCCCCCTTGCAGGCCCTCACTGTAGTCATGTCATGAATTTCTCTTTTCATAATAACCATGTCATAAGTTAGTTGTTAATGCCATGACTACCATTGTCAAATATACATTACTTGAAAATAAATATGAAAGAACAAATGATAGTCAATTCAGGGGTTTATATCATCAAGTACTAGTATCTATCCTGTCAGAGAGGATACTATAAACTTGGTACTAAGTTGCTGTCACAGAAAATATGGGCCCATCTCAATCAGCAACAAAACAGCCACTCTACCACAATCCTGCAATCATGCATAGTTTTGTCCATTGGATGTCCATGCTTGTAATCTGCAGTTTAGAAGAGTATTGCTAGGGGGATTCACCTGAATCTGGCTTCCCAGAAATTGATCCTCCTTTTTCCCTCAAGGCCCATTGATTTACCAAAGAGAATTGAATTGCATTCAAAGCTTTTTTGCATCATTCTCTTTAGAAGCCAAAAAAAAAAAAAGGAACAACCAATGCTCGTAAAATCCTGACCTCAGCAGAGGCAGTAAAGTTGCTGGCTTCATCCCCTCCCAGTGGTGGTCTCTCTCACCAACTGACCCCCTGACCCCATGACTGGGGTTGTGAACAATCAATTTTTTCTGGACCTGCTTTTATTCCCTGTCCAAATTATCGGCTGTTGACAGAACAACATTAGCTCTACTTGGACTGGACTGGAAGGTTGGTCAGTAGAAACTTTGGCTGCTGTTTAGACTACACCATGACAGTATTCTAGAATGCCAACCTTTGTAGTGGTCAGCCAGGAGCTTGAGTGTCTGTCTTATCTTAGCAGATATGGGAATCTGTATCCAATCAATTCAGTGACACCCATAATTTCCCTGTGATTTCCCCCATCAAATTCCAGTTGTCAGACCCCTGAATGAAACATCAAAGTACAGGGAAAACAATCAACAGGATGTTTAGTAACATGAGTACAGATAGCAGGAGGTGTGTGTGAGGAAGACCACAGGTGCGCCCCTGGGGAAGTATCTGGAACCATATGGGACATGAGGATGCATTCATGCAGCCAGGAAAAATTCAAGATAATAGGGATCTATATATATGTATATGTATAT